>NC_051088.1:23291692-23639192 GCF_901709675.1 Syngnathus acus | reverse complement strand
AACACGGAAGACGCTTTTTTTTCTTCTCACAAGTCACTCTACGCACACACTTCCTTGTTAAATCAGTAACGCGTACATGTCTTCACATACCGAGATGATCCACACCAACCAGTTGCTACGGCAACTCAGCTTTCTCTGTCTCTCCCCCAACTGATCCACCATCGCTACTTTCTCACTCAAGTCCACTTTCGATGTCCAAACACGGCTTTAAAATGAAATGATCCTTTTAATGAGCTGCAATCACTCAAGCGATCTTCCACAAATTCATTGTTATCTATTTTAATCATATTGTTATTGTACTTCTCGGCATGAGACGATAATGTTGTGATTGTAACGATTCAGTAGCATAACAAAATGATCATGAAACAAGTTGATTCATTTCTTTTTTTAGGGTCATTTACTACTCAAGTCTTAAAGGGCATCACAGTAACTCATTCCAAAAGGCTGAATGTCAAACGAAGCAGCTAAGTGAATCACAAAAAAGACACACACGCTACCACTAGCTTAATGCTAACACGCGATGCAAAATGCCATTGACATGCTATCGAATGACATGGAAGCACAAATGTTGCATCAGTAGCATAGAGAACACAATACATGCTCACAGGCATGTATTATTTATCCTCTGCCAAGAAATGACCAAAATGACCGCATTTTACAGAATCCCTTATAGCAGTGATCCCCAACCTTTTTTGCGCCACGGACCGGTTACGTGTCAGAAATATCTTCGCGGACCGGCCTTTATATAAATAAATAATATATATATATAACTAAATAATACATTTGTATAAATAAATAATACATTTATAACAAATATATGAATACGATGAAATAAAATGATACGACTGGCATAAAAACAAGTGTAAACGACATTAAAATAAAACTCACCATTACATTGAATTAGTGGGAGCACTGAGCTTGTTTCTCAGAAACGAGCCGGTCCCATCTAGGCGTAATCGGAGACAATGACACCCGAAGTGGTTAAGGTTTGTCTTTTAATGCAGGATGCTTGGTCTCCATGTGCCGAAGCAGTTTTGAGGGCTTCATTGCCTCGTTAGCTAGCCTGTCGCCACATATTATGCAGAGTGGGCTTGGCGCGTCATTGTCTTTTAAATGCAGCTTTCCTTTTCTTAGAAGTCGTAGCCTCTTCTTCTTCCGGGCCCCTCATTGGGCTTTTTCCCCTTTCCGAAGAAGCTTTCCAAACATCTCTGTTTCTTGCTCATTTTTGCTTGCTTCGCGGGCTCAACTGAGGTGACATGTCACGTGACCGAGACGAGCGTCTTGACCTGAACCGACGGGTGTAATTGGGAGAGAATCGCCAATTTTTTTTACATTTTTCAAAATAAATACTTACCGTATTTTCCGCCCTAAAAGGCGCACCTAAAAACCTAAAATTTTCTCAAAAGCCGACAGTGCGCCTTATAGGCCAGTGCGCCTTATATATGGATCAACTGATGAATTTGTTGATCCATACTGGTTGTACACAGTGCTCTGCCAAAATGTTTCAGTACGTTTTAGTACGACTAGTAAATTACAAGGTCGCATCGCTTCCCAGCATTACGGCAACTGTAGTCAGGGGGCGTCAGCGAATAGCTGTTGTACCCGCGAGGCTATTTCATGTCAAAATAGGCTGCTCTGTTAATGTTTCGAGTAAATCTACGGACCGATATGGAAGGGAAACATAGGTAAGTAGTACCAATGCGTTAGATCGAACTTTAGTCAGTTCCGATCATTTTATAGGAGATCGTTTGAGAAACGCGATTGTTTACACTTTGCTGAGGCTCATGGGAGATTGCGAGCTGAGGCTCGTGAGACTTTGCGGATGGCTAATGCTATTGCGATAGCTGCTATACGTACCAGGCTATTTCATGCCAAAATAGGCTGCTCTGTTAATGTTTCGAGTAAATCTACGGATCGATATGGAAGGGAAACATAGGTAAGTAGTACCAATGCGTTGGATCGAACTTTAGTCAGTTCCGATCATTTTATAGGAGATCGTTTGAGAAACGCGATTGTTTACACTTCGCTGAGGCTCGTGAGACTTTGCGGATGGCTAATGCTATTGCGATAGCTGCTATACGTACCAGGCTATTTCATGTCAAAATAGGCTGCTCTGTTAATGTTTCGAGTAAATCTACGGATCGATATGGAAGGGAAACATAGGTAAGTAGTACCAATGCGTTAGATCGAACTTTAGTCAGTTCTGATCATTTTATAGGAGATCGTTTGAGAAACGCGATTGTTTACAGAGGGCTCGTTGGTTATTGGCTAGTGGATGCATACCGCAACCCTAGTCAACCTCAGTTTGATGCAGTATAGCTTCTATTTTATGCGCCTTATAATCCGGTGCGCCTTATATATGGACAAAGTTTTAAAATGGGCCGTTCATTGACGGTGCGCCTTATAACCCGGTGCGCCTTTTAGGGCGGAAAATACGGTACTCATTTTTGCTAGCTTTGCGGGCTCGACTGGGGAAACACGTCACGTGACCGGGACGAGCGTCTTGACCTGAATTAATTGATCGTCGATTGAAACAATTGTTTTGTTTTTTTTCTGTGTGGCTTGGCGGCCCGGTACAAAGTGACCCACGGACCGGTACCGGTCCGCGGCCCGGTGGTTGGGGACCACTGCCTTATAGGATTTATGAAATGCTTCGTCTTTGTAACTTCATGACTTGATTCTATCGTCATATACACCAGAAAGAGTTGAATTTTTTTTTTTACACTCTACTCATTTATGTTATGACGCACAATTATATGCAATTTTTCTTGTTTAAAAACAAACAGAAGCTGTAATGGATGAATGGCATTTCCATTCATCTCAATGGGAAAAGATGTTTTGCGATACGAGCAGAGTCACGGAATGAGTTAAAGTCATATGTCAAGGCACTATCGTCAACTATCCAAGAATTTGTGTAATAATATTGAGGCAGCAAGTCATTGTTGAAAACACTCACGATAAGTGGTTATGATTTATGCCATCAGACACGTTGGCTTTTTCGCTTCGGAACTTTCTCGATGCAGTGATGAATCATAAACACAAATTGGAAGCTCTCGGGGGATTTTAAATGTTACAGTTATTTGAGTGAAGATAACACGTAATACCGACAAATGTCATCTCCAGGAGCAAGGCTAACACTTAAGAGGCAGACGTTTCGCTTGTCAGAAATTATCTAACCATTCCATTTTCCTGTTCGGCTCCGCGAGGGGTTGCTGATATCAAACTGTTCGCCAGACACACCCACTTGCACACCGCCACTGAGCTGGAATCGATCCCACCTCCGTCGTCAGCGACCTTGTCAGAAATTAAATTGAGAAATGTCTGCAGATCCTAATTTCATATACTGTCACACAACATGTCCAATCTATACTCTCGGCAATCAGTCAAAAACACCCTCCGCCCAAAAATACACACCCACTCGCTTCGGAAGAATGAATCGATCCAACGCATGTCTCCTTGAGGAAATTCACTTTTCGAGCTCGCTTGTTGGCTTTTTGTGTCGCTTGAGAAAGGTTGGTAGCCTTCTATGGCGCCCTTTGGTCATTGTTAGAAAACTCGGAATACGTCATCGGGTGTCAAGTGGGAAAAACGTTGACGTGCGATGAAGTTCAGACAGCAGCTGTGGAGCAACAACATCTGCTCACGACGCTTATCCACTTGGTGATGACAATTAAAGTCGAAAACACTTGTAAGTGAAAGCTAATCTGTATCGGGAAACAAGCTCAGACAAAGTGAAGTGAAAGGTCAGTTGCAGGATTGGAAAGTAAACGTGTTAAAACGTTAGTAGTGCTCAGCCGCTTAGCAATCGTGAGTTTTTGTTTTGGTAAGTCACATTTGAAGTGATGTGGGGCTGCCAAATGGGTTGTTTGCTTGCCAGTGGGGCCGTTGTCGTTGCTCGACTGAAAAAGAACAGCCTCGGGCTCAAGGTTGCAAACGTGTTATCTTTGCTGACAAAGAAATAAGCAGCATTTGTGTTTGAGGAATAAACCGTTCTCAGCTCTGCTTGGATGGGGGCCGGCGGATCGGCTCGACATCTGCTGTCATATTTGGGGAAACGCTTTGACGAGATCATTTTAATATCGCGGGGTTTGGCATAAGCAATGCTAGCTGGCTAGCGAGCTAGCTAAGATTAGATAGATAGATAGATAGATAGATAGATAGATAGATAGATAGATAGAGAGATAGAGAGAGATAGATAGATAGATAGATAGATAGATAGAGAGATAGAGATAGAGAGATAGATAGATAGATAGATAGATAGATAGATAGATAGATAGATAGATAGATAGATAGATAGATAGATAGATAGATAGATAGATAGATAGATAGATAGATAGATAGATAGATAGATAGATAGATAGATAGATAGATTTTTTTCATTGTTTCCTTGTAATTGAAGGGTCTCATAACATAAAATGTCAGTGCCATCTTGTCTCATTTATTTTGCTGGCCAGCCATTGCATCAGTGCCAGCAATCTCAATCTAGCCATTAAATATAAAAAGGCAAATGGCTCCTTTGTGTTTGTGGGCACATGTAGAATTGGCAGTGTGATTTGGCGGGCTCCACAAAACCTTTTGGTGCTTTTATCGCTTGCCACTAAATATGCGTGGCCCGCATGTTGCCTCGTAAATGAAGAAAATAAACACTAAAGCGCCTCCATCTCCTCTCATCCCGTTTTTATAGTTCTGACTCCCTTTTGCTTTTTTTTTTTTGGTTGCGACCAGGTGTGCAAACCTCCCCTGAAGCAAGGTGTGCAACGGAGCATGTTGTGACAGCCATGTCTCTGGAGATGGAAAAGACCATCACCAAGTTGATGTACGACTTTCAGAGGAACTCAACCTCTGATGATGACTCCGGATGCGCTTTAGAGGAATACGCCTGGGTCCCGCCCGGCCTCAGTCCGGAACAGGTACACGCCCAATTGACTCCTTATTCATGTTCCACGCTGAGGAGATTTTCATCTCACATTTGACACCGCTGTGCCGCCGCTCTCGTATGCTCCATTAGCTAATGTGTTTCTGTCCTGGAACCAGACTGGAACGAATTGAACTAAATCAGAGAGAGGAATTTAATTATTTGCCCCATCGGTGTGGCATTTTCCGAAGAACGCTATGATGGCTAATTCGCTGATTCCCTTCATGGTGCTTCAAGAGTCTTTGGCCTGTCGTCGGTGGGGCGGGGTCGATCAAATCCCTACAACGAAGCTGTCAGGCTTTTCGTGGAAGAATAATTGCAATGACATTGTTTTGAGGAGGCAATGTTAAAGCTGTGTAGCAACCCCAGTTCACATTCAGGCGGAGTGACAAGCGTGGCCAAATGAAAAGCAACCCCATACTGATTGACTGATTACAGTGTTTCAACAGAGTCTGTGATGCAGCGAACAAATGGCGCCGGATCGCTCTAGCGAAGAAGCAATTTCCTCCCCAGAAGCAACTGGGCAATTTGTATCGAAATTTGACAGAAAGACATCACATCAAAAACAAATTGATGATTCTTATTTTCAGCCGGATTCACTCTTTGAAACTTGCCGATCAAAATGGAAGCCAAAGGAATGAAAGTGTTTGATGTCAAGGAATGAGCGGATAGTTAATTGAAAATGTGCGTTAAGGAGTTTGTGCGTTCGCGGGCTAGAATGGGCTCATTTGCAGTTTCGGTTGCTTTTAATTGTACGCATGACCAAGCTCATTTCATCGATTGCCAAAGAAGGAGATAGCGTGTGTGTTGCTTTAAGCGGTTGTGCCAAGTTTAGATTCATTTCGAGGGCATACTAAAAACATCATATAAGATAATATAAAAAATATATCTAGGTAGATATAAAAATAATATAACATGGGGGATCAGGAGTGACTTTGATTGGCCATGACTGAAGTCAGAGGTGACCACTCCCACAACGGCGCAGCCAACATCGGGTCTAACCCACTTCCAGATGCGGACAGGATTTACGGCTGTCGTGAAAATGGAGCACTCCGTTAAATGACGTGCCAATAAAGATGAAGATGGTACAAAAGGCCAACATCAAGGGACCTTTTTGTTTTAAAAACAGCATTTTAAAAGCCTAACACTTTACTCTTGTTAACTACTATTTATTCCCATGAAAAGTTTCAAATTCACATTTTTTAATCTTCCCAATTTTACTTCAATAGCTGCCTCAAAGGGGTTTGTAAAAACTTCTTTCCTTCCTCCATCTTCACAGTGAATATTGCGTCCAGTTAACTTCTACTTACCCTTCTCGCAATTTTCTCATTTAGAACTCGAGTATATTCCTCGAAATAATAAAGGCCACCACCTTTTGTCTGTATCAGGTGCATCAGTATTACAACTCTCTACCAGAAGAGAAAGTCCCGTACATTAACAGCCCCGGGGAGAAATTCCGCATCAAACAACTGCTGCATCAGTTGCCACCGCATGACAACGAGGTAAAGCATTTTGCAAGTCTTACAACAAAATCCTTTAAAGCCATTGTTGTTGGTGCCTGCATATATTTCGGATTGGTCACGAACTGTCTTGTCCAGGTGCGTTATTGTAACTCCATGGAAGAGGAAGAGAAAAGAGAACTGAAGCTGTTCAGCAACCAACGCAAGAAGGACAACCTGGGCAGAGGCAACGTCCGTCCTTTCCCCTTAACCATTAACGGGGGCATCTGCGATAAGGTATGAAGACTCGAGGAAAATGTACCTTGAGATGCAACTTACAAATCCTTACAATACACCCATCTTAAATTGATTGTCAAACTAAACAGAAAAGACCCAAAAAAAACTTACAGCTAAGGAAACCACATACGATAGCTTTGCTAGCTTATGCTAACGCTAAATAGCATCAATGGCGCCATGCTACAATCCTTATAAAACATGTACAGTAAGCACTATCGCTCCCATTTTGGAGCTAAACAGAAAAGACAAAAAAAAAAAAGTACACTTACAGCTAAAGAAAGCGCATACAATACCTTTGCTTATGCTAGCTAACGCTAAATAGCATCAATGGCACCATGCTACAATCCTTGTAAAACATGTACAGTAAGCACTATCGCTCCCATTTTGGAGCTACCGTATTTTCCGCACTATAAGGCGCACCGGATTATAAGGCGCACCTTCAATGAATGGCCCATTTTAAAATTTTGTCCATATATAAGGCGCACTGGATTATAAGGCGCATAGAATAAATAACTCAAACTTGCTCAAACATTAATGCAATCACAATATACTAACACACGAAATAGTGAAAACAATAATATATCAATAACTCAACGTTGCTCAAACATTAATATCACACAACACACAAAATAAACACGTAAAGCTTATTTTAATAAATTAGCCCTCATCCACGAATCCATATTGCTCCATATATAAGGCGCACCAGATTGTAAGGCGCACTGTTGGTTTTTGAGAAAATTTGAGGTTTTTAGGTGCGCCTTATAGTGCGGACAATACGGTACATTTGGGGGGGAAAAAGTTGCAAACAAACGGTTAAATGGAAGTTTTAAAAGCTTTTTCAAGCATTGGCACTTTTTTAATGAAAGTCTGTAACCCTTTGCTTCCCTCTTTCCTCTCAACCAGTGCGGCGGTCAGTTAAAGGGAGGCGACATCGTGGTGTTTGCCGCCAGGGCGGGTCACGGAAAATGGTGGCACCCGAATTGCTTTGTCTGCTGCATGTGCGAGGAAATGTTGGTGGATCTCATCTACTTCTACCAGGACGGCAAGCTCTACTGTGGTCGGCACCACGCCGAGAGACTGAAGCCCCGCTGCTGCGCCTGTGATGAGGTGCGCCTCTCCGGGCCCGGTGCCCTTCGCTGTTGGAAAAGGCTCTGATTTTTGGAACTGCTTGGAGCTAGTCTGGTGTGAAAAGATGGCTCAGTGTTCTTGCCGTGTCTCCGAAAATCTGCTTGTGTTTTGATGTACCGTATGCGAGGCAAGCAGGCAAGTCACGACAACAAATTCTCCGTGGAAAAAAATCACTCATTAACGTGTTGTAGTCATAATAACGAGACTGCTTTTAGAACGAGGGAAGTTCTAAGTTTGGAGTTATAAATCTGGGCACCGCGTCACTTTAAAATTTTGACTTCCCGCAATTATACCAAAAATTATTCATCTGTAATTTTTTTTTGTCAAATCATTCCAAAACGTTCACATAAGTGTAAAATTCCTCGGTAATGATTGTTATTATGGTAGAATTAAAAGCAGGTGAGTGCGCTATAATGAAGAGTCGGTTGAACTTAAATATAACCCTTCATTTAAAACCTTCCAAGGGAGAAATGAGTCACATTGATTGTCTCTATTCTTACTGCTCTCCTGAATGTGACAACCATTCTGCGAACAGGATCTCGTAATAAGGCCTTTTCACACAGCAAGGCACAAGGAACATATTCATCGGGTTCTACAATAGGACGGCGTGAGGACGCAATGCCTGGTGGCCCCCAACATATGTCCTCAAATAGGAAAATGTTCTATTTGAGAGAGCCATTAGGGCGAGGTCAGGAGGGCATATCCAATAAAAGAGCAACTGGCTGACTGGGGAAGAGAAGCCTCCGGGTCACTTCCTGTTTGGCTGCTAGCCAAGTAACTTTTTGAAATATGGGGAGCAAGACAACCAAATGTAGTGTGAAATGTGACATCATCTTTCTTCATAATGATCATATTCGATGCTCACGTTCAAGCACAAACGAAGCTAAATACTCAATCTATGGTTTGCTGATTAGCTTCAGTGGAGATGATGTTATGCAGTAAAAAAAAAAAGAAATGCTTACAGACTTGTCGATTTCTGAAGTCATCTGGGATAGGATAAGCTCCAGTGGAACAGAAAATGGATGAATGGATTTTATGAAAATAAAATGAAATTCAGCAGTCAGGTGTCAAAAAAGTATCTCACTTGGAATAGAATAGTCCAAAATGACCTTTGAATTGAAACGGTGTTTTTCCACATAGATCATCTTTGCTGATGAATGCACTGAGGCGGAGGGCAGACACTGGCACATGAAGCACTTCTGCTGCTACGAGTGCGAGACCACCCTGGGCGGTCAGCGCTACATCATGAAGGACGGCCGGCCGCACTGCTGCAACTGCTTCGAGTCCCTTTACGCAGAGTACTGTGACGCGTGCGGGGAACATATAGGTAAGCAATGTGATTTGATTTCAATCACATGACCTTGTCTCAAGACATTTCTTAAAATCACACCCGAGCAAACCTCTGATTGAAGACATTTATCCAAGCAAGAGCGGGCATTGTAAGCCACAGCTGTGGGGAGGCGGAGCCAGTGCAATGAGACGTAGATGCTTATTAAGTGTGACCCATTCTTGTATCCAGATGGGATCTGTGAATGATTATTACTTGCTTGAGATCAGCAGCAAGGTCGGAGATGTGCTATTTGTTCATCATACCATGAAAATCAAATTTCTAATGTTCTCTGTTGTTCCTTAAAGGCATTGACCAAGGCCAGATGACGTATGACGGACAGCACTGGCACGCGACTGAAGAATGTTTTTGTTGCGCTCACTGCAAACGTTCTCTGCTCGGTCGTCCCTTCCTGCCAAAGCAGGGACAGATCTTCTGTTCACGGTCCTGCAGCGCTGGACAGGTAATAGTTCTCACGACGCTGTTGAGAACCCTCCGATTTATTCGCAGTCGCTGATTGTTTTGTTGTTCGAATCAGGATCCGGATGAGTCTGATTCGTCCGACTCCGCTTTCCAGAGCGCCCGATCCCGTGAATCTCGCCACAGCACCAAGATTGGTAAAAAGGAGCGCAGGAATGCCGAGCAGGAACGGAGGAACGTCGAGACCCGCCATTCGGCTCCGCCACCGATGCCTGACCGTCTGTCGGCTGAAATCGATCCGCTGGCCGCTCAGATGGATCGCTTAAGCGTATCGGCCAGCCAGACTCCGAGCAGGACGCCTAACCGCACTCCCAGCCGCACACCGAGCCGTACTCCGAGTCGCGCCCCGAGCCTTAACCAGGTGTGGATGAGCAGAGATGACCCTTATGTCCCTGGTGCCTTTGAGGGACCCCAGCGAGAATCCTCCCCCACCCCGACATCCGTTCATCTTTTGGGTCAGTGTAACGCCAGGCAGGGCTACAACCCCAACGCAAATGTTCATCCTCCAGCCCAGAGTCCCGCCAACCCAGGAAAGAGGCCTGATTCCTGGGGGAAAGAGCAAGGCAATTCAAAGAGGACACCTATGGCTGCTCTAAGGGGGCACTCCTTCAACGATAACTGGATCCACCATAGCCAGGATGAGTTCAGACCTAACAAGCTACGCACCCAAATGAGTTTCAACGAGATGTCGAGCCAGAACCAAGGATTCCCTGACAAGAGGAGCATTAGCCTTCATGGATTTCAGAGAGACGGAAGGCCTCCGCTAACCAGACGGAACCCCATCAATGCCATGAGCTTCAATGAGCCGCTGACTCCATTGGAACAGACACCCCGCGGCTCCACGGACTCCATCACTGTGTCGAATGCTACAGGTAAGTGTGCACAATCTGCCCCAGTTCCAAATGGCACGCTAATGTGAAATGTGCTCTGTTTTTAGCAGGCAATTCTCTGGATGGGGTCAGCAAGCGTCAGGAGAATTTGTCCAGGTTCTCCATGCCTGACCTGAGCAAGGATTCGGGTGTAAATGTGTCTGAAAAGAGCAACATGGGAACTCTTAGCTCTTCGGTCCAGTTCCATAGCACGGAGTCGCTGTCCTCTTCTCGTCCCTTTAACAACAACATGTACACCCCGCACAGGGTGGGCTACCCACTGCAGTACTGGGATGGCCCACAGCCCCTGGCTTTTGACGGCAAAGGTCGTGTCGGGGTGATGGGCAGCAGCGGCAACTTGCGAATGGCTCCCATGAGCGACAGAATGCCCCGTCGACTCATAAGCGGGCAGGAACTGGCATCCCAGAAACAACAGGCTCAACCCAGACGTCGCAAACACCATCGGGGGCAGCACCGCAGCGCCCGCCACCACAAACGCTCCCGTCGCTCTCGTTCGGACAACGCCCTGCACCTGGTGGCCGACCGACCGGCTCAAATGGCGGAGCCGCCGTACCATCGCGTCCAGGAGGATTACGACCGCTTCCCTTCGGGTCACGCCGCCCGGGAGCTGTTCGGCCCGGAGTCCAGCGGGTGCCGACAGCAGCCCCACCGACCGTGTCCCCGCACCACTTCTGATCTCACCCTGCAAAACGCTGGCTGGCAACCTGTCGGCTTGGGCGGGCCATGCTGGGGCGACGGCTACGTGGAAGCCGCGGACCCCTGGTGCTCCAGCTGCTCCTCTTCCTCCGAATCGGAGGAGAACGAGGGCTACTTCATGGGCGAACCCATCCCGCGGCCCGTGCCGCTGTGCTACATCAACAACGAGGAGCTACGCCATCGCTACAGCCCCTCTGGAATGGGCGCCCACCACGGACCACTGCACGGACCCATTCACGGCCAGCTGCACGCCCGCCAGAGGAGGAAGAGCAAAAACTGCATCATTTCATAAATTTTAGACATAAATAATGGTGAGGGTATAAGTGGAGGGGTGAATGAGGTAAGAGAGACAGATGAGGAGACCATAAAAGCAACAGAGAGTGGGTAGCTGAGTGTGAGATAGTGACAGCTAGTATGTGTGTAGGGGTGGACGTAAAGAGACACTAGGCCTATTTTTCATGCTGTGAGGTTACACAACTCGGGTAGTGTTTGTGTACACCTACACGGAATGATCTAACCACAAGAGGAAGCTCGGTTGTCTTACACAACGCAAAACAAAACAAAAGGAATGTTTACAACGTTGGATGCCAACCTGACGACGAAGCAC
The DNA here is from genome assembly GCF_901709675.1 of Syngnathus acus. NCBI lineage: Eukaryota > Metazoa > Chordata > Actinopteri > Syngnathiformes > Syngnathidae > Syngnathus > Syngnathus acus. The sequence continues at coordinate 23,627,413 of NC_051088.1, read as the reverse complement.
TGCTCAATTTGACTACTAAATACGAAGGTGGTCAAGGTAAATAAGACTCGTTCTTGACTGTCTGTGCATGTGTCCGTGTTCTAGGAAGATTGAACAGTTGCTTTACCGGTACATTAAGAAACTGGAGTGATGTCAGCGTTCAGAGATCGAACTGTGGCGTTCAATGTATCAATGTGGACAATGCGGAAGTCAGAGTGTCGGGCTAGCGACGGCTACGTGCTGGATTCCGAGCCGTGTCGTCGGTGGGATCCCAATGCTGCTGGAATGGAGCGTTAGCTCGCTAGCCCGGTTAGCACCATGTACAAATAGTCTGTTGAACTTTGTGCTCTGCATAGCCGACTCTCCATGCTTTACCGAGGACAGAGCGCCGGGCGGCCGGCCGGGCGGGTGGCCCCTCTGCTCCTTGACCATTCAGGCACAGTAACGTCAGGTATGGTCCCGTTTTCTCTTCTGCGACATGCTTTGTTTTTTGAGAGTAACTTCTAGGCAAATAGGAATCAAGATAATAATGCTAACAATAAAGAAATAATAACCACTCTTGCAAATAAGAATCTTACGGAAATGAAAAAGAATAGCTATTAAATGTTTATATAGTAATACACATATTAAAGCGATGGATATAGTCATGTAAATGTCATGTACATATGGTCCTAAATATCTCTATATTTTGTAACTCAAGAATCATTCTTTGTATAATATCATGTAGAGATAGGGATTCTTGCATGTCATTTAGTTGTTGTCGCATACTTCAAATAAAGTCTACTTCTACCAACGACCAATGAGGCGTATTTCCGTCGCGTGTCGGACCTTTGATGGCCAATCCCAAAATCAAGTCAGTCGTGTTCGGTCGAACTATGAAAGGTTGCGGAACTTGCACTTGTCATCGGGTCAAATCGATTTTCCTTGGTTTACACGCAAACACGATTGTGTCTTTAACGAACGAATGAGAGCAACCTGAATTCCAAGCGGCAGTCACACGGCATCTTGTGAAAATGATTGTCCTCAATACATGTTTCCATGGCATCTGCGGAACGATTGCAGCGGCGACTCAATGGGAAGCTTGTGCAATTGTTATTTGCCGACAAGTTTTTGATCTATCTATTCCGTTACCAGGCGGCCTTGGTTGCCCTGCAACTGGGAAATGGAAAAGGAGGCCATTTTGTCCACCGGGTGGGTGGAAAAACACGCGGCCAAACAATAACAAGCAAACACGTGTTTATCCTTTGCACTGGAGCTGGAATGTGGAAATGAGGTGGGAGAAAATATCCGTGTTTTCTCACCATACAGTATCGCGCAAAACTAAGGTGGCCATTTTCCGATGAAAACCAAGCGAGTGGTATTTCGTTTCGATTCAATACAAATCTGAATTTTTACATCTGATAAATCAATTGTATCCAAGTAAAACCTTTGCTTTTGGCAATTGTGAATTCCAAATGGCTGCCGCATCCTAGCACTTCAGATGACAGATCCCTCTGGTGTATTGCCACATTATAAAGATCATTTTATCTACAACTCATGTTAATGTTTAAGTTTCAATTTGGTGCCTCATTTTTCTTTTTCTGCACATCAAGGGCTCTTTTTTTTATATTTAAAATGCTTGAACAGCGGAAATCATACGCTCCTTCCATGGCACAATGATGCATTATTGATTTGTTTTCCATTTTTCGGAGCTGCTAAAGTGTGCTAAACAAGCAAAAAGATAGTAACACGTCCAAATCAAAGTGAGCCGCCTCAGGATAAGAACATTCACATCAATATCAAGGCGAGAGAAAACAAACGTTGCGGGTCTCCGAGCAATTTCTAAACTCTTCCCTGTCAATCTTGAGTGTTTGTGTCTCGCTGTTTATAAGTACAACTTCTCCCAGGTGTGTGTGTGTGTGTGTGTGCAACTGACACACTACCTCATCCATCGCTGGCCGCCCTTTCATGCTCTCAGATTAAGGGATCTTTGGTTTTCCCCATGCTGTATTTTCTGCCTTTGTTATGCCACTCTCGCTGTGATTCCTCCTTGCCAGGCTTTGGTTTTGCGGCCGCTTTGAGGAACCTGCAAAAGAAAACGGTAGCAAACAGTTGGACTGTTTCAATCAGACAGTTGGCGAGAGAGGGATAACGATGAGCTGGTAATGACTCAAAGATGAAAGCCAAGCGCCACATGTCGATTTGCAACAATGCACCAGTGAATTGCGAGCTCGTTTGATGGCGCATTTAATCAAAACATGTCAATAGACAAAAAATAATAATTATTCACTTGAGTTTACAGTATATCAAAGTGCATCGGGACATGTCGCTCCGTGAGGGTTTGGGCCTCACCAAAGGATATAATAGACGGATTTTGCCACGCGTTGTATAATCTCCAAATCTTGCTGAACCTAATCCTTAATTCATAAATTGGTATATTATTATTATTATATCGATAGATACAGAAATACACAGATAGATCAACAGATAGACAACATAGCTTCATAATAATAAACAACAAATAGATCAATAATAAATAAAAAATAAGTAAATACATGAATAAACAAATAAATAAATAGACTATTGTGTCAGAGAAAAAAACAAAGGTAGATTCAGAATCAGCACCCCAAAAAAAAAAATCTCAAGTTTTTCTTGGATCTCTGGTTTAAAGAAATAGCAACATTTTGTTGAGCAGTTTTGCATGGACACACAACAAGCACATGCAGGTTAAGTAAATGCAAGGATGTTTTGGTGACAAAAGTGAAGAGGAAACACATTTGTGTCAATGACTGAGGCCCATGATTGCTTTTATGTTGTTGTTTTTTTGCTGGTGTTTGTCACTGTCAACATGGTTCTGAGCACAAAAATAATGAACGTGAACGTTCCTCCTCATCTCTTCAGTTTTGACTCCAGTGCTGCAGTGATCCATCATTTGCTGTTTTGCTCCACACAGTGTTTGGGTCAGCCAAGAAATGTGTGTAAAGCTTTAATTTTAGATCTCAGTGCCGCATTGAAGCAAAGTGGGTCTCAGAACTCACTCTTTGTGTGGTCAACTGAGTAGCTCCACTTGCTGGATCACATGATCTTGTCATGATCGACCTCTATGAAACTGCACACAATTTGGACAACCATTTGTATTAATGCTGTTATGATAATAATAATAATAATAATTAATACTAAACATTTGCATTAATGCTGTTTTTATAATAATAATAATGCTGCTGATAATAATAATAAATAAAAATTAAAAAAATTAAAAATAATAATAATAAGGGAATCTAAAAACAGAATAGGCCTTTGTTTTGGTAATGTAGCAGATGGTGAAGCTTTTAAATTTCCAGTGAACTGTCCTTGTAATAAATAATAATAATAATAATTAATAATAAACATTTGCATTAATGCTGTTTTTATAATAATAATAATGCTGCTGATAATAATAATAAATAAATTAATTAAAATAATAATAATAAGAGAATCTAAAAACAGAATAGGCCTTTGTTTTGATAATGTAGCAGATGGTGAAGCTTTTAAATTTCCAGTGAACTGTCCTTGTCTCTGCGGGAGATGCACTCGAAAAAAAAAACATCTGAACAGGAAAGAAAACAAAAGCCAAGGTCGATACTACGGAGGAGTTTATACAGTACACAATTGTTATGTTTTTTTTCTTATGACATGGTTATTTCTCTATCACACCCGTCGTCTGTGCTTGACTTGTTTCCATGGTATCCACCTAATTAGAAAACTATTTTGCAATGGAAAATGGAGCAGTATTGGCTGCTATATGAGCCTGCAGTATTCCCGTGCTGGCAATAGTAGCATTATATACAGCTTCTCACCCTCTCGCTTATATACGGCACACACACAGCGATGAGTCACCATCATCACACCATCACTAGGGCACACACACACACACAAACGTGTTCCAGAGCTCACACACACACAAACACATAAACACACCTACACAATGCTGCAGTGTGTGCACAAGATGGAAGAAAACAAGCTGGTAAATCAATGCAGCACAATAAAGCTGCAAATTAATGTACTTTTGAAATTTAAATGAACTTAGTAATGACATTGACTCGGATTTTTACCGCATTTTTTTTTTTTTTTTTGCTGGTATGTGGCAGCCAGCCAACCTCTTGAACCTCCAGGAGGAGCTGCTAACCCTACAAATATTTCTAAGATTGTCATCAGAGAGACACACACTGCCGCTCGACGGCCGTGTGAAAAATTGCAAATGACTCCCGGCGTTGAAAACGCATCGCCGAATAATTCTATCGGCCAAGTGGGTGGAGACTTCACATATAAGCGCTTGGTTAAGCCTCGTTCAGTAAGTATAGGGGGATCGGTGTGGCGATAATAACCGTGTGCGGTTGGGTCAAGAGACTATTTTCATCAGGGTTACGTCACAGGTTACACTCAGTCTTTCTGGTGCTAATGTACCTTTCATCTACTTCAAGTAGCACCTTCAACAACTCCATTAAATCTTAAAATAGTCCATGTAGTCACTCATGATGTGAATCATGACGCTGCCTACTGCTCTAATACGTTTGTCTTACGGAAATTGAGCTTATTCATTGTTTGTCATGCATTTTTGTTAGGCTAGGAATGGTCTGAAATAGCGAAGGCCTTGCTGGACCTGACCGTCCGTTCTGGCCTATTGAAATGACATTTTTAAAAGACTACTGCAGGTCGAATGTTTCTGTTATGACCATTATATTAGATATTCTAAAGCAGAGGGAAAAGAAAAACCAAATGCCAGAAGCATTCTATTTTAATGGCTGCTTAAAAAAAAACCTTCAAATGAAACTCTTATCTTGAATGCTAACTTATTAGACTCCACAGGTGTTTCGAGAAATAAGAGTTTTCCTCAAAAAGCAAAGACGGACGTACGGTAAGCTAAAGGGCCTCTCCCTTTCCTCAGCGCGCCTGTGGCTCCACCCATCTCACCACTTCTCTTTCCGCCTTGGATTCCCAAAAAAAATGATTAAAAACAGATTTGAAGCAGTCTGGTGGTTTATCGTCGATCGGCAGCGCACGAGTAAGCTTCAGGGACGCGTTCTTCTCAAAAGGTAATTTTATATTCTAGAGATACCACCTGAAAAGCTGTAAATGAAACCGTGGCGGTGTTTGGGGTTAGAAACTTGTTGGAGCAGGTTTTTCTTCTTTTTGGAGCTGTCACGCTTCGGCTCTAAGAATGTAGTAGGGCGCAACGCGGGGCTTTGCGAGACATGAGGAGCTCAACTTCACATTTTTTCTTTTAAAAACAGCAAAACTGAATTTTTGGAGTTACACTGAGAAGAAAGAAAGACTGGAAGAGAGAGACACCAAAGTACGGTAACTGCTTCTGTTTCTTCACCGCACGGATGTTTAGAATACTTTCTGAGATGTGTTTTATTTTTTTACAGCATCAAGACTGAAACTGAGAATAATCGCTCTTCAATATCCTGCTTGACTTAGCGCTCCACTTCAAGAAGCGACATGAGGTCAAATCAACTGCAACGTTAAGAGAATATGTTTTGTTTTTGTTTATTGTCAGCAAAATTGGTGGAAGGGCTCAGAAGATTTGCTCAAGCATACTTGAATTGTCCTCCATAAAAGGGCATGTGGGAGGATGTTTTGTAATTTGACTAAAGCAAGGGTGAACTTTTTTGGTCCTAATTCTAAAAGGTATGGTTGACGCAACTCAACAACATACCTTTAGCATGATGGCAGGCAGGATCACGCTTCCAGGGCTTCCTTTCTTGTCACCAAAAACCAGTCGCAATTAGCATGAAAGTTCTGCAAGAAAAAAAAAAAATGTCAGGACAAGATTACGAGAACATTGATGAGAGGTGCTTTAAATTGTAGCAGGGTCAAAATAGCTAGGGAATTTTTCTTAATAGTTTTTAATTCATATTAGTTTTTATTTTATTCAGTGAGCTTTTTGGGCCTTTTTTATTTTTATTATTTTTATTTAAAAAAAAAAAAAAAAAGCTTTGTTTTATTTAAGCTTTCATTTAGTTTTTTTTTTTATTTATGGAGTATTTGTTGAGTGCAAGACACAAAAATATCAGTCATGTGTGATAAAGTAAGATAAATTACAATTCTCAAACGGCAATACAGAAATAAATACATTGAAAATTAACTCAAGGTAAAAATGAATAATATACATAATATAATTGAGTTGCGTACGAAGGTCGCATTAGTGTAAATTGTTTTGAAATTGTTTCGCTTAATCTCTTTTTTTTCATATTAACAAAATAACATTTGTGCAAGACTTTTGATATCCACTGTAGATGTTCAATGACGTTAAAAACGGGTTTGTTTTGCAGAGTGCAGACCGCCTCAAGAGCAGAGATCCTGCGCGAATTTGAGTCTACATGTCAGGCCCTTGCCGCTTCTGACAACAGAGGCTTTAAGCAGGAATTTCAGGTAACTGCTTTGCTGCATTGAAGTTCAAACTTCCAAACATTTGTTGCACCTCCAAGCAAGAACCCTTTATTATTAAACCATACATTTCTTCTCAGTCACAGTCTATGTTTCTTTTATGAACGCTTGAAAGTCGCACATTTGAAAACTATGAAGATTGATCCCTTCCATTCATTGACTGGACTCAAAATAAACATCTCATCATGTCTTTGTGAAGGAGCTGAAAGATGTCGGTAAAGATCTTCCAACCAAAACGGCGGACTTGGAGGCTAATAGAGAAAAGAACCGATACCCATACGTCTTGCCATGTAAGTGCTTAACATAACATTAGGTTCAGCAGTTTGTTTTTCTCAAGAACGTCCACCTACAGATGACCACTGCCGTGTGAGGCTGACCATTCAAAACTTCCCCAACACCGACTACATCAATGCCAGTTTTGTACCTGTAAGACTTTGTTCACTCACCTAAATGAAAAGCCACAAAGTGATTTACACACGCGTGTCTCCACTCCATTCAGGGTGGAGGATCTGAGAGAGACTTCATCTGCACCCAGGCACCCATGCACCACACCATGGAGGCTTTCTGGAGGATGGTGTGGGAGCAGAATGTCAGGATAATTGCCATGGTGACAGCGCTGAGGGACAGGGACATGGTGAGACACATTCAATACTGTGTGTGTGTGTGTGTGTGTGTGTGCGTGCGTGTGTGTGATAATGTACAAAATCATGTACAGTAATCCCTCGTTTATCGTAAATAATTGGTTCCAAGACCACCCGTGATATGTGAAAATCCACAAAGTAGTGTCACCCTCTCATTTTTAACATATATACATTTTTTGTGTATCAATAAGTGTATATTAAACCATATACCGTATTTTCCGCACTATAAAGTGCTCCGGATTATAAGGCGCACCTTCAATGAATGGCCCACTTTGTCCATATATAAGATATATGCATTTGGCCCGCGGGCCGGACTTTGGACACGCCTACTGTAGTGGCTCAATATTGGTCCATATATAAGGCGCACCTGATTATAAGGCGCACTGTCGGCTTTTGAGAAAATTGGAGGTTTTTAGGTGCGCCTTATAGTGCGGAAAATACGGTAAGTGCATATGTTATCATTACAACATGAAATAATAGTTTCAAACATGTAAACACTATATTAATACTTAGTATAAATGACATACAGAAAATAATGTATAAATAATATAAGTGTAAATATGATACGTGTGTATGTAATAATGTACAAAATCAAGTATGTGGCGTTAATGAAGAGAAAGGGGCATTTTGCGTTATTTGACGCTTACTAAAGCAAGAAAAGTATCAGCGTCAGTTCCCATCACATATTTATCTTTATAAAAAGTGTCAATAAAACTAAATGTAACTCACCAGAGATGCTAACACTTTGCTCCTGCCTGTCCACATTTCGACTTCGACTCTCAGTATTGAAAATATAACAAATAATGTGTCAAACAGCGCTGGTTGCTGAAGTCATATTAATTGCGCAGGTGTCGTCCATATTTTTTGCCAACTCCGATTGTGCTTTAAACTGTTTAATGACACCCCCGTGGGAATTTACTGTAAAGATAAATACACAACTGAAAGACTTACACACATTGTAAATGGAAATACAAGACATGCTAGGTTTTAAAATCATTGAAAGTGCTAATGCTAAAATCAATCACTCAACATATCGTTTACCTTGCTTATGCGAAATTACCATTGACTTCCGGGAGTGACAGTCCTTCAAAGAACGAACATTTAAACAAATAAAGAAGATAGTATTGCAATACTCAAAGACACATATTTTCCCCAACTAGCGAAAAAAAAATAGTTGTAAAAAAAGCTCAAATTGAACTTTCTCCTTCTACACTTGGTATTGCATTGTAGGTGTACCCAATGCATGCACAGCACCACACTGCCCCGATGAGGCCAACGTGCGCACTGCAGGAACAGCCAACATTTATTTTATTGCTTTTTTATATCTATTATTTTAGTGCATTGTTATTTTACTGTGTTGCCAATTAAATTTCTGGTTCTTACAAGTTTTATTTAAAATTGAGTTTTCAAGGATTTAATTAATTTTTATTGTACCAATCCATATTTGGCACAAAATGCGATACTCGAGGTGCCAGGATAGCCAAGAAAGTTCTAAGACTTGTGAAAAAAATTAATAGAACAACAATTAAGATTTTAAAAAATTAAGAAGATATATATTGAGATGTTTATTTGCGGTTTGAATGTGTCAAGGATGCAGTGCAGAAAAGGTGTGGCTGCAGCAGAATGAAACTGCGAAGGTAATTTTGTACTTGACAAAAAAAAGAAAAGTGTTCAAACTGCGGGTTGAATGGGTATGAGGAAATGATGGTAGTTATGAGAAGTTGAATTTTGTGGCTTACCTCCCAAGGCAGTTATGGTGGTTAGGAATTTTTGATTAGTCTCCTTTCCCTTAAAAAAAAATATCCTCATTTTTCCCCACAATTACAACATACTGTCAAGGTGTTTGAGAAACTACTGATACTGGGAAGGTAATCAATCACCACAGTTATCATGCAACAGAATGCCGTTCCCTAATTGATCATTTAAAGCCACATGTTATCTTTTTGTCCAGGAAGTGTACACCATCCATCAATCTGGTACGATTAACCCGAATAACTAATCAAGTCAAATGCTTCTATGGGTGCAGGTACTATGTGATGAGTATTGGTCTCTGGAACCAGGGACAGTTTATCACGGACCATTCCAAGTGACAACAATGGCACGGAAACAAGGCCCCGACTATTTTATCTCCACCATTAACCTCAGACAGGTTAGAAAGAATTGATCTTCCTTATTGCTACTTTGAGGTGTGCGCCTCCCTTCTGTTCATTAAAGCTGGGTGTTATCCATTTTTCAGAAAGACTCTCCAACAGATCGGATCATAACACACTACCACTATCCATCCTGGCCGGACCGGGGCGTGCCCAAAGACCCGTCCTCGCTCTGTAACTTCACAGATCACGTGCGGCAGCATTTGGACGCCATTCCGCGTTTGGGGCCGGCTGTTGTGCACTGCAGGTCTGACCTCTGGCGATATGGTGGTGTGATGAAGTGGCTGGAGGCTTGTACTCATTCTGTGCTGTATATATCAGTGCAGGTGTAGGACGATCGGGGACCTTTGTCGCGCTGCTGTGGTTGATGCAGCTGTGCGTGAGAGGCGTGCGGCCCAATATACGAGCGGCCGTGGCTGATTTACGACTACATCGGATGGGGATGGTTCAAATGCTGGTAAATCCACTTGAGGCAGGGGGGGGTGATTTTTTTTTATATGTAGTCACACAGTTGTTAAAGTGAAGAGCAATGGGTGCAGCATAAAAAATGCAATTTCTTTGTTCATACTGTATTGACCAGTGGCAGGCCATGCATTTGTCTGACCCCATCTACCGCTTACTGCAGGGGTGTCAAACTCATTTTTTTCACGGGCCGCATTGTAGTCATAGCTTCTTTCGGAGGGCCATTACGACTGACAACCCAAATAAATGTAAGAGCACCTCATATTATAAACAGTAAAAGCTACAAAACAAACTGACAACTCGTTTTCAAATCAGACGAGTAAAAACTGGTCAAATATTTAAAAAAAAAAAGATATTATTAAAAGTGAAGACAATTTGCAATTCTAGTAATGACACACGAATTTGATGCACAATTTGTCTTCGCGGGCCACATAAAATGATGTGGCGGGCCGTATCTGGCCCCCGGGCCTTGAGCTTGACACCTGTGGCTTACTGTAATCCCAACACTGTAATATTGAAAATGCTGCTGTACAAAAATGCAAAAATAACAACACGTAACTGGAGCAATTTAAAATCGATATGTGACAAAATCACCCCAAAAATAAATAAAACATCAGGATGCAGATTATTCAATTATTTGAATTATTGGGTGAAAATTGCTAAAGGTGTGATTTGCAAAGTTGAAATCCGAAAGAAAGATCCAATGGCTGACATGGTAGCATTAAGATCAAGCTGATGGACCAAAAAAATCTCAAATCCACAAGAAATCCAAGAGAAATGAAAATATTTTTTTAAAGGAGGACATAACAGCTTTATAAAACAAATCTTCTGATTCATAAATGGTTGACTAAAATGGAAGGGTGATAAAACATAAATTGTTTCTTTACATTTTAGGAGCAGTACATATTTGTTCACCAGTGTCTGCTATACTGGATAAGCGGAGGCAAGTCATCTTGGTGAGCAAACAGAAGCAATATTTTGGCATGATTAGCAAACTTATTAAAATTACAATTCCTCTCTGGAATTGTGTTGACATCTGTTGACCTCATTCTGATTTCAGCTTAACCCTCTTGGACGACACAAACCGAGAGTTGACCAGGAGAAATCGTCATCATAGACGGAAACAATCAGCGGGCCAAGAACAAAGCACGTTACAGCAGATCTTGCAACCTGGGAAGCTACTGCGGAGGATACTACCTTCATAGATACATCCAGGGCCGCATAGATATTGACCTCATGGGGGGGCTAGAGGGTGCTGACTGACAAAGGACCTAAAAAAAATTATTTTCAGCATTAACGTCTGAAAACTTTTAAAGGAATGGAGCAACTGCACTCCTGCTCAGGCACATGAAAACCAAAGTCAGCAACCAAAATATATGAGATCAACCTGCCAAGCATGTCTAACCTGTTTTCCAAACACTGCCATAGCCTTAAGCGAACAATGCGGCTAAGTGCACATTCGTCTCAACAGCTAAAGGTGCCGATTCATCTCAATGTCAAAACACTTGTTTTTGCATACCGTCACTTTTACACTGTGACTTTTTCTCCTCAATTAAAATATGTTGGGAAAAAAAAAAAATCATTGTGTAGTGTTTTATTATGACACAATGCAGGCTAGAAGTACTTAAGGAAGTGCAGAAGTGATGCTGGACTTACTAAAAACAAAAGGCAAAAAGATGGTATAGCAGCTGTACAAAAACAACATTTCAGAAAACCGTCAGGCACAGCCAGTCTTGACACACGAAGGAGTGAGTGAGTGAGGGAGTGCACATTGAGGGCTTGCGTCACTTGGTCGAGTCGTTCAACTCGTTAATATACACGAGTTAAAAACAAACTCATAATCAGTTTGGGCTTGGTGATGCGCTGAAGGGAAAAACAATCAATCTGGAACCTTTTGCTGCTGCCTCATATCCATTGTTTGGCAAGTGCTCAGAAATATTTGTATTCCAATGCGGGAGAGGGGGCTTCAATAGTCAATGTCGGCCCTCGAGCAAGATCCCCAGAGTTCCAAGTCCCTTGTGTGGACAGACATAAAAGTGGGGGGGGACCAACAAAGACGTCACACGAACTCCCAGGCTTCATGATCAAATGATCATTATGACACAGCACACAAAAAATCAACAGATCCAAGGAAGGCAGCAAAGAAATATATTACAATTTTGTTTCTGGAAAGCATATCAACAACTGATAGGAGGCTAATGATTAAAAATAAAAAATAAAAAACATAGCTAAAATAATATACAAATGATAGCAGAGAGATCAGCTCCGATCATCCTTTGGCCAAACGAAAAGAAACGGAAGAGCAAGAGATAAGACAAATAATTGCCTGTACTGATTGTATGTACATTTCACATGAACAAGTTAGTGTGCATGAAGAAACACGCCCGCCAGAGAACACGGGAGGGAATCCAGAACTAATCCCTAAATGAGCAATCAAAAGGCCGACTGAAGAAAGTGAAGCGGTCTCGTTCACGTGGCTTTTTTTCCCCCCTTCTTCGGTCCGATTAGCGTACGCCCTCCGACATGTTGATGGTTTCTTGGATTTCACGGACGACCAGGATGCGGGTCAGCATCTGCTCCAACTCCTCCTTTGGGATGGGATGGGTGGAGTACCAGATGGGGCTGTTTGGGGCCACCACGGGCTCCGGCGTCAGGTAGAAGGTGTCGTGACGTCCTTTGGCGCTCTGTGGACTGGAGACAGATAAAAATATAAATGACAACCGTGTGAGTGGAACGCAAACGAATTACACGGCAAAACAAAGGACAGAAGAACCTTACTGCTAAAAAGGTAGTTAAACATTTCATATTTTATTGAGCAGGCTCAAAATGTCATTTTGTAACTCAATTTCAAGAATTTCCACTTCCCCAACTATAAAGGATGGCCAATTTTCATTTTTGAAGGATGACGTCACACATTGTTGTTTACCATTTGAAGAGGTAGAAATCATACAGCTTGATGGGGCACCGGAGAGGATTTTCCGGGTCCTCCAGTTGCTCCAAGTACATGTCGTCTGTGACTGAACAAACCGTCATATTGTTTGTCAGCCTTTGAAAACTTGATGAGCGCGTCAAAGCGATCTCTCTTTACCTTTCTGTCCGATGAACCTTTCTGCCGTTTTCAGGTATCGGATGCTGGTGCTCTTGTCTTTGGGATTATTTGGACTCTTCCTGGTGTGTCTGAGCACTTTGGAAAAGGCAACCTTTATATGCTGCTCAATTGTCTTCAAATGAAAATACCTAGAAGGGACGATATGTTAGAAGTGACTGGGCGACAAAATGGCTCCGTGACGACTCACTTTGTGTTGAAGAACATCAGCGTCGTGAGCAACGTTGATGGCGAATGAGCTCCGAGTTGTTTGCATTCCCACAGCATCTCCTCTGTCACGTGACTGGGGATTATATAGCCTGGGTGGGCGGGGATATAAAAAGCACAATGGTCGTTAAATGCATATGGGTCAGAGGTTTAAAAACAAAAAAAAATTGTGATAGTCTCATAAAATGAAATACCGTATTGGCCTGAATATAAGACGGTGTTTTTTGCATTGAAATAAGACTGAAAAAGTGGGGGTCGTCTTACATTCGGGGTCTAGACATTATACCCATTCACAACGCTAGATGGCGCCAGATATCTTTAAGTGAACTAAACTCCCCAGGCCAAAGCGAACCCCTGTCACGAAGAATACAAATAAAAATAGCGGTAGCACGAAAAAGAAAAAATTGCGGTAAGAAAGAAAAGAGAAGAAAATAAGAGGAGATAACAGAAAATGGAGAAACAGTAGGTTTATTTACATTTCAAAAACCAGAAGCCATTCATTTACAAATGTGATTGCATTTTAGTTTACAGATATTAAGATGTGTTAGACAGTTTTTGCATGATTTGAATGAGGCAACATATTATATATCGAATATATTGTTGTAATCATTTGTTTCAGATGTACTGTAATTATTTTCTGTATAAAAATTTAATTCGGTGTTCAAAAAGTCTTTTTTTCAAACTTGAGTCTTGAAAAAACAGGGGGTCGTCTTATAATCAGGGTCGTCTTATATTCGGGCCAATACGGTAACCGTGTTTGGATGATATTAAAAAACCCACAACAAATGTGAAAACGGTCCACACATTTTTGTTCTCACCGAGCGGATGGATAGACGGCGTCCAGGGCTGGAGTATCTGGTGCAAGCTTTGAGCAAAGCGAGTGTAGTACTGATCTGAAAAGATGTCATCCACGCGACCATTATCAAACAGGTACTGCAAGAGAAGAGCGTGGATATAAAATGGCGGTCCATACGAACAAAGAGGCAAACGTCGGCCCGGCTACCTTTTGTATGCACAGAAAGACATAGTAAAGGACATCCGCTTCGTAGGGCTCTCCTTCCAGGCCACGGGCTTCTGCGGTCATTAGCGAAAGAGCAACGCAGAGCTCGGCCACAGCGCAAGACACCAAGTCTTCCTGGTAACGCAGCGCCTGGCGTCCTAAAACATACACGCAACTCGCTGAGCTGAAGCCAAGACGGCAACGAGAAAAACAAATTGCGTGCTTACGGCCAATGGGAGCCAATTTATGGTTCTCGGATTTGTCCATCTCGGCATTTTTCCGCTGAGCCCAAGCAGACCACACGCCCAGCCCCTCCTCTGGTTTGAGAGTGGCGGGAAGCAGAAGCTCCTGGACTTGCACTTGCTGCTGGCCTTGTCCGTCGACCTCCGCAACGATCGCCTGAGCCTGCACATATGGTTGGTAACGGGTTAAGCCACTCGTCTTTAGATAGTGGCGATAAAAAGTTTACACACCCCTGTTGGAATGTTGAAAACATTGAGACGTGTCGCTAATGCAACTCCATTTTTTTGTTCCGTCGTTTTGAGAGAGGAAATCAAAATATCCAAGTGAAACAATAAATATTTCAAAATTCAAAAGTTCTAACCTTTGGGAAAAGTTTTGACGAGCTCTACCTTGGTCTCAAAACCTGGCTTTTGAACAAGGGTGTGCAGACTTTTTCTACCCACTGAGTTGCGTGTACCTGTAGCTGCTGTCCATCCTGCCCTGTGAGTCCCTGCGTGTGCAACACCTGCTGCTGCGGGTCCCAGATGAGCGACTGCGTGGCGTTAGGGTAGCCCTGCACCGCCACCGGGATGTGAATATTTCCGTTCATCAGCTGAGCAGGAAAAAGCGTGTTGGCGGCCAACGTGTGCACCACTTCCTCTTGCCCGCCCATCCCCGCCGTGCTGGTTATGCTGGAAACCGCCTGAGCCGTCTGACTTTGACTGGAAGAGTTTTTCGACTTGTCGTTTTCCGCGGGGACGCTTGTCGAATTGCCCCCGGTGACCTGCACAGTTCCGTAGGCCTCCTGGGGGATGGCGATGTGCGTGACCTGCTCCCGACCCGAGGCCCCCGCGGGAGCCGAATAGACGGGAATGGTCCAGGTCTCCCCCGTGGGACTGGTGATGGTGCCCGTAGCACTGTAAAGGTGTGAGCTGTCCACTGTCAGCAGGTCTGGCCGCAGGGAGACATAACTCTGCTGTTGACCTTGTGGGATAGCGAGGACCGTCGCCACCTGCTGACCAGGTAGGGCGTAAGACACCGTGATGGGCATGTCCACCTTGCGTTTTTTAGCGGGCTGGAGGACCCCCGCGCCTTGGGCTGCGCTTCCCAGAGCCCTCCTCTCGGCGCCGTCCAGTTGCTGAGTGGGCGAGAGGGCCCCCACTGTTTGAATTTGGATCTGTTGTCCCCCGGCGACAGCCGCCACCAACTGGGCTTGGAGCTTGAACACAAAAGAAAAGCATTTTGTTGCGATCGGCAGCGCCAAGAAAGCCGGAAAATGTTTGTACTTGTTGGTGCTGCTCCTCGGTGAGATCTCCCGGCTGAATTAGCTGCGCTGTCGTCACACCTTGAAGCTGCTGATGGGAGCCGGAGGGCACTTGGAGGACCTGACCCAGCATATGGCCTGTCTGCTGGCCGATCTGCACCTGATTTGGGATGGTGTCATCGCAGCGGCAATTTAACAAAACCCAAAGTGAGAGAAAGATCCAATTCAACGGACCTGTATAATCTGTTGGTCGTCATTCTGCTGCTGAGACTCTTGGATCTGCTGCTGCGGCTGAACTTGCACCTGAACCTGCGGCAGAGACAGAGAGCTCAGCTCTGATGGCTCCCCTGCCCGCCCACGCGAGGTTCCGAGCAAATTGCAGCCATCGCTCTTACCGGACACGCTAGTTCCAGAAGTGAGCCCGCCACTTCGGTGCTGTCCGTGTAAATGCAATTTGCCTCGGGCTGGTACACCATGGTGGTGGTGGTGGTTGTGACATCTTCACTTTGCTGGCTGAACTCCTGCAGTGCATCCGGACCTTTACTGGCCAAGGACTCGAGGAACTCTTTCATACGATGCTGGGGGATACTCCGAGCTTTCTGCCGCACGAGCTCTTCGTAGGAGCTCGTGCCGTCCAGGGAATTATTCATACTTGCCAACACTTTCACGAAAGAGTAGCTGCGGAAAGAATGAGAAGAAAAATAATCTGTGATGTCACAATCACAAGTATGTGTTCGATCTTTTTCTCAACTCTGGTTTGAATCCATATTAGTCATTCAGCGTTACAAAGATAGTCAAATAATTTGACTGCCTTATGTTTTCCCTTTTAATGTCAACCATGTGATCATGTTAAGGACAAAGCTGCAAATAACTTTGGAAGAGCTCTAATTAGAACTAAAGAAGTTGTGGCGGAAAATAGGGCAAGCGCCTTGGACTTACTTGATAGGGAAAAAAAGTGGAGTGTGTATTTGAGATATTTATTAGGAGGTTTTTTATGGTTAATCAAAATAAGACATGGCTATCATCGGCTGCTAATCGTAACTTCTTTAAATAAAATAAATAAATTTAAACCCGAAGTACTAGTCTCAGATAGATCACATAAAAAAGTTTGAGTACAGTTTGAGTTATTTAATCATTAAATAATGACAAATACGGAACGATCATTTGTTCATAAACAGTCATCGGGAAAATTCTTTTGCAATAAACTTGAATGCCAAAAAACAATCATCCGGCTATTTATCAATGGAGTAATTGACAAGAACATGTTTTATATTGACAGCCAATCCAAATGAATTTGGAATTTCTAACCTCAACCAGGACCAAATGCGACCATCGGTTCAACTGCGGTTCCTGTCAGATTCGCAGCTTGTCGGTCGGCCGTCCTGTGGCGTCTCAAAACAAGCAAGTAGGAGAATACGAAAGGGTTAATTCTGTCTGCGTGTAGTCGAGCTGGGGACAAAAGCGCGCTCACTTTCCAAACGGGCCACAGCAGCCCACGGAAATAAACATTTAATAACCCCGATTCCCTGTACGGTTATTTCTAACAGCTAGAAAAGGACACAATAGCGTGATATTCTTGCAGCCGATTACTCAACACGCCAGCTTAGCCATTAGCCGCATGTTGTTTGCTTCAGACAGCAACAAATGGCGAGCGATGCAGCGACATTAACAGTTGTTTTGCGTTTGCATGTGGTTCCTAAGTGCAGTGGCGCGACATCCCGATGTTGGTGAAGATGCACCTACTGTGTTTTCTGTTTGCTGCCCAGCTAGCAGGCAAAGGTTTGCAGACTCGCTAGCATCAGCTAACCTTCCCTTCCTCAACGGTGGCAAGTCTCGGGCCGCCCACTTCGAAACAGCGCCTCTTTGTCGTCAAGGAAGCAAATGTTGTTCCACTATGACTCGACTCCTTCTTTTTTGTCATTTAATTCACGTTTGGAGGCAGTTTCTTTTCTTTCTTGACTACTTAAATTTCGCTGGGCGCCATTTTACAACAGTACCGCCAGACCAATGGGCAGGCAATTTGTAAACCTGCCCTGCTCTCGCGGGATTTGGAAGCCATGTTGTCGCGGAATTTGGCGTTCGTTAAAGACGCCACACGCTGACAGGGCGGCACAGAGGAGAAGCGAGATAGCGGTCGACCTTAAAAGCTTGAAATTGCAGACACTTGTTTTTAGTGGTTCACTGCCATCTCAGGTTTTTAAGGTCGTCTAATTGAGATGATGGGACAATTCGAATAGTTCTTGTTAAGCTCCGGGCGATTGGGAGTTAATGCCCATCAGTGGTGGGAAGTTTTGTCACTTCAATTTTTATTTAGTTTTATGAACTGGCATTGAAATGATACAAACAGATTTTTTTTTGGTAATAGTTTTGTACGAATGTTGTCAAATTACCTCCACTTTATGTTCAGCTGTGTTCTTGACGTCTGTCTGTGCTTGCATTTGTTCATATTTCTTTTAAGCCACCTGTTGATTTTATTCTTACTCCAGCAATACAAAGTAAACTATAAATAATACTAACACAGCACAAATGATTATACAGTGATCCCTCGCTACTTCGCGTTTCGTTTATCCCGGCTTCACTACATCGCGGATTTTTTTTCCAAATTAAAAGCACATTTAAAAGTCAAAATAAAACGTCTAAATTGAGGAAACATGTGTCTCACCTTTAGGACAATGTAGTATTGCTCCAAATGTTCGTTTACATTCCTTTAAAAGTCTGTTTTCGCGTGTTAGCACGATCGCGAATTAGCATCTTTCCGCTAACTCGTTAGCCTGCCCAGTACTTTTTGTTGGTGACTGTACTTCGCGGATTTCACTTATCACGGGTGGTTTTTGGAACCAATTATCTGCGATAAACGAGGGATTACCGTATTCGCGAAATAAACCATGTTTCATACACATTTAAACATGTTTTATTATTTGGGCTATCTCATATGCATGACCTGGCACCGAAGTCCATTTTAGTATCATTTTGAATTTCCCCTTGATGGATCTTAACTACAATCACTAAAATGGCATCTCATGAGGGTGAATTTGTTCCTTATTGAAACACAGACACAAACTGCTGTTTTCTAATAAATTTTAATTTTCCCTGATACACGAGAGCACCCTCTGCGACAAAAAGAAATGATGCGTCATGGATTTGACAGCATTACACAAGACAATATTGTTATGAAATTCAGGTATTGCGGTATGCACTGCACAAACAAAAAGGTAACCGTGAGCAATTACAAATACTCATAATTTCACACTCACATGACAAAGTTTGATACCAAAGATCCTAAAGTACTTAGAGTCACCAGTAAAATGGTGACTATTGTGGAAATTTCAAACTAGAACTTTTTTTTTTTCTTCAATCTTAACCAAAGCCGTAGCTGTCTTTCTGCATGAGGTGATGCAAATGATTTTGGCATGTATCTGTGGGCTCTTGGGAAGCGGGACACGTAGCTTGATCGCAATCAGATGTTTACATCTTCCCGGGATCCTCTTTGAGGGTGACTGTCCTGTTGAAGACCAGCTGCAATGACAAAGGAGACGGTGAATACAAAAAAGAAGCAGATAAGAGGTGCTGACTGAGAAAAGAGAAAAAAGAAAAGAAATGGAGTTTCTACTATCGCTATGAATGTATTCTATTTTCTAATATTTCACATCAGTCATCTATTTGGATGTACCTTGTCTGCTGTGCTGTCGGGGTCCACGGAGAAGTAGCCAACTCTTTCAAACTGGAATTTGTCAAGAACTTTTGCTCCCTTGACAGAGGTATCAACCAAGGCACTATTGATCACTTGCATAGAATTCTGCATTTGTGGAGGAGGGAAAAAAAAGTTGTTTTTTCAAATGTTACTACTACAATCCAACGATGGCAACTCAAGAAACATCATGTGGCCGTGTGAGTGCCACTCACTAGGTTAATGTCGCTCAGGAAGCCGTTGGGCACCTCAGCTGGATCCTCTGGATGTTTGTGTAGGAATCTGTGAACATGGTAAGAGCAGAACTTTAATATGCCTTGTATTAGGATTTTTTTTTTTTTGGGAGAGATTAAGTACAATTTACTGAAATGTTCTCATCAGAACAAACCAAACAGTGTTCTTGTCTGATGCTTTATCTCATTTCTTTTCGATCACAGGAATGTGCCGACTGTTTCTATCCACTGGAAGCGATGTTATATTCAAAATACCAACTTACAATCTTTCATAGATGCGCACTTCGCACACGAGCGGCTGGCTGACCCAGTGGATGAAGGCCTTTGGTTTCTCAGCTGTATCCGAACTGAAGCAGCTCACCTTGAGTTCCACCACTTTGCCCTGAGCGTCCTGCGACCAAGCATGTAGGCTAAGAACATGTGCTGCCCGAAATAACGTCATCTAAAAAAGCCAACCCTGCTGAGTCGTACCTTGATGACCTCCTTCACAGAGATGACATACCCGGCGTGCCTTAAGCCAACGGATTGTTCTGGGGTCAGACGCTTGTAGCCTTTCTCCATCACCTGGAAAAAATATAAACACACTATAATCTATCCACAGTTAGAATGATGCATCCATGAATGTTTTTGGAGTATGTGTCAAACCTCTCTGAAGTCACTTTGTTCAATAAAGATGGTGCTTTTAAATGGCACAGTGTGACTGCCCTTGGACTCACTCGCGGGGAAGTCTGGCACTCGTACTTCTGACTGAGAGAAAAGGGGATGGCAGCTAATTACATCATCAAAAAATATTTAGATGATGGAAAAGTACATCTGTGGGAATTTTGCCCGGATTTGAATCTGGAGATCTTTGACCATCGTAAGCATACCTTTGAGCCCTCAGGGAGGTTTACTATGGTGACTTTGAGAGGTTCCAACACGGCCATGGCTCGCGGGGCCGTCTCGTTGAGCACATCCCTGACACACGCTTCCAAAAGATGCGGCTCGGTTGTCGTCTGGGAAACTGTCACTCCCACCTAGAAACGTGCCAGAAACGAAAGGTATTGCAAGCAACTCTTACCAATACGCCAGTCTTCCTGCTTACCCGAGCGCAGAAGTTGTTGATGGCCTCCGGTGGGAAGCCTCTCCTCCGAAGTGCAGTCAAAGTAAAGAGGCGAGGGTCGTCCCAGTCTCTGCAATCACACAGAATATATCAAATCGATTCTTCTCGAACGGAGCTTTGAGGCTGTTCTATCATGAACACAAACACGGTTTGTCCTTAATGTCATCTGATTTAAAAAAGAAATAATTTTGCAATTTTACCTGACCACTCCTGTCTCGACCAACTTGATGATCTTCCTCTTGGACACCACCGTGTAAGTGAAGTTCAGGCGGCCATATTCCCACTGAACGGGGCAGTACACGTCCAGAGCATTACATAGCCAGTAATATGATGAACGCCTGTCAGTAAGAAAAGAAAATATTATAAATAAATAAAATAAAACAAAACAAAAAAACAACAAGGTCTTTTCGAATGAATTAAATGTTCATCCAAGAAGGCTAATGATTGTCAATAAAATAAAAAAGTGATCCATGTCTACCTGGCCTGAAACTCTTTGGTGCAAAGTGAATGGGTGATATCTTCAATGGAGTCACACAGACAGTGGGTGTAGTCATAAGTGGGATAGATGCACCTGGAGAAAAACATTCAGGGATCCAGTAGAGTAGTATTCAAAGTCAATTCAAATCAAAGAAGTGTGTGTAGCCAACCATTCATCTCCTGTCCGATGATGCGGCGTGTATTTGATTCGGTACGCCACCGGGTCCATTTTCCCATCCTCCATGACGGTCTTCATCCTGAGTGTAATCTCTCCCTCAGCAAACATTCCCTTCTTCATCCTCTCAAACAAAACCAAAGATTCTTCCACGGGACGGTCCCTCCAAGGTGACGGAGGAGTATTGTGACCCTTCAGTTCCTCCCCCTTCTGGTGGCACACATACGCATGACCTCTGAGGGAAGACAAAAAAAAGAAATCATCATCTTTATTCGAATTGGACTATTGCAAACACGCACACTTGTTGCACTTACCTGCGAATGAGATCCAGTGCCAGATCGTAGAGTTGCTGGAAATTGTCCGACGCGTGCGTGACTGCATACGGAGTGTACCCTGTGCAAGACCGTAAAGTTGGAAGACGCCTGTCGAAAAATCGTCATCAACTCACCGAGCCACTCGACCATCTCTTTGATGGCGGTGAAGTATTTTTCTTCCTCCTTCTCCGGATTCGTGTCGTCGTATCTCAAGAAACAAATTCCGTTGTTTGCCTGGCAAAAAAGTGCACGTGTGAAAGGAGGCCACACCGACATGGAGGAAAGGACGAAGTACCTTGGCATAACCAAAATTGAAGTTGATGGCTTTGGCGTGTCCAATGTGAAGGATGCCGTTGGGCTCGGGAGGGAAGCGGGTTCGTATCTAAAGGAATGAATACGTCAGCTCATTTCATTTTTGTTTGGCTTCTTCTCCACGCGTGATCTCACCTGTCCACCAAATTTCTCCATGTGCTTTTTGAGCAAGTTCATCGTGTTTGGCGTGACCACATAGCCCTCGGTTGTATAGTTCTCGCCTGCGTTTGGGTTATGAGGGATGCAGAAGTGATGCTTAGTATGGAAGAAATTCGCTGCATCTCATTTTTGTGGTCGTCACCTGGTTTGTGGAACTTCAGCGCTTCGCCCCTGAGCTGCTCCATTAGCGATTTGCCTTCCGCTGACGTGGCCTCACCTAAACAATACACGTGCCCAAAAAGTAAAGAAATGAATAAACAAGAAACTTAGGTGGAGTCAGACTCCTTACCATTAAGTGCCACCTCTTCTTTTTTCGCCTTCACCTCATTCTCAGCTTTATTTTTCGGGGCCTGTGTTGTATTCAGAGAAAAACTTTATCGAAATGTCAATATTTGTTTTACTTCAGCGAGACAATCACGAGAGCTAACTTCTGAAAATGACATTTGTCGTGATTATTTGTTGAGAAAAGTTACCCTTTCCTAAATTACCTTTGATTTCTTCTCAAGGTCAGCCTCCGTCTTGGGGCCTAACAAGTGCAGGACCTTTGGAAACCAAATACGGAGTTATTTACTTTGGATAGTTGGAGGTTTGTGACATTTCAGTCCAAAATTCCCTTTTCAGACCTACCTGCATGTCCACCTCATTTTTGAGAACTTTCCCATCAGCCCATTTTAGAGCGGCGCGCACGTCTCCTGCAACAAACACCAAAACCGCCATTTAAGCCTTGTGATTGCGCAATGTCGCTCGCTTCAAAAATATCCACCTCGCTAGGTGAGCGATCCTACCCATTAGCAGGCCCATGTTGAAGTGGTACCGCTCCTTTTCAAGCTGTTCTTTATGCTTCTTGATCACAGACTCCACCTACGCAACAAAATCCGGTTTACTGACCACATTCAAGCTTGAAAGTTGTTCAGGTGAGCACCAGCAGTACTTACGGCATCTTCAACCTGCTCGGGCGTGATGACCACACCCACTCCACAGGCTTCATTAAACTCACTCTGGTTAAGGGGTTCCTCAGGGTGAGTCTTAACAAATTCCAAAGCAGCTGCAGTCCGAAATGTTGCAGAATAGAAACAGTCAAATATATATTAAGTGCAAGCAGGTGAGACAAACAACATGATGCAAACAATTTCTAATACGGCTGGCCTTCTCTGTCAAATATCAATCTGGCCTGATATCGAAAGCAGATTATCAGTGTGGGTTAGGTAATGATTCATTTAAATAAAGCTGATTTATGAGGCTGTGTGACTCATCTCTGGAGGTAGCAGCAGACTTTCCATTCCACAAACAACCTCTGAACATGTTTTAATAGTTGAAACAAAGTGGCGAGTACCACAAGTGATGATTTTTAGTCACACAGCTTTGTAAATACTCAGCGAATATTAAAGTGGTCGACATGAAAAACTTGTTGTTTCACTAATTAGAATCCTCAAGAAGGATTTTAAGGACTATAAGTGTTTTTGCCTGAGGCCAGTAGATGACAATATACGCCATGCTTATGGGTGAGGAATTGCAGCATGTCACACATTACCAGCAAGTTGTTGCTCTGTGGTGATTTTACGCAGAGCTATGTTTTCCGCAAGGAACACCAGACGTTTTGTATCTTTGAGGCGAGAGGCCAGGCTGTACAACAATGTCCCCGTTGCTTTGTCCACTTCTGTTGCCCCATTGACACTGCGAGCCTAAGGAAATCATTGAAAGCAAAACAGAAATAAATCAACAACACAACTTGTGATCTTCATTAATAACAACAACAAGCATCACCAATAAATATGTTGGCACAAATGAACGTTTTGTGAGCCTCAATTGCCAATCAAATAGCTGCAAAGCACTCAAATAAACAGAAACATGTCCGTACTAATCGAGAAATTAAATTCACTTTTTTTTTTTAAGTTTGTTGTAGCAAAAGAAGTGATCAGCGTGTGGCTGTCACAGCTGTCCCTGCCATGAATTCCACGAATGGATCTGGGGGGGTCGAACCTGGACGATTGCGCTCTTCAGGGTGGTACTCAAGGCTGAATTTTTCAGGGTTTCTTTCACTTTCTGCTCACTAAGTCCAATGGAAAGGAAAAGTTTCGATGTATCGTCCATTTTTTTGACTTTTCTCCAACTGGTTCAGGTGAACACCGACACACCACCGCACAACAAGCTCGCCTACTTTGAGAGAGAGAGGGGGGAGAGAGACTACTTCCTGTTCGCCCCAAAGGGGGACGGACAAAAAACACTTAAGCCAATTGGAAGTGGCGGGTTTGACAACGTCGACCAATCGTGTGATGATTTAATATAAGCACCGCCTACTAAAAGGAATATGGCCAATCACAACGTTTATGTCATATAAGTGGTAAGGAACTCCAAAACTATCCGAGAAATATTGCGTCAGAAAATCATTCCAGACATTTTTCTAGTATGAATTAAGGATTACAAACTGTACTTGTTTTAGATGCAATTTGAATTTGAAAAGGCACACCAGACACGTGTTGTCATACCGCAACGTTTCCTCCGTAATGCACGCGTAATGCGTGAGTGTAACGGTGTGTAACTTTTTTTTGTCCACAAAATAACACCGTCGCTAAAACAACAGCTAACGCTTTTTAGTAAAATTTGGGCTTTTATCTGAAAAAGCGACTTAATTTACAGGCATTTAACATCGTCCCATTGAGATATTTTTTGACATGATTACCATCAAGGCAACCACGTGCGTTCATCTTTATGCAGTTAACCACACCGCGAAAAATGTAGCTTTTTTTGTGTGTGTGAGACACACACACCGTTATATGCGGGAATCGAACTCCTGCACACAAAACAGGCGAGTATACCATTACATCATCAGCGACGCTAACGAAAAATGTAGCTGGTTGACAACTTCTGCTCTGACGTCATCAAACTTCCGCCGGCAGACTGGCTGTAAACAACAGCGATAAATATGCAAGTCGAGGTTCTTTTCACTGTGATAAGGTTTTAGACGCATGCCAACAAATGCGTAAAATGATGGCAACCCACGCGGTTCTGTCATCGGGAGTCAAAACGTGGAGAGCTCTAACATGTGAGAAGTCAGAGCTCCGATTGGATCTCACTCTTGCTTGTGGGCAATCATTCCGGTACGTCAGTTAAACTAGTAGCGTGAACCAAGGCACACTCTGCTGTTTGCATTGGTAAAATCGTACGACACACTATTAAACAAAAATGTTCTCAAACGATGTCGATAGTACAGTGATCCCTCGCTACTTCGCGTTTCGTTTATCGCGGCTTCACTACATCGCGGATTTTTTTTCAAAATTAAAAAAACAGTTAAAAGTCAACATGTCTAACCTTTGGGACAATGTAGTATTGCTCCAAATGTTCGTTTACATTCCTTTAGAAGTCCGTTGTCGCGTGTTAGCACGATCGCGAATTCGCATCTTTCCGCTAAGTCATTAGCCTGCCCAGTACTTCTTGTTGGTGACCGCGGATTTCACTTATCACGGGTGGTTTTTGGACAATTATCCGCGATAAACGAGGGATTACTGTACTCAGTTTAATTACCTACCTTCTGCCATCTAGTGGTATAGCATTGAATTGTTCTACCTGTCTGCATACTTTGCAGTCTACAACGATCAACTATTCACACTCAAACCAAAGATAACCGGCATATTTTTCCACAGCTGGAAGGAGACGACAGACGGCCACTGGACTGGAGTGATGGGAGGACAAGTGTGGACTCTGACTCAGACCGAGGACACGTTGTGGTACCATGTTTATAAACCCAATGACGTGCACAGAGGACTCGTGGCAGAGAAGGATGGCGAGAAAAACATGTCAGAGCTGAAATGCAATGCAGCTGTGAAAAAGGAACAGAAGGAGGTCATGGCTGTAAACCAGCATGAGGACGAGGCCATGTTGAGAGATTACCTCCAGCTGGATGTGAATTTGAAGGATCTGTACAGAAAATGGGGAGCAGCGGACAAGCATTTCCAGAAAATTGCAGACATCTTCACTGGTCAGTGTTTGCATGCTCTCATTTATTAACAGCTCGCATTCACATTTTCATTCCACAGGTGTGCGAATGCTCCGCCAGGACCCCACAGAATGCCTTTTCTCCTTCATTTGCACTTCCAACAACCATATCTCTCGTATCCAAGGCATGGTGGAGAGATTGTGCGAGGCTCGGGGAAACCTGCTCTGCAAGCTGGATCAAACCTCCTACTACGACTTTCCTTCGCTGTCCGCATTAGCAGGTGCACAAATATTCTGCAAGCCATAGCATTTTTTTCAAATCTTCAATAAGAGTTTGCAGAGAAAATCCACGCAAGATCAATTTAATATTACTAATATGGTAAATAGATTGCAAATGTAAGCCCCTCTTATTCAAATTTCATAATCTAGGTACGGCGGATCAAAAAAATGTCTACACACCCCAACCACACAACTCAATTAAAAAAAAAAAAAGTCTTTCGAGAGAGGAAATAAAAATAAACAAATTAAATTATGTCATTGCATAAGTGTGCACACCCTCTTGCAACTAGGGCAAGGTTGTGTTCAAAATACAAATCACATTAAAATTAGAAATGAGTTTGGATTGTTTTGTTGATTTTTTTTTTTATTTTATTTTTTTTAGCCTTAGTGGAAATAGAGAAAAAAGTGTCTTATTTTATTATATCTTAAAAACCTGTATTTCAACTGGGCTGTGTTGACTTTTTATATCCACTCTATGTGGTGTCATAACTAACTTGAATGTATTTTCACTATCCAAGCAAATGTACATTTTGCGTTTTGTAGATAGCAGCGTAGAAGCCCGCCTGAGGGAACTCGGTTTTGGATACAGAGCTCGGTTCTTGCAACAGAGTGCAAAACAGATTTTGGACCAACACGGTTACAAATGGCTTGAAGGTCTTCGCAGGGTCCCGTATTCGGAGGCCCGCCATGCTCTGCGTGCCCTACCTGGGGTGGG
The DNA here is from genome assembly GCF_901709675.1 of Syngnathus acus. Taxonomy (NCBI): domain Eukaryota; kingdom Metazoa; phylum Chordata; class Actinopteri; order Syngnathiformes; family Syngnathidae; genus Syngnathus; species Syngnathus acus. The sequence goes on along the minus strand of NC_051088.1, from coordinate 23,600,587 downwards.
CACTAAGGTACAGCGGACGAAATGAGCAGCCACTCTGTCGTGAGCTAAAACGTAACTTGTCCGATGTGTTCTCCTTCAGGTGGCAGATTGCGTATGTCTGATGTCTCTGGATAAGGCCGACGCCGTGCCGATCGACACGCACGTGTGGCAGATCGCCAAGCGCGACTATAAATACCAACATACTAACCAACCCAAAAGCATCACGGAGAAGCTCCACAAAGACATCGGTTTGTGTTCGAGCGTATTTTGGAAGTATCCCACCCGGTTTTACCTCACTCATGGGTATTATTGTACGCAGGTGATTTCTTCAGGAATCTGTGGGGTCCCTACGCCGGGTGGGCACAGTCTATAAGTAGATGAATGTGTTGTTGAACATCTCCACGCATTTGATCCACTGTAACCACAGAGCGACGTTCCATCTTTTAGGTGTTGTTCTGTGCCGATCTCAAGAAATTCCAAAAGCTGAAAGAAACGCCACATCTGAAAAGGCCAAAGGAAGAGTCCGACACTGAAAGTGCGCTGACGTGCAAGAGAGCAAATATGAAGACTGTGAAAAACAGGAAACCCAAGTCAGCGTCGCAAAAGCAGGGAAAGATGTCCGTGAAGGAGGAGCAGGTAGTATGATACTGTACTTTTCTACATTTTGATACAACTATGTTAAATAAGCTAGTTTGTGTCATCATTGTTGTTTCTATTTTCCCATGGATTAAAAAAAATTGTACTGTATCGAGTCTTTTTTTTTTTTTAGTAAATACAAAATGGCAAAATTTCAATCCGCAAACAGTTCCAGCGAATAGAAAGTAAGTCGGCAAACATTGCTGTGGCCACTAGATGGCAGTATACACTTACTGTTTTACACGTTAACGTCACTTATGGGTCATCGGCTCGTCTATTTTCAACGTGATTTCCCCGGGTAAATGCATTGTGTGCTATTAATATGTACATCATGGCTTTTGTGTTCATATTTAAAAGGCATTTCTGTGCGTTTCTAATCTATTGAATTGGGTGCCATCAGTGTGCTTGTGTTTATTAGCATTGGTTCGACTGTGTCAACTGGCTTTTTTTTTTACAGCAGCCATTGTCCCACATTAACAATATACAGTATGTGCATCTTCACGGCTTACAAGTTAAGGTTCCATTTTCCCCCCAAACGCAAGGAATTGGGTGCATCCTGAATACGTTTGCATGTGTTATTTTTATGTGTCATCCAACCAGAGGTGCTGTTTATGTGCTGAGGTGTGCAGCCATGTGCATTAATGAATGTGAGTCAGCGTTCATGCCCACTCCATTTAAGCCAAATACGGGTTGGGGGCCTGCTTCAGGGCAGAGAGGAACAGCAGAGCGAGAATGGAGTCAAGAGAGCAGCAAAAATGAAACAAATAGGGAGGCTTTGGTGGATGCATGCTGATGGTGGGCACATGAATTTGAAAGGGAAGGCTATGTGCTAACACTTAACGCACAACCCGGCGTTATATAAGGGATGGCTCTCGGCTTGTTCTTTGTCCTTGAGTATGGGGCATCTCTTCTCATCAGCTTTGTTTTACTGCAGTGAATGACTTCAGCAGCAGGGGGCGTCACAATTTGTCATGCCAAACAAAAAACGTGAACGTTATCGATTTGGATTCATAAATCCTGAAGAGTCACTTCCAAGTTTGAATTAATTAGTACATGACCAAGGAATTATTATTGCTTTATGTTGGAACAAGCACAATTAGTGGGTAATTATGAAAATGGCTGTTGTTTCTGTATGTTCTCTGTCATTTGTTACTTAGTACTTTCAATTTTCAGTTGACTACAATTAACTACAGTAATCCCTCGTTTATCGCGGATAATTGGTTCCAAAAACCACCCGTTATAAGTGAAATCCGCGAAGTACGGTCACCAACAAGAAGTACTGGGCAGGCTAACGAGTTAGTGGAAAGATGCTAATTCACGATCGTGCTAACACGCGAAAACGGACTTCTAAAGAAATGTAAACGAACATTTGGAGCAATACTACATTGTCCTAAAGGTTAGACACATGTTTCCTCAATTTAGAAGTTTTATTTTGGGTTTTAAATTGTTTTTTAATTTGGAAAAAAAATCCGCGATGTAGTGAAGCCGCGATAAACGAAACGCGAAGTAGCGAGGGATCACTGTATCTCCATTAGCTTCCGTGCTTGCTAGCAGCCAAAGTGGTTAGCCTAGCTGTTAGCCGCTCATCTCCAGGCTAGCACCGGTGGTGACGACCATTCGGGGTGGACAAACAACAAATTACATTTGTTTAATAACTTGATTTTTTTTTTTAGCTACAGTTAGTTTAAACCTTTTTTGTTAAATTCCACTTTGCTCAAGTGATGGTTGAAACAGTCACTCTGTAGTTTCTAAAACCATGAATGTTATTACTGCTGAATAGTATCAGATGTATTCAAGTGTGTGTGTGATACATTGCCTAAATAATGTTGATTCACCTTAGATGTGGTCAACCCAATGTAGCTGGAGCCAGTCTTTTTGGGGGGGCTACGCCAATTAATCTTTGCAGTCTAGACATCCACAGACAGAATTGAGTTGATGAATTGGCGTATGAATATTTTGGCTGTTATTCGTGAACTGAGGCCTTATTAAATTTCCCAGCAATTAATACTTTCTTGCAACTGACTGGCTTTAGCTGGCAAGTGATGAAGTGATTGTACAATCTGAGGAAGAGCCAATTCCGCCTGTTCCAGAATTGAAGTTCACGTCGCCGATCGCCGGATCAATTGAAATGACAGAGCGGAATGTGGTAGCCACATTCTTGGACAAAGATGAATGTGGGCACAAGGCAGCATGAGTATCACATGTGGCTGTGGTGTCACCCTCCTTTTGAGCATTATGCACGCTTTGAATGTTGTGAGTTATGTCGCATTAGTTGTCGCTTTGAAAGCTTGAAAGTGCGTTCCAGATTTATGAATAGCTGTCAGTCGAATATGATTAACTGCGTGCATTATTGGATACACCTGCGCCATTAAAATAATCATCGGGCTTGTTTTTGATTGACAGTGTGGATCAAAATAATTGTTGGGAAAAAAGATTTCTTTCAAAAAACACTGATAAATATTCAATGAATGGGTTCCATGAAAATAGGAGGAAAGCACACAGCAGATGATTCCAAAGTTCTCATAATAATAGAAGAAAAATAAATTTTACGAATGATTAGGTGTCATATTCTTTTTATTTATGTGTTTATTGTTTTTGAAAAACATGTTTAAACCCCGCTCGGCGTTTCCTGCTGGCTCAGTTACAATGTAATGGCATTACGGCAATCCTGTGTCGTGCACGGGTTATTTTAGGATTACATCGCACACTGCACGGACACAAATAACCACGGCTGTGGCTTTCTGCTTCATGCGTGGGCCACCAACAAAGAGGACACTTGCACACAAGCCGCAAGCTATTAACAATGTGGTTGGTATGTTTACTCTTTGTATATATGATGTTTGCTTACAAAAGTGTATTTTCTTCTAGTATAGTGTGAGTCAGACAGACAGACATTTTGGGGGCAGGTAAAAAAAAGAGCACGTGTCGTCAGTATGTTATTTAACTTTTGCATTTATTTCTGTTTGCACAATCAATGCAATAATACAGCTATCAAAGAGGATTACAGTGGATTGAAAAAAAGTCTACACACCCCTGTTCAAATGGCAAATATTTATAAAATTGAAAAAAAACCCGATAAATCATTCAGAAACTTTTTCACCAGTATTTGCTAACCTGTGACCAATAAAATAATTAAAAGAAATTCCCATGTATGTATTTTCAATAGGGGAGTTAATAGGTTCATTTTATTCTATTTTATTCTTGAAATATTGATCAATTTAGAGGAAAAATTGCATGTGCTTGAGCACCACCTAGTGCCTATGTGAGCATGTGCCTGGTTGTGAGTACTTTTTCCACTTCTGCGAAATAAATTAAAAAAATAAATAAATAATAAATAAATAAATCACCACTCGCATAATATAACGACATAGCTGCTCAGTGTATATTGTAGTATATGATTCGTTCTCGTTATATTATGCGTGCGTGTTCCAACTGGAGTGTTATTGCACCCCAGAAAGTGAGCAGGTGGAGTTTGAAAAGCAGGCACTAGGCCAAGGTGCAGCATGATGATGCAGAAAGATGGAGGCCAGCTCATATTCCAGCTTGTTCTCCACTGATGCGCACCAACGGTATCCGCTACCCTCGTACCCTTCAAACACAGACGGCGTTTAAAATATGCAGTTGAGGCTACTTCTCATCATGTGAATTATACAAATTAACCCAGGTTTTGTATTCTAGTGTCAGTATGCTACAATGTGTCCCCAGAGGTAAATGTTCATGTTTTGAGTCATCACTATCTTATTTTTTGCTTTGCGTTGGAAGCAAGCTGCTAAAATTAAGTACTAAAAAGTAGTTTTGTAGTAGCTGCAGTTGAGTGGAGTTATCGAATGATAGGAGCGGCGGCGTCTGACATCAGAGCACACAGTGTTAAAGGGACACTGTGTTAAATGTACTGCCATCTAGTGGTGCCACAGAGACCGGCATCCACCATTTTCTTCAGCAGAAATACAAAGAAAATGTTATCCCAAAAGACTTCTAGCATTTCCTAAAGTGACAAAGTGCTTTGCATTTGTTACATAGCAGTCCGTACAACTTCCATTTTGTTTTGATTCACTACTTATGTTCCTGTTTTTTATTGTTGGTAATTATGGTGGTAAAGTAATCCCTCGTTCATCGCGGATAATTGGTTCCAAAAACCACCCACGATAAGTGAAATCCGCAAAGTATGGTCACCAACAAGAAGTACTGGGCAGGCTAACGAGTTAGCGGAAAGATGCTAACACGCGAAAACGGACTTCTAAAGGAATATAAATGAACATTTGGAGCAATACTACATTGTCCTAAAGGTTAGACAGACGTTTCCTCAATTTAGAAGTTTTATTTTGACTTTTAAATGTTTTTTTTAATTTTGGAAAAAAAATCCGCAATGTAGTGAAGCCGCGATAAACGAAACGCGAAGTAGCGAGGGATCACTGTACTTTTTTTTCATGGTGGTACTTGGTGTGAAAAAAATTGAACCAGTTATATATATATATATATATACCGTATTTTCCGCCCTAAAAGGCGCACCGGATTATAAGGCGCATAAAATAGAAGCTATACTGCAACAAAGTGAGGTTGACTAGGGTTGCGGTATGCATCCACTAGCCAATAACCAACGAGCCCTCTGTAAACAATCGCGTTTCTCAAACGATCTCCTATAAAATGATCAGAACTGACTAAAGTTCAATCTAACGCATTGGTACTACTTACCTATGTTTCCCTTCCATATCGATCCGTAGATTTACTCGAAACATTAACAGAGCAGCCTATTTTGACATGAAATAGCCTGGTACGTATAGCAGCTATCGTCATAGCATTAGCCATCCGCATAGTCCCACGAGCGTCAGCTCGCAATCTCCCATGAGCCTCAGCAAAGTGTAAACAATCGCGTTTCTCAAACGATCTCCTATAAAATGATCGGAACTGACTAAAGTTCGATCTAACGCATTGGTACTACTTACCTATGTTTCCCTTCCATATCGATCCGTAGATTAACTCGAAACATTAACAGAGCAGCCTATTTTCACATGAAATAGCCTGGTACGTATAGCAGCTATCGTCATAGCATTAGCCATCCGCATAGTCCCACGAGCCTCAGCTCGCAATCTCCCATGAGCCTCAGCAAAGTGTAAACAATCGCGTTTCTCAAACGATCTCCTATAAAATGATCGGAACTGACTAAAGTTCGATCTAACGCATTGGTACTACTTACCTATGTTTCCCTTCCATATCGATCCGTAGATTTACTCGAAACATTGACAGAGCAGCCTATTTTTAAATGAAATAGCCTCGCGGGTACAACAGCTATTCGGTGACGCCCCCTGACTACAGTTACCGTAATGTTGGGAAGCGATGCGACCTTGTAATTTACTAGTCGTACTAAAACGTACTGAAACATTTCGGCAGAGCACTGTGTACAACCAGTATGGATCAACAAATTCATCAATTGATCCATATATAAGGCGCACTGGCCTATAAGGCGCACTGTCGGCTTTTGAGAAAATTTTAGGTTTTTAGGTGCGCCTTTTAGGGCGGAAAATACGGTATATTAAAAAAAAAAAAAGTGGTTTGGTTGGATAGCATTTCATTAAATAGGTAGCATTGATTTGGTGTAGGAGCTTAGTCGAATTAAATCCGTAAGGGAACGGAATATATGACGTCACGATCCACTTGCCAGCTTTGTGCGTGCGTGAGTCCGTGCGGGGTTGGTAAGCTTGCGTAATGTGTAGGCTGCGGTTCCATGGTGAGTAATTGCGCTCTCCTGCTGGGGGGGGGTCAATGGACAGTTGGGCATATGGAGAGAGATGCAGCGCTGGGAGGGGGCGCGTCTCCCTCCCTCTCTCTCTCTCTCTCTCTCTCTCTCTCTCCAGTCGTGCTCATTCGCTCGTGGTCGAGCCGCTCGCTTGCTTGCAGCAGAGCCGAGCTGCGAGCGTTCGTTCACTCTCCTCTTCGTCTTCCTCCAGTAATCAGCCGTGGACTATGGACACTTGCCCCGCAGCGAGCACGTCCTGACCGGCGTCGTGGCGCAGAGGAGGCGCACAGCTAGCAGGTACGTCAAATATTTTTTTTTTTTGTCGTGCGGTGCGGCGTCACTTTTGCGCAGTGATACAATGTGACGAAGCGTCGTGGCCATTATAGGAGGCTACTGGAGTCAATTTCTCACCATTGTACTCGTTGGAATATTTTACCACTTGATTCTCTAATTTGAATATTGATGGGAGAAGCAGTGTATTATTTTTTTTTTTTTATTAAGTGGTGGTGGAATAAGTTGGGGCCTCCACAAATTTTAATAATGTAAAGATAACATTTGAGTGGAAATAAATTGAGCTGGATATGAAATTAATGTTTCTCATTGAAATGAGTCTTTTCCAGGCACCAAAAACACTATTTAATATAGGACAAATGTTAAGTCCATTCAGAAATCTTTGGGATATATTGTATTATATGAAAATGACATCACAGTTGCTCAGGTATTGGCCAATTACGGCGCAGCTTGTAAATGTCACATGACCAGTCATAAAACAGGTGAGCCGCAATTGGTCATGACTCATTTCCTGAGCCCTGAGCAACTCAATCAACAGCTAGTGGAAAAATGGCCACTTCTTGAGATGGACAAACATTTTGCTGCTTAATTCATAGTCCAGAAATGCAAAATTAATCAGATTGGATTAAAAAAAAAAAGAGAGATTAATTTAAAATATAATGAAACTAAAACTAATTAATTATTTATATTGTATCATCTAAAAAAAAAAAAGTGCTGTCTGACGCACCAAAAAAACAAACACAGTAAAGCCAATTAAAAATTCAGCAGTAAAAGTGACCCATCACATTAAATGTGACATCCCTGCATGATCGCAGCATTTCCTCTTATTCATTTTCCATTTCTATTAAATAGGTCATGAATATTTATGCTGAACCGATCAAGGAAATTTATAATTGCCCTGGCTAATAATCCGAGTTTGGCTCACGTGCTGTGTTGTGTTTGTGGTGCGCCACAATTACAATGGCCTAACCTGCGTTAGGTTTTTACTCTTTATACTGTATCAGTTTGAAGGGTGTTGGTTTACAACTTTGTTGTGCAAGGGCTTGTTGAAATGTGCTCGACTACCAATCCCAGGTCAAACGGGCAGAATATCAGAAAGAGACACGTAGCATCGGCCACGTGCAGTTGCGAAACCTTTTTATGAGTTTATTCCGAGATTCCGATGAAATGGAAAAAGGATCATGGGTGATAGTTGTGAAGCAGTTAAGGATGATAAAGAATGTTTTAGTAGAGAGTATAATTGTTTTCTTGGTCGCATCTCTGGCAATCCTGCATCAGCTTGTTCGGTTTCACAAGACCGAACCAGGAACCAAATTAGCCCCCGATAATAACTCAGGAAATTAAAACAGCATGACAAGCGCACAGAGTGGAAATAGCCGTTCCACTTCAACTAGCAACAAGTGGAGCGGGGCGTCGACGTTGTAGCAGGTGCACGGCGTGTTATGTTTGTGTGCAGTCGCAACACACGAGTTTGTCTGGGTGCCAACGTGGCCGAAGATTCACATGAGCCTTTGTCTGGAATATTTGGGAAAGGAAACTGGTTTTACGTGCTACTGGACGGCAAACGCGAGCCGCCAGATGAACTTAATTCAGAAGAAAAACAACACGCCCAGATCCACTGGCAGGACAAGGAGGCCTCATCTTTCCTTCAAAGCAGCTCAGTAAAGATTTACAGCTTCTTTCGACAGTTGTCTGGAAGAGGACAGAAGATAAGCCTTTTGTTTTGAATTGCCGGTGCTTGGACTACAATAATGGCTGACCTTGGAGGCTTTTAAACAAGCAGTCTACTGTAGGTCAATACCTGTCTCACAATCTTAAAACGTCACCACTGAGAAATAAAACATAATTTACAATTAGCATAGCAACAAAGGGCACTTAGCATTAAAACACAATCCCGGGCTTTATGTTTGCCACACAACACTTCACTTAACACCTTTTATTGCATCCAGCTGCAAGCGAGTGAGACTTTTGCTTCCCTCCCTTGTTGCAGGCCAACACTTGAGGACTTGTGATGTCTTTTTCCCCGACAGTGTTTTGGCGCTTGCACAAGATTTAGCAGCTGTCTTGCGTGCTCACTTGTGGTGCGCGTCACTGGGAATGTGGGGGCCACTATTTGGACACCTGAATTCTTAACTCATTCACTGCCAACCCAGTTACCGTAAATTTCGCACTATAAGCCTTGACTTTTTTTTTTTGCTAATTTTGAACCCTGAATCACGAGTGGTGCGGCTTATAGTCCAAAAATTACGGTAATATCTTTGACGTCTATAACCGTCATGAGTTACACATATGACTTTGGGAATGACTGGCTTAGCGTTGGATGTGAAACATAAAAGAAAAGGAAAAATGCTCAGCAGCTTTTCTTAGTTGGCAATGAATGTCTTATTGCTTAAGCCAGAAAGAAGACATAATCATAAAACAAAAAGTATTACTCACAGTATATTTAAAACCATGTAAGGCCACTAGCTTAATGCTAACACATAATGGGAAACGCCATACACAGGCTAGCAAATAGCATCAATGTGGCAGTGTGGTAATGGAATCCCAGTTTACGAATGATCCAGTTTATGAGCAATTCTGTTTAGGAAGAACTTTTTAAAAGAATATTTAACTTCAGTTATAAGTGTGGCCACGGAAAGAATATTTGGCTGGCTACTTTTTATTGTGTTTTAACTCAACCAGTTTGATTATTTACTTGTTCGGCCATAATGGAGATGAGCTACCGAATGTGAGTCGATAAGCATTTTGTGCACGCCAGCACCCCCCCCCCCCCTCCCCATGATGAATACGTCCCTGGTAGACAATGAAATTTTCTGGAAAAGCCTTCTACGGCCGCCATCATGAGTCGATATTTGCTGTGTGTGTGTGTTTTGGAGGGTACTCTAACCAGCCCACCCTCCGTGACCTTCGGCCTTTCATCTGATGTGCTGGGGCTCAGCACTTTTAAGACGAACATCCGTTTCGGACGGAGATCAAAAGCGTTTGGAGTCTCGTCTCCTCTGACGGCGCGACCTTGCCGGCTGGAAGGGAGCACATTCGACCCCCCCTCCCCTCCCTCCAAGACATCTTTAAACGGCTTTGGACTCCCTTAAAAGCTCAGTGGGCGGCATTTGAGGGATAGTTGCCTATCAGCACTTCAGGAGAATCAATTATCCTCACGTTTATTTTTCTCGATTTAAAACGGCGTAACAAACGGAATTTTTAGCGGTCTTTAAAGGAACAAATCCGTCAAATAAATAGAAGAAGCTGGAGAATATTATGGAGGCAATCCACATGTTATTCCAAGGTGTGGAATTTTTAACGGTCATAGCCGCGACCTCCCCCCACATACCAAGATAACCGCACATAGTCTCCCTCCCATTTCCCCGCTTCTCGCTGGGCTTCACAGCTTCATGTGTCCACCTACAGTCCATAAGGCAGTGCAAACAAATCTTACACGATGTTGCTGTGGGCCAGCAGGAATATTCAAACAGCCACTTTTTCATCCAGCTTTGCTAGCTTGAGCATTGTAGCTTTCCTCAGATTTGGACTTGAGAAGTTTTTGAAGGAATTTTGGAGTTAGCTTAAGTGATGGGCACTCTAGGATAAAAAAAGAATGACATCTTATCACTCTGAGATCAAAATACAGTGATCCCTCGCTACTTCGCGTTTCGTTTATCGTGGCTTCACTACATCGCGGATTTTTTCCCCCAAATTAAAAAAACATTTCAAAGTCAAAATAAAACTTCTAAATTGAGGAAACATGTGTCTAACCTTTAGGACAATGTAGTGTTGCTCCAAATGTTCGTTTACATTCCTTTAGAAGTCCGTTTTCGCGTGTTAGCGCGATCGCGAATTAGCATCTTTCCGCTAACTCGTTAGCCTGCCCAGTACTTCTTGTTGGTGACCGTACTTCGCGGATTTCACTTATCGCGGGTGGTTTTTGGAACCACTTATCTGCAATAAACGAGGGATTATCGTATTAGCGAAATAAACCATGTTTCACTTATCGCGGGTGGTTTTTGGAACCAATTATCCGCGATAAACAAGGGATTACTGTACATTATTTGCTGCTGTCATTCAAATTTCAATTCAATTATAAGATTCAAATAGAGCAGATGTGTTTTGTGATAAACATTTTCTGCTCAAAATTGTCAAAACACAACTAATTTTAGTAAATGCAAAAAAAAAAAACCAATTTAAAACTTTTTTTCTGTAAAAGACTGACAGCTAACAAATTGATGTGTGTCCTAAGAAACATTCTCTGTATATGAAAGGAAACATTTTGCTGCCAGGCTGTCTGGACGCTGGCAGAGAAGAAAAAAAAATTCTCTCAAATATTCCACACACACCTCCCCGTCTGTTCTAACCAACATTACTCGTATTAGAAATGACATCAACGTTAACGAGATTAGCGCCTGTTCCGCTACTTAGTCATGTGATCACAATCGTGTAATCTCTGGCTGCTGTACTATTCCATATTGTCTGTAAGCATTTCCTGTTCTGGAGAAAGAACATATTGTGCAAGAGAGCGTGACGCCATCTCCACAACATCCACACACCCCGCTTGAGCAGAATGATGTGTCCTTTGGCCCCCGGGGAGAGGAACATGATGGAAATACTCAGGCTGGCTGCACCCATCTGCCAAAAAGGAAGCCAATGTGCCAATTTCCTTCTCTTTGGGGATTGTTCAGATTGGCGCTGCACGGTTGTTTCATTTCAACTCATTGAGCCAGACAAAAACATTCAGGAGGTCCACGAGTACGTCTTGTTCTCCTTTCAAGACTCATTCATCTAAGCACACAGGCTTTGGAACAAGACGGTGATGTGTTTATTAAAAGCCATTTCTCAATGATGATATTGTTTCTGTTTGGCTGCCAGCCAGTGTGTGTGTGTACGGGGAATGGAAACCTCACCGGAGTGGGAATGGAACGTTCCTTCAAAGTATTGCAACGTGCCAACGGACAAAACGGCCGATGCACTTTCAATCGCTTCATTCAACAAAATAAACATGCCGGCTAACAGTTAGCTAGTTAACAGTCAGTCTACGTTCTCATTGGCTGGCACCCACGTCACTCACCGGACCAGGCTCTCCCCCACACACACACTCAAAGACATGAAGAGGGAAATCTCAATATTGCAAAATCAATTTTTATCTGATGAGTCATTAAAATAAGATATTAAAACAAAATTTGATACCAGCACCCCTTTTTTTGGCCGTAATGGCCCATTCAGTTTTTTAAATGGCTGTTGTCATTTCATTTTAACCAGCCTGTCCTTTCTGCTCTAAATTTAAACCTTCGCTCGTTCCCCTCATCCCCCCGCGGTCCCTTTTTTTTTTTTGCTGTCAGCTTCATCTCATCACTGGGCTGTCTTTGCCACTACTTTCACCCGCCTACCCACCCTTGTCCTGAAATGATTCTAGATGCATGCTGTATCGCTGGGCTGGAATGATGCAAGAAAGAGAAGTGGAAAAGAGGAAAGGGAGTTGAACTGGACCCAAGCCAGTCATCCTGAAAGTCGAAAAAATGACTGAGACAGGAAGCAAAACAAACACAGAGGCTACTGTTATGCCTCTGCATGAACGATTGTACCATTACGATTGTCCTAACGTCATCTGTCTGTGACTTCTCGTTCGGTAACTTTGGGAGCTGTCATTTTTTTCCAAATGTGGAATAAATAAAAATAAAAAAATCACCTTGAATGAGGTCATTCGCGTGAAAGGTGCAAGCGAGTCTTCACGGCGGTGAATGAACCTTTGGTGACTCATTGGCTATAGAATAAGTCCTACACACACACACACAACACACAGAGAATAATTTCTGCTCCTAATGTTACACACTCAAGTTTCAGCACAATCTTTACTCTTCTGCTCGGGGCGTTTCTCTCAGTGAGTCAAAGATAGAGGCCAGCGTGAACAAGGAAGGTTTACGTAAGCCGTGTGCTAAAAAAAGGAAGAAAATAGTTTTGGGGACGAGCGAAGGGCAGCTGCTATCAGTTTGGTCCTTGAGGATTGTGCAAACCTTGAGACTTGAGGTGTTTCTTTGTGTCGGTGGGCTCTTAAGCACTATTTCATCGCTTTGAAGAAATCATCAATCAAAATGACACGTCAAACTGTCAAATCCCGTGACTAATATTTTATTGATTTATTTATGACATACCGCATGACAACGAAACAGATTAAAAAGCTGTGAAAATGGACGCCTGTTTGACAATCAATCACAACTCTGGTGAATTTTGCAATATTTGGCTTTGAGACTTTTTGGGAACGGGAGTTTTCATGAAACCGACTTGACACATCCTGCCGGTCTGCAAAACCCCCCCATAGAAGTTCCATGTGAGCTGACTCAGCAGACCAAATCCACAGAATTACCCAAGACGATTAAGAACTAAGAGATAGATTTGTTTTCAGTATTCCTGTAGTCAATCCCGAGTTTGCGTAATTTAGTGATACGGTGAGCAAGGACCTCTGTTTTCCATGTCTCCTAATGTATGAAAGTCTCAAATTATATACAGTATAGGCTACACAACAAACTGATGACTAACTCGTTTTGAAATCAGAGACTAGTAAAAACTTTTTTTTTTAAAAAGATGAATGGTAATAAACATCTGTATTTTAAGGCAATTGTAGTATTGACACAAAATCGAAGCACGTTTTGTTTTCGCGGGTCAAATATAATCACACGGTGGGCCAGATTTTGACACCCTTTGGTGAAGTCATGTTTTTGGATCGTAAAATGTAGCAATTTGTTTTTTTTCCCAACAGAAGCCCAGTGTGAGGATGATGTAACAGCGAGAGGCCCCTGCTCACCACTCAGGCCATGGCTTCCATGCCACTCCTTTTAGTAAGCTTCCTCATCTCCTCCCTCCGTCCATCTGATGGCCAGGTCGTCATTGGCATGTCGCCTTCCTTCTCTCCTCCGGATCTTCCCAAAGACTCTCAAGCCACCACCAAGCAGACAGATGGATCCTGGTCCTCTTTGCCTCCCGGCGGGCGCAGTGCCGTGCCGGCTAAGGTTACAGCGCGGGATCGGCTGACAACAACAAATGCAGCGCAGCAAAGGCCGAGAATACACTCCACTATGTCAACCCTTTCGTCTCAGACGAGGAGCCGTGGGACAAACGCCACCGGGCCCAAGGTGGACTCGAGTAGCCCGCCACTCAGAAAGACATCGAAGGAAAATGTGCTCACTGACAAAGCGGTGACTGCCGGAGTTCAAGAGACACGTGATTTGCAGGGACTCGGATCAGGTAGCGCAACGCTGATTCTCGAAAAGGAGGAATTGCTCGCGCCTGTGCCGACGACTATCGATGAATCGGCTCAGTATCGAGCGCAAGCGCAGACTGAAATAGCTGATGTGAGCAATTCATCACCGGTCGCTCGGGCTACGGAGCCGCAAGTGACCACCCAAACTGTCTCACGAGCAGCTCCGTCTGAAATAGCGACACAGGCCACGCCCCCTGCCGGTGAGGAACTCAACACTGTTCAGTCATTTACATTCAAATCAACACTTGTACTTGACATTTTATTTTCTTCTAATTCTCAGGTGATTTGGAACTTCCCATTGACAGAAAAAAGGGATCAGTGACTTTAAACCAAGCCTCCAATGCCACCACGGTGGGATCTACTGGAAAACATCCGCAGACTCCAAGACAGCCGGTCACCAAACCAAACGAGATTTCACTCCCAAAGATCCTAACCGAGAAAGTAACTGAAAGAACAACTACATCTGGAACGCTCCTCGCTTCCGAGTTGGATGGGAAAAGACCAACCAAAGCAACAAACAAAACGACACATTTGGAGAGGAACAGAACACGGACATCTGTGCAGCCAACAGGTAACTGAAGAATAACTTTGTTTGATCATTTTCATACAAAAAAAAAAAAAGAAAATCATTTTCCTGACAACCAAAGACTACTTCAAAGCAAAGGGAAAGGCATTTGAAGGTCGATCCAGATGGCAGCAGGGTGGGTTGCATGGAAAGGAAATAACTGGAATCCTTGGAAAACATTCATACAAAAGGAAAGTGGGTTCAAGACAAAAAAAAAAAGACTGTTGGGAATACAGAAACCTTGGGTTGGGTGAATGTGCGGTAAAGGAATAAGCGATTGTATCTCGGAGAATAATGAAAAGCAGATGTATAGAAAAAAAAAAGTGAAAAGCAGATGGAAAGTGTGACACATGGGCAGATTGTTTGGGAACAACACGGTAACGGAGACATCATTTTGCATGACTTCCATGTGTTCATTCAATCCACGCCAACGATGCGTGCGGTTTGGGGAAGCTGGAGGTACGTTAAGCACACCCAGCTGTGCATTGTGGAATGTGTCCACATCACACCCCTGAAAGTTGCAAGGAAGGAAGGAAGTCAAACACTTTGACGGAAACCAAGAGGTCAACCCAATAGAAGAAGAAGTTGGAAGTCAACAATGGTTCGTTAGCCTCTCCTTGTTGAGTGATCCAAGTTGGGCAAAATGAGAAATTCCTGTTTGACATCCTTGGAGGTCCAAAAATATAGATGCTTACATCTCCGTAAATTAGCCGTCTGTCATGGCACATCTGTTGTCTCTTATATAGTCGACCGCCACGGTCAGGAACAAAGAAATCAAGTGTTACGCGTTCAGACGTCATTATGACGAATGAAGATGTTATGTAACATGTAGACATTACAATTCAATGTAACCCTAACGTAATTACCACGTTTCCAAGTAGGACCTGCTCTGCATTACGTCTGTTATGCTAATGACATGATTAGCATGATGCGATTATATCTGTGATTATATACGTCGGATGTTTTGCCAGTCTAGTTGAACTACATAATGAATGACTTGACCGTAATATCCCAGTTGGCTGAAATTTGTTGAGAACTGGTTTTATCGGGCCTCACATAGGAAGTACTTACAGTACATGATACTCGCATTCCTAGTTTAGAGGTTTCATTTGATTACTTGGTTATCGTCCTGTGGTGAAATCATATTTAGGACCTCAAGCGGTTCGCTACATGACAAGCTAGCATAATAATGAGACTGGATTGGACCAGATGGTACAGTGATGGATGGCCAGCTACACCCCTCTAGTGGCGTTAGCACAGCCTTTAGTTGGCAAGAGAATAAGGTCGGACTATATCTTTAAGAGCGAGGTCATATTTCTACAGGACCAGGCACTTGCTAGTTGACTTTAGCAACTGACGCCACAGCTAGCTTGCGCTTACATGAGACTTATGTTGTTGTTGTTCTTTTTTTCAGCTAACCCGACAATCTTGGCTACCAGCGTCGCACCAGTCACCCAAGTCAGCTTCATTGATCCGAAGACTCGCTCCATTTTATTAGCGGATCCTCATCAGGCTTCCATGTCGCCCCCGTCTGCCAGCGCCGCACCCTCCCCAAATAGAAGCCTCATCTACTGGGGTGACCTGAGCCAGAATCTTACTTTTGCGTGGGAGCTACATGTCTACGGTTCGGCAAGCCTTTTCTTGCTTTTGTTTGCCGGGTCGGCTCTCGGGCTCATCTTGTCCCCGGGTTCGAGCTGTCCTCATCGAGGGGCTCTCGTGCTGGCCAACGCCCTGTTATTTCTGGTCGGAGCACTCCGGGCAGCTCTATTTCTGATCGATCCCTACGGGACGCATAAAATCCTCCCTCGTTCGGCAGTTGCGGCTATTTACAACTTGCCGCTCCACTTGCTGGTTTGGACTCAGGCTGCCTTGGCCCTGCTGGCCCTGAAGGCGGCCGGAGTGACAGTTTTACCTTCAACGTTGGAGCGTCCTCCCCTTGTGGCCGTGTTGGCTGTGCTTCAATGCACTCTGCTGCTGGCAGCAGATCTGTTTTCGCCAGCTCTGTCGCCCGTGGTGCCTGTCACACTGCAGGTTCTCGCCCTATGCTGGGGTCTGGGTCTCTGTCTGGGATTCCTCTTCTATGTCTTCCCACGAATACGTTGCCCTCCCATTTCTCACCCCGGACTCAACGAAGAAGCCAGGAGAAAGGCTTGGACAGGGAGTAGGAAAGAAGGGATCATTCTTGGAAAGGTGCTGGCGGTTTGTGCGGTTGTTGGAGCACTTTGCTGTGGGTTACATGTTCATGCCACCTTTTGGCTCTATGGACTTCTCGGGGACTGGATGAGCTTTAACTGGGGCTGGTGGCTGGTTCATTTCTGGGCCAGACTACTGGAGCTGGCCTGGAGCTTCGGCCTCCTTCTCTTAGCTTCGTGGGTGTTCTGGAGGCCCCACTGTTGCAGAGGAAGAGACGAGGGGGGAGCAGGAGATGGAGGAACGGCAGGAGACGTGCCGTCCCCTGGCCATTCTGGACCTTCCTCTCAGCGGCACACGTGCTGGTCCAAGATAGTCCAGAGTCTGACGGGAAAACCGTGCAGAAAGTCTGATAGTAACGGTGTTGGAGCAGGAGGTCAAGCAGAGGTGCCCAACAACTGGGCTGGCCAGGAACGTTCCGGAGTGGACATCACAAAGAGTCTCATCAGGAACCATAATCACGATCAAGCACCTGCGCAAGCTCAGTCCGTCAAAGATAGCAACC
Organism: Syngnathus acus; assembly: GCF_901709675.1. NCBI lineage: Eukaryota > Metazoa > Chordata > Actinopteri > Syngnathiformes > Syngnathidae > Syngnathus > Syngnathus acus. The sequence continues at coordinate 23,583,441 of NC_051088.1, read as the reverse complement.
GAGTACGCAACCACAGGGGTCGTTCGGCCGAACGCGGCATATCCGATGACTCCACAAGCTCCCTGCTGAAAATGCAGGCACTCGGACTGACTCCGCAACGCTCCGTCAGTGGAAATCTGGAGACCGACAGAGACCCCTCGCTCTCAATGTGTGACTTTGATCTTCGACCCCCGTCTCCCATTAACCTCACCCGCAGCATCGATGAGGCTCTGCACCGAGAACACCTACTCGAAGGGGGTAGCTTGTTTCAACCTTTTAACCAAAATTCGCAATCGCCCTCCCTCGGATCCGGAGTCATACCGGGGCTCTGGCTGCGCAGAAACAGTGACCCTCCATTTTCCGAGAGCAGCGAGGCTCCCACAGAGTCCTCCATGCCTCTGGGGGGCAGCGTTCTCAGCAGTGTGCCTAGCAGGCAGGTAACTGCTCCACCCACACCTTCCCATCAGGGTCACAGGTGGGCAGGGAACGAGACGGGAAACGTCCCCTCGTCCGTGTCTTGCCCCGTGTCGCTTCACCCCACCAGAATATCAACGGGACATCTCGGGGAGGAGGGAGTGGACGACACGCGACCCTTCATCACACCAGACTCTGAGCAGGCGCGGGGGAGGGCTACAAGGCCCATCGGGTCACGCAGTTACCTGGAAGTCAGCCGACATGACGACTCTGCAAGTGTGAGCAGTGAAATTATTGACTTATGAAACAAAACATCCATCCATGCATTCAATTTTTTTTCTCGCTCATTCTTACGAGGGTGAGATGGAGCCTATCGTCGCCGACCGATATCAAGAAAGAAGCATTCACGCTCACAACAATTTAAAATCTACAATGAATCTAACGTGCAGTATTTTAAAATATCTGAGAAAACTCACACAAGCATGAGACCAAACGACCGCTCATCATTTTTTTCCTCCCATGGTCATAGCATAATGACTGTTTGGCTAGTGAGCTTGCAAACAAACTAGCTTAGCGCTAAGCTAATATGATGCTAGTCCAACACGAGGTAAAACATCCAGTCTACCACTGACTAGAGTACAGCACTTGATCCTGGAGGCTAAAATAGTAAAAATAATAAACTAAAAATGAAAAACTTGCTGGTGTAGATGATGTCAATTATTTGAGAACATCGTGGAAAACGCATACATTGCGTTCCGAGGGATTGTCCCTCCTGATTGAACTCATTAAGCTTCCCTAATAAAATCTAATTAGATCATCAAATGGTTGACTGAGAACATCGCCAAACATCATGATTACGGATAAAAGACAAACTGAGCTCTTGTCGTTCACTTTTGTTTCCATATCAACAATCGTGTTTGCTTTCTTTTGTTCCAGAGTTTTCAATTCAATTTTCCTTTGTCATGTAACAATGTGCCATCCATGACTTTTGTTTCGTGCTTGTAATGGTTCTGTAAACCCGCAGCCGATGCTAATTAAATTGTCAAGTATTTGTAAGCCCTTAACATCCTACTACATGTCAGGGCTGCTTTGGAATTGACACGGGATTGATTTAAAATCACAACCACATTCACACTTAGATACATTACATGTAGTATATGCTTACATGCGGTTAACAGTAGATTATCAGTATCGGGTAACATCAATAGCATAACACAGAATTCAAATAGAAACGCTGAATTTCAACCCGCCACAGATTTCCAGGACTGCGCCGAGAATTAACATCTGGCTTGGCATGAACACACTATGGCTGCACTTAACTTTTCATCAAAGCACTAGACTGAAGTATTTTATTACTCGAGATTAAGAAAAAAAAGTGTCTTTCAAATATATTCTATAGAAGCAACAATGTAAATACTTTTATTTTTATGTTGAATAAAGATATATTTGAAACATAGTCACGATTGTCACTGTGAAAGACAATCGAAAGTGTTTTTTTTTTTTGGCTGACTGTGCTGTATTGTTGTTTTGATATCGGGACTTTCTTGGCTGCGCTAAGGATTGAAATAATGATTGATATTATGAAAATGTTTCGATTCCCTTTGAAAATGATACTATGAAACAAGTATTTTGGGGTTAAAAAAAATATTCCCAGTGTACAGGAAGGAGCTTGAGTGAGCATGTGCAGTTGGTACGATGCAAAAGAAGACATACATCAAATAATTATTTATTTTATTGGCTAATTATCAGTACAGGAATGATTTCTATTAGCAAATCAGACCATGACAGGATGACGTCCACTTTTCCCAGCGATGCTTAAGTTGTTTAGTGATTTCCGTCCAATGGCTTTGTGTTGTGGTCTCCATTCCAGTGTATTTCAAAGATGATCCTGTCTTATTTGTTCCCTTTCATTTTCTTCCAGACCAGAGAGAAAGTTCTAAGTGTGATCAGTGTTGCCCTAACCCTCTTAAGCTTACATGCCATGGAAAATAAATCCATGTGTAGTGCAGATATTCAGTATTAGCGCTTTTTATTTGGGTCATTTAACATTTGTTATTTCATTTTGCCGAATTTCATGTCTGGATTCAAATAAAAACATGAAAAGCTCCTAATTCACGTGTACTGTCTTTGATGATAACCTCTGGTGACATTATATAAAACTGTCGACAAGAAGAGGAATCTAGAAAAGCTTGCCGGTGTAGTTTGATGACATGTCTTGAAAGACCAACCGGTTTGTTAAATCACTTCGGTGCGAAAGCGTAGTCCAGGAGACCTAATAAGCTGCTTGTAGTGCTCATCACAACGTTCACTTTGGCTCACAGTGAAATGATTCTTCTAGTCACCAACTTTCCCTTCAAAAATGCAGAGAAATCAATTCAGAAGGCATTCCAACCGGCGGCCATCTTGTTCCGTACCTTTTCTCATGAAAGGAGACACCTTCAGATTCATTAAGGGGGCGTTGGTGAAGTTGGTCAGTTTGTTGTCTCTCATGTTCTCAAACTGCACGGCGGTCATGATGCTTTCCTTCTCCTCGGCCGAGACGGACAAGCCAAGGAAAGTGCACAGCTTGTCGATCTCACGTCCCATGTTCTACGCACGTGGAAGGCTTGCATCAAAAGATTTGCCTTTCAATCCACAACATGCTCTACCCACTCGGAAATGATGTGAAGCGAGACTTGCCATGTCAGTACGATGGTTATGTAGTGTTAGGAATGAAAACATTGACCTGGCGCTATAGGATGAAGCATATATTTACATACTACAGTTAGCTAGCTAGCTAGCCTACGCGACAAAAATACATTGCCATGATTTTGAAGCCTCATTTTTTCCACACTTGGCCTTTTTTGGTTATGTAGTGTTAGGAATGAAAACATTGACCTGGAGCTATAGGATGAAGCATATATTTACATACTACAGTTAGCTAGCTAGCTAGCCTTCACGACAAAAATACATTGTCATGATTTTGAAGCCTCATTTTTTCCACACTTGGCCTTTTTTGGTTATGTAGTGTTAGGAATGTAAACGTTGACCTGGAGCCATAGGGCGGAGCATATGTTGACATACTACAGTTAGCTAGCTAGCTAGCCTACACGACGAAAATACATTGCCATGATTATAAAGCCTCATTTTTTTAAACTTGGCTTTTTTTTATCATTCAAATTTGGCAAATTTAGAAGATGTGTTTGTTCTCACTTTAGCAGGACTTTAAATGATTTTAACTAGTGAAGCTATTGCTAACATTTCACCTCGGTCAGATCTTCATAGAAAATGTAATGCAGATTTGGATACGTTTGCTTCTTCTCCCACCAGCCGACCACATGCTGATGCCAAGCTCCATATGCCACTGAAGCCATAGAAGAGAAGATTTATGTTGGATAGAAGGATGGAAGAGCAAAAAATCCCACAGTGGTGCCACTTTGACCTCACTTTTGCCCTCCATGAATCTTTGCAAAAAGCCGTCCCAGTCTCCCGGTGAGGGGTGGATGCTGTTCATGCGGCTGAAGTGGAAGAAGGACACGGCAACGTCCTTCGGGTTCCGAGCCACGTAGACTGTCTGCTCGAAAAAGACAGCGACGAATCTCAGCTTTTCATTTGTTACCTGCCACGGTTGAATGCAGACATGGCGCACTTTTTACCTTGCAGTTGTTCTCCCAAAACGTTTCGGGGACAAGCTGGACCGGCAGATGAGTTTTAATGAGACGAGGAGTGATTGTGAGTTGGTCTGCCAGGTCTTTTCCTTCGGGAGGAAGAGAACAATTGCCAAATGTGCCCAGAGATACGCATGTTTGACAGATATGACTTTTTTTTTTTTTTTTTTTTAAACCTTTGGGATGACCAGGAATGCAGAGTTCCAGAAATGGTACTCTCATATACAGAGGGAGGGATGTTTCTTTCTCCGGCTTCGTCTTTCCAAAAAACAGGCGATCAAGGAGGTAGCAGACCCACGTAGTTCCTGACGTCATAATCAAAATACACAGTAAGTAAGCCGAAAACGTGTTTTATTGATCAATGAATTTATGAGAAATTGTGATTCGTGTTGAAAACCTCACCTGATTTCGGATAAGTGGCTATGACGATGTCATCTGGTTTGGCCTTGAAGGTATTGACGTTTTCCCAGTTGTCGGTGAAGAATTTGGTCATGGGGACGCCATGGAAGTCAAAGAGTTCTGGTCGAGGTGGCGCCTCCATCTGGTCTTCGGTTTAAAGCAAAACGGTAAGCACAGGCATCGAGTCATTCCTCAATTCGATTATGCAATCGTGTATCGACCTTATGTGTTAATAATGAAAATGCAAATTGTCTTCACTTGCTAGCAATTTTTGTTACCATTGTTTTTTTTTTTTTAATATTTGAACACTTTTTACTTGCCTCCGATTTCAAAACTACCGTAATTTTCGGACTATAAGTCGCGGTTTTTTTCATAGTTTGGGTGGGGGGGCGACTTATACTCAGGAGCGATTTATATACATATATATGGGGTTTTTTTCACTTTTTTGGGCATTTTATGGCTGGTGCGACTTATACTCCGGTGCGACTTATAGTCCGAAAATTACGGTAGTTATTCATCAATTTGTTGTCATACATTTATTGGGGAGCACACCTCATTATGGCACTCCAAAAGGAAACAAACAAACAAAACAAAACAAAACAAAAATTCGTTTAACCTCGATGACTAACTTGTTTAGCCACTTGCTGCTATTTATTCAACAGAATACTTGTGGCTTTCTGCTTAAATATAAATTTGTCAATTTAGGTGAGATTGTCTTTACTTCAATATGCAATTTTTGCTTTTTTTTTGGTGAGGTTTTTGGTTCTGTGACATTTGTCTCATTTAAAATGCAGTTTTTGGCTCAGCTCAGTCATGACAAGTCGGTGAGACTAGCAAAGTGCCTACGGCAATTTTGTGGAGAAGGAATTTCGGGCGGTATACATCTTTTTTTTTTAAACTACAAAATACACAAAAATGATTTGTTTAAAATTAACTATTAGGATTTATGCCACCACACTTAAAAGACTCAAATGATCACAGAAACTTGACATTCATTACCAATATATCGTTCGATGCAATCTTCCAGAGCCTAATAATAATAATAATAATAATAACAATAATAATAATAATAATAATAATACAGTCATCCATTTTCTATACCGTTTGTCCCGGGCGTGCTGGAGCCTAGAATAATAGTAATAGTAATAATAATAATTATTATTATAAAAGTTATTTATTATTTATGTATTTAAATAGTTCTTTGTTTTTCAACTATACACACTGTATCTCTCGACTTCCCAAACTGGCTATACCGTCAAGAGATGTTAGAAATTCAAATGGCAGTGCACTCATTATACTAGTAAAATATTCACAAAACCAGTTTATGATGTAGAAGCCAAGCACCCCAAAAGATTTAACATGTACTTACTATCAGCAATTGGAAGGCCACAATAAAGAATAATGCATAGAGCCACTCACGCTAGACTCCTCCCAGCTGTAGGTATAAAGTCGAAATGCTTCTCAAGCAAGCATGCAAGAGTTAGTGTTAGTGAGCATGAACAGTTTCATAACGGCATATTTTAATACCGTGGTAGAATGCAGAACAAACCAGTTCATCCAAAACGGCGTGGCGTAGTGATGTTCGGGACTAGTGAGCAGAGGGTAGTCCTGGCTACTTTTGCGCCCTGGGCGAACCATCCATCTATACCATAGACGTCTATGCCATAGACGTCTATGCCATAGACGCCTATAGCAGAGAGGTTCTAATAGATGTCTAGTAGACGTCTATGCTATAGGCCCCAACGTGTATGCTATAGGCCCCACCGTGGATTGCGCCCTGGGCGGTCCCCGACATAACCCATAGCAAAAAACCAGCCCTGCTAGTGAGTAAGCGCTTTCCAACCGGATCATCCCTCTGGGCTATTGCTGTTTTGTTGTTAAGTATAGCCCAATTAAGAATATTTTACTTTTTCTTACCGTTTTTCCTCAATCAAAGGGTGTAACCTTGCCTACATTTCACTTTAATAACAATAATTATTTTTAGGCATTCACTTTTTTTATTTCGTTAAAAATAGGTGACACGTTCTGATATACATTAATCATAAACAACACTTTAGAATTTCTTTTATGGAGAGGGTGCGCCTTGGCCATCATCACGGAAGTGACGTCACGAAAATAAATCTGGGGGTGGAGCACACAACAAAGATGGCGGCGCCCGTCGAACCCGTGGCGACGGGCTCTCACGTGCCGAAAACGAAAAAGGTAACTTATTACAAGACCGATAGCCCACAACTGCACTTACATGGGTCTTCGGTTAATGTTGACCAAGACGAATTTGAAAGAAGCGAGGCATTGAGCTACTTAACTTACTTGCTAACAGAGTGATTTTCAGGATAGCCGACGCATGCCTGCTGTTAAACTACACTAACCCTTCTTTCTAACAGCCTACAGTTCGTTACTGGCACGAGAAGATTGATAAAAACGACGATGGAAAACAAGCTGCCGATGCACAACCTCAGAACCTCAAAAGAAAGTCAGCCAAGCAGAGGAAGGAACGAACGGACGATGGAAAACAAGCTGCTCCTGCACAACGGCAGAACCGCGAAATCAGGTCAGCTACGAAGAGGAAGAAACCAAACTACAATGGCCAAAGAAAACGCTTTATATCTAGGGTAAGACATGTCGAATCGTCAAAAATATGAAGTTGGCTCCTTTCTGATTATAACCAGAGCAGTGACTAAAAAAAATCAAAATACTGTGCTCTCCAACTACCATCAATGACGTCTCTCTACGCCTTCCTAAAAATCATCAAAAATATTATTGAATGGCACTGTTAACATTATCCCTGTTGCATTGTGGGATGTTCTGATTATTGCTCGAATTTTTTCGAGTTGAAAGTAATACCATAACCTGAATTGTATCAATAATGCACTGTGTGAACCTTCTCCTGAGGTTTTACTTCACATTTGTCCGACCCAATTATTGTCACTCCCTCAGAAAGAGGATCCTTTCCCAGGACCTGCTTCCATTCCAGAAGCCAGGATCAAAAAGTTCATAAGGAAAGGGAAAACGAACGAGAGGGTTTGTACTTTGAGATTTCTGTTTGGTATTTCTATTGCGCTGCTGGCCATAGCACTTCTTTTTTAATCCCAGGTGATCAAGAACAACAGAAAGATGAAAAATGCCGTCGCTCGTTCGAACAAAGTCTCAAAAATGGCCCAAACACAAGCTGCCCGCTTAGACCTTCTCCTCCCGGAGGAAGCAGGGTAAAAACATTGGCGGCTCGAAGAGACTGGCTGGAAAGGCGACATTGTTCGAACCTCATTTGCTGACTTTCTCAGGTTCCTCGAAGGCGACGAAGACGAGGACACGTGTACGATCTCGCAGCAAGATATCGCAGAGTGTGTGGATATAACATCGGCGACCAAGGTGGGGCATCTGTCAGGTTGGGTGGTTTAGCAAGTCATTATTTCAATTACCACTAAAACTCACATATAATGGCCGTCTTTTTTTTTTTTTTTTTTTTGAGGGGTCTCTTCTAAAAATAGCTCATTGACATATTTTCTTTACATTTACTTTGTCCTCAGTATTTTGACCTGAACTTGTCTCAATTTGGACCGTACCAAATGGATTACAGCAAAAACGGACGGTAGGTGCCCTAGTTTTGGTTGTATTGGTGTTATTGATTAATAGTGTCAGTTAATCATCAAAACACTTTTCTCAGAATAGTCCAATTAGATCGTTTCCATTATCATCCATGTCATTGTCTCGAACAATGACATGGATGATAATGGAAATGTCTTTTGATACTTTTTGTCAGAACATATGCCTTCAGTGAGAATGAACAAAAAACTATTTCATTACAGTTACAGTTCAGAAGATGAATAATAATTTACATGTGAATATTTTTCTTTGCTGTTTGTTTTGTTGTACGTAGTCATCTGCTGCTCGGCGGGAGGCGAGGCCACATCGCTTGTGTCGACTGGCAATCCAAACAGTTGATGTGTGAGATAAACGTGATGGAGTCCATCCGTGATGTCCGGTAAGACCTCTGCAGACCGCAAAGGAATGTTTAGTATGGCTTACTAATTGCCATTGTTTCAAAACGCACTCAAATGCAGATGGCTTCACACGGAACACATGTTTGCGGTGGCTCAGAAGAAGTGGCTCTACATCTACGACTCCAACGGAATTGAGCTTCACTGCATCCGCAGGTTCAATGACGTCCTTCGCATGCAGTTTTTGCCCTACCATTTTCTGTTGGCCACCGCTGTAAGTTTGAAATATGAACACGACAGACACCATTGTAATTTGAAATCCTGACATGACGTTGTGTGATTATTATTACTATTCTTTTTTTTAATCTCTTCTATTTCAGAGCGCGACGGGTTTCCTGCAGTATCTTGATGTCTCTGTGGGAAAAGAGGTTGCCACCATCTGCACCAAGAAGGGCCGCCTGGACGTGATGTGCCAGAACCCCCACAACGCCGTCATCCATCTGGGCCACTCCAACGGCACGGTCAGCCTCTGGGCTCCCAGTCAGAAAGAGCCCCTCGCTAAGATGTTATGTCATCAAGCGGGGGTGCGCTCTGTCGCCGTGGACAAAACGGGAACGTGAGTCATAACTCCAGATGAAGTTGAATGTTAATTTTTTTTTGAACAAGTGATGATTCTGTTCATAGAGTACTGCACAGTGTAGGGGCCAAAGCCTGCTGTGATTAGTGAAAACCTGTGAAGTAGTTTACACTTTAAGTGCCTATTACCGCCACTAGATGGCAGCAATGGGAATTGTATATTAGTGTTGATCAGGAGCCATAAACAGAAGAAACCACGTTACATATTCACATTAAAAGTGAGCATTGTGATCAATAGATTATCATTTGGCCATCATACATTTTTTTAATATTTATCTTATTTATTATTTTATCATGAGTTCAAACGTAAATATCCCACACAGATCAAAGATAGTCCAGTACCATTTCAAACTCATCTTAAATTACCTTTTAAAAATACTGCCTTAATTAAAAAAATGCACTTGGACCGATGAGATTCGTAACTTTTTCCACCCCGAGCTAAACTTCGCTCCTCCCCCACATATTTGTCTCTTAGTCGAGAGCTCGCCTGAACATAGTTCCTTGGCCCCAAGTTGCCAAAGGGCAAAGCCCTGACTAATATGGAAGTAGGATCACTTCTCTTTTAAAAATGATAATAGATTTAATTTGTAAGCGTGTTTTGAGACCCTCTAGGATGTTGTACATCATTAAAAATATTTAAAAACAAAATTGTACAGAAAAAAAGACTAATATTAAATTTAAAAAGGTGCTTTGGCGCCACCTTGTGGTGTTTAAGGGCTGATCACTAAAATAGAACTCTCTTTAAGGTGGCAAAGTCTGAATAGTTGTGGGGGGGGGAACACTATCGTCTCTGTATGGTCTTCTATTTTTCACCAACTCTCGTCATGTCACCTGTTTTGGCAGTTACATGGTGACGTCGGGCATGGACAAAAAGCTCAAGGTGTTTGACGTCAGGACTTTCAAGCTTCTCAAATCTTACTTCATCCCCGCCGGGGCTTCCTGTTTGTCGCTGAGCCAGCGGGGGCTGCTCTCGGCGGCCACGGGTGATGTCGTCCAGGTGAGTCACATCTGAATTTGCTCATGGAAAAATGGCCACAAACCTGGCGGTGTGTAAAAGGCACACAACAGAGAATGTGCAATCATTATTGGATCAAATAACGCACCCATCTGTTTCAGTTGTACAGGGATGTGTGGAGCTCTCCGGTGACAAAACCCTACATGGCCCACAGAGCCCAGGCTCCAGTGTGCGAGCTACGCTTTTGCCCCTTCGAGGATGTGCTCGGCATCGGCCACGGACAAGGCTTCACGAGCATGCTCGTACCAGGTCTGACCATATTTGGGCTCTGTGGAGCGGTACCTTCAGATATGAGCATATCTGAAACTGATAGTTACATTGAAATGTTTGAGACGGAAAGGAAGGCGTGTATTTACAAATTTAAAAGGTGATTGAATGTTTCATTTTCATTTCCACAGGCGCGGCTGAGCCAAACTTTGACGCCCTGGATTCAAATCCGTTCCGCAGTGTCAAACAGAGGCAGGAATGGGAAGTTAAGGCCCTGCTGGAAAAGATCCGGCCGGAGCTCATCAGTCTGGACCCCACTCAGCTCGGCAAGGTCGACCTCGGCACCTTCCAGCAGAGGCACCAAGACAGAGTGCTAGCCCTGGTCAGTTTTGGAATGCACCACGTCGAGGTTAAAGATACTTTGCGGAATAGAAATGAAAACTCTTTGTCTTCGTAGGGCTTTGATCCTCTTGCCAGGGAGAAATTTGCCCCCAGGTATAAGAAAAAAGGTCGCAGCTCAGCAGGCAACGTGGAAAGGCGAAAGCGGCAGGTGGCTAATATTGACCAGAGGGTAAGTGCGATGACCTTTTGAACCCGTCGGCAATCAAATGTTTGCGGTTGCGTCGGCGCTCAACGAGCTGTCGCTTTCGCCGTGCAGGATCTGATCGTGAAAGGTATGGAGGACAAAATGATGCTGGAGCAAAAAAGGAGAGCAAAGGAGAAGACGTTTGCGGCCATCGCCAGCCAAAAATCCGCTCTGGGCAGATTCCAGAAATAGAAGCGCAGCCATTGTGCACTGCGACATCCTTTTTTCCGAGCGAGGCGTCCCCCCCCCCCCCCCCTCCTCCTTCTCCCCTCCCCACCCCGTGTGGGCATATCAGACCATGCCAGAAACCCACACGCAGGAAATGACGTCTGATGAGCCGTTTTTAATGAGCAGCGAGAGCTGCGTTTATGCCTCAAGCACATCCTGTCTGCACATGAAAAATGGCAACCTCGACATGCTTCGGCGCTTGCTCGTGCTTTAGTAGCTCAACTCATTTTCAAGCGTCAAAGCGCTTCGATCGACAGTGAACTGATAAACGGAGGTCAAAGTGTAAATGCCTGATTGGCTCCAAAAGGTTTTTATGACTTGCCGTAATCACTTTACAATTGTGTGCATTTGCAAAGAGCCTTTGTACTTTGGAATTGTTTGTAGACCACATCTTACTTTTCTCAGATCACATCAGGGATTTTATTTTTTTTTTGAGTGTCCACAATGTTTATTTGTCCTACAGTTTAACAAAATGCAAACAAAAAATGGAGAGAAAATGTAAGACAGTCTGAAAATGGCACAAGATAAAGAATGGCAGCCACTACTTTATCTCCTTACTTCCTCAATTTTGATTCCTGGTGCTGGTTAAATATTACACACGCACACCCAGTGCTGATGTAAGCAGCGTGCTTTGACGCACGTGACACATTTTGTAAAGTCGGGAATTGTAGAAACGTTTTGATTCCTTTATTGAATGATTCTGTTCATAATCCATTCATAAAAACAATGTCCAGAACGTCAAAACACATTTTGTTCTTTGTTGGGGTAACAATTGAATTGGGGAGTTTAAGCGTAGCAAGAGATGCTGAGTTTGAAATGTAGATTTGCTCATATGGCTTCATTGGCACAACCCTCAGTCAATGTTTGCTCTCACCACAAATGCCGGCGAGGGACGTAGCACGTGTTGCCAGATTCGATTCGTCTTAGCCGATAATATCACGATAGCCGAGCATTCCATTTGATGAGAAAACACATTTGACAATGTTTGATTTCCCAACAAATATTTTGCTTCTATCGTTGTCTACTAATGCCGTCAGACAAATACTCCAAAAATGCAGTAAAAAAAAAAAAAAAAAAGCTACAAAAGTGAAGGCCTATAGGTTTGCAAATACTGGAGTGTTTTTTTTTTTTTTATCTTAGTGGCTACCTAATGGCAGAAGCTACAAATAACCTGTGTCCTATGCTTTACATTCATACAGCTAAACAGGCTCAAAAATTTATTTCCTCAACTAAAATATGTGCCTTGGCTCACAAAGGTAGACGAACAAGTAAGACAAGTATTTTGTGCTAATGCTCAAATCTCAATTTCCTCAAGTGTCCCGTTCTTGCAAATAGTCCAATGCACAAAAAGGCTCCACAAAAGTCCTTTTTCTGTGTGAAGTCTTGCCAAATTGCGACTATATGAGTCCAGAATTGAGTCCCACTCATGCCTCCTTCCCCAAGCCCAGCGCTGAGCCCAGCAAGGCTCCGACTTTGCACATCAACAGCGACGCCCGCGTGCTCAACCAGAGGCACGGTCCCGACGCTTGCATATCAGCCCAGTAGCGTAGCATATCCTGCGGCGCGATGTGGTGCACCGAAACCATGGCTTGATAGCAGCAGCGTCCGTACGGAACCGCCGGTCCACCGGAGAAGAGGGGCGAGTGCGTGGGTATTACGCCGGCGGCCCGGGCGCATACACCCACAAATACATCTTCGGGGGGTTGAACCGTGGACAGAGGCGACGTGGAGGCAGCCAAGGAGATTTTGAGCAGCGCCGAGCGGGATAAAACATAAGCGGTTCCGCTGCAATAGTCTGGAAAAACAGAGGGCGGGTAGGCTTCCTTCGGGACGTAGTGCTTGCTGTCAGGGTTCCGGGCCGGAGCTACGCGGAGATGGACTCTGCCGAGATACAAGTCGGCTTGTTCATACGGGCTGTGGCTCCTGTTCAGCAGATGCAGGAGTGCGCTGGGATTGAACAGGACGTCGTCGTCCACTTTGGCCACAAAGTGAGCCTGGGGGCAGAAGCGGCGCACCCAGTTCTGCAGGGCTAAAGTCTTCAGGGTCAGGTTGGAGTACGAGTCCAGGTAACGCCCCTGAACCAGGTCCCCATGCTGCCTGGCCTCCTCGATGAGCATCTTAGCCAGTCCCGGGTCAGAGGGCACACCGAGCATGAATAGGGTCATAACCCTCAGGCCCATCACGTTGTTTTCTCCGCCCCATGTGTCCCTGATGGCCTGGCGCGCCCTATGGTGAGCAGGGGCCGAGGTAACCATGGTGATGAGGTAAGGCTTGGCACGCTGGCACACCAACGGACTCGGCATGAGGAGGAACTCCTCGGGTCTGGTGGGAGGGACGAGCGGGGGTAAGATGCCAGCGTGGGGCACCGGCGCGGCGTCCATTTGCAAGGACGTGATCCAGTACTCGAGGACGTCCACAAACATCAAGGCGAAAAAGGCAGCGATCACGGTCGCCGCGCAGAGACACGATAACAATCCGGAGCGGCCCCCTCGTTTCCCCACCCGGGGCACGCAGATCCACAGCCACCGGACGACCATCATCACTCCAAGCGGTGGCCGCTCCTCCTCTCGCGCCGCGGATGCTGCGGCCGGCCAGCACTCAAGTGGGCTGCGCACACGACACGATCGAATAAACGGTCGATTGCGACACATTTATTGGAAACGTGCCGATGTGGACGCATTCTAGTCCACCGCCCGCTATACAGTGATGATGTAGCCCAGAATGAGACGATGTAATAATGCAAGAAACGGAGGCTAACCTGATTTTATGAATCGCTCGAGGAACGTGCTGCGTGCTGTCCTCACGCATGAAACGCGTTCATCATAAACACACCGAATCGAAAGCCTTTGAAACGTGGGTACAGTATGAAGGCATACGCTCTAGTGGTCGTCTGGTGGTACTACATGCAGAGTACACCCTATTTTTTACAGTTCTATTGTTTTCTTTTAATTGATTGATTTATGTTGGCTTGACTTTTACTTTTTAAATTGCTCAATAGTCTGAAGGTTTTGTAGCCTCAGTTTGAGTTGCTATATTGTAGAAGAATGGTGCACGTTGATTGGATAAAAAAAAAAAAAAAAAAAACGTGGTCAACATGTAATGTACCTTCAAGGGTGGCAAAAGACAACTCGTACTCCGTTGTGCAGAAAATTGCAAAGAAAAAAAATATTCGGGTGAAAGTATTGCTCCAACTCGTATTAATGTAAAAAAAAAAAAAAAAAGTATAATAACTGAATATACAAAACAGACTCTGAAATAAGTAAAAATGATTTTATTTTTTAAAATTGTCAAATTTCTAAAACTAAATAAAATGATATAATACAGGCTTGAAGTTGGTACTTTTTTAATTGTCTGTTTTAGATAATAAAATGTCTGTCTAATCCACCATAAAATATTTGTCTAATCCATCTCACAGGATAGTAATTTATTCATACATACAGGACTGTCTCAAAAAATTAGAATATTGTGATAAAGTTCTTTATTTTCTGTAATGCAATTAAAAAAACAAAAATGTCATACATTCTGGATTCATTACAAATCAACTGAAATATTGCAAGTGTTGGATTTGGTCCACAATTTAGGGAGCGCCCTATCTGCGCCTCACGGCAAAAGCCATTGCCATCACATGTTATCCAATTCACTCACTGCGTGCTCGTTTGATTTCTTCAGATTTAGGAAAATGCTAAGACACTGAAGCAGAAATTAGTGTGAGTTCAATCACAATTCTTGTTAAGAAAGCTCTGTTTTCAGGAAAGTACAATACAGCGCTGGGCCTTTCCAGAGCAGAAAGTCTCCATTCAGAAAAAAGGCAACATTCAAGGTTCTTTGGTCAGCTTATATTCAGTTGCACATGCCAGTGTGAGCCGAGTTTGATGGGTGATGAGTCAGGGGGTGTGGCAAGTTCGCAGGAGATTTTGATTCCATGGGAGTGGGTGCTGGTTCGGTGAGAGCTGGTTCCGTGGGGGTGGGTGCTGATTATGGGCGATTCGATGTGGGTGGGGGCTGTTGTTTTCCTTTCCATCTTTCGGCCTTGACGATCATCTTTGGCCGGGTTCTTGGCTGTCTCCCTCTGGCACCTGCTGGTTTTATCTCCAAGTGACCTTCCTGTAAACATTCTCCTCCATTCTTGCACATACACTGTCGCACCTCATCCATTCATCATTCTTTCAATTTTGTCATTTTGTACGCAATTACGTGAGCTTTTGGCTGTGACATCAATTTATTAATGTTCCCTGACTATGCAAAGTTTGTACTCACCACTTACCATGTTTTTGTTTGTTTGGTCTTTTGATACTCCATGTACTTGCTTACGTCATCATATTCTTAGTTTAATCATGCTTCCAATCATATCTTTTCTTTGTTCGGCAAAATATTTCCCTCTGTCCAGAACGTTCAGTTGTAATCGAAAAGTGGCGTCTAGCATTCGTCAAAACATAAGATATAATCAAGTACTGAACATTTTTAGACGACTTTGGCAGTGTCCGTGATTTAGAAAATCATCAGGCATGCATTAAACACTTCCTTAAGGGTCATAAAGCTATTCAGGCAATATATCAAAAAAAGATTTGTTATTTCAAAGTGCTCAGAAATCAATATCAGATCATAAAGTTATAAAAACCTTCGACATTCATCATCGGCATCACAGTCTCGAAAGACCATAGATTTCTTGTGTCTGGAGGTTAGGTGTTCTTTGCACAGCGTCTGCTGTGGCTGGTGAGCCTCTCCAGTGCGCAAGAAGCCTGGGCAAGTTTTATGGAAGCCTTGAGTTTCCCAGGCATCAGGGCTTCCCTCTCGGCCTTCCTGTTGTCATCCAAAGGAACGGTGAACCGATACATTTGGCATCAGGTTGGCTGCAGGAGTTGCCAGAACAATGCTTTTTCAAAGCATGAGTCTGCCTAACGGAGTCCGAGCCGGGTTTCCTGTCGGGGTTTGCTCCCTTAGCCTTTTCGTTCCAGACGATACCCACAAGGCAGCGGGGGGGGGCTATTTCCCCCATAGCTGGGACAGTGGTTAGCGGGCGCCAGGACATCCACACGCCGGTGGGCCTGTACGTCACGCCTAGGGGCCCACTGTTTCTCCCCCGATCGATCCCCTGCAATTTGGCCTGGAGCCGTGAGGCACCCGGTTACCATGTGTGGCCACGAGGAGGCATGCAGAAAAGTCTTGACGGTGGAGAGGCTATGTACCGGCTGAGGAGACTTACGCACTCGGCTCCTCTTTTCGCCCCCGGAAACGGGGGGCTAGCCGGCGGCAGTAGCTGAAAGCAAAAGGTAGCAAGCAGGAAGAAGCATGCAACATGCACTAACTACGAGCACTACTACTCCAACACCACTGCACTTCGCATCACAACGCCCTGTGTGCAAGCACACACACACACACAAGGTCACACTTTGTCATTACCCCCTATCAAAAATGTCTAGTTATGTCTGCTTTATTGATTTGGTGTGTAGGTATAATTATATGCTTAAAATGTTTCTTTGATTGATTTAATATGCGAATATACTTGTCTGCTTATACTTGAAAAATAATCAAATGTTTGCAATATTTCAGTTGATTTGTAATGAATCCAGAATGTATGACATTTTTGTTTTTTCAATTGCATTTCAGAAAATAAAGAACTTGATCACAATATTCTAATTTTCGGAGACAGTCCTGTAGTGTTAAAATAATCATAAGTGGGTTTTTTTTTTTTCATTGATTGGAATGCGATGTTCGATTCCCAATCGACGATAGAATGAACGAATGATGTCCGGATTCTCACCGAGCGACACGTGCCTCTTTACTGGTAGACAAGATGACGTCACCTGTCTGGCTCGCACGCGCCCGGAGGAGGAGCGCCAGGACGCGACAGAGGAAGAAGAAGGGGGGAGGAATAAAAAAAGAAAAACCTCCAACCATCAACGGGTCACGAACTATGACCTTTAACAGCAGAAAAGCAAAACAATCCATTTTATAAAATACCACCTAGCTCCGAAATCTTCATTCGACCACTCATTGAGGTAAGGCTCGGCCACTGTGCTTGAAAAGCACACAAAAGCCTCGAGACATTGCGCATGATAAAATAGCGGCGCTAATCTCCCGGTTCGCATGCTAGCTCGAGCCGATAAACGCGTCCCGCGACACGGCCGAGGCGTCCAGAGGTTCAATTGGTTTTAAATACGTATGAATGACGTACGGTGTTCCTAAAGTGAGCTGTTAATGGGTCACTGTTGTAGGGATGACGAACACGCTGCTGCTGTGCTCGTGTGATGCTAGCTTGGAAAGCTAACGGTAGACAACTCGACCTTTTTACCTTTGCCTTCCCGGCGACATGGGGCGGAAATGTCGTGGGACTCTCTCCCGCACATACCGAATAATACCGAATCACCAAATATTTATTCCCTACCCAACACATTTTCAGGAATGTGATTGTGAGAAACAATGTGCTGACTTCTATTCGTCGATTCGCCCCTAGTGTTACTGGCAGCTTGCCAAATTCTCCATTTTGTTGTGTTGTGATTCGCAATGTGGTAGTGAAAGCACGTTTTAATGGAATCGTGTTCGACCAATCGCTAAATTCCGGTGGAGCTCCACGCCCCTCCCCTTCTAGGACAGTTTCACAATGACGTCACCGTGACTTCCGGGTGGCAAGGCCTGAGTTTTCTCATCATAAACAAACCCGATAGATAGGATTATTAAAGAGTGTGTGGATTTCATCGTATTTGTCTGATAGGGATGACGAGATTGGGAAACGCTGGATTTGTACAAAAATGAAAAGCTTTCATTACACCAGCTCAAATATTGTATCAGCTCTTGTGTTATTTTGTGGGTGATTAATCCTGCACCTTGCATTGTTCCAAACAGTCCTCACTAATGACCTTACATTATCATCATCATGACGGCCAACCTGAATTTGCTCCCTCAGCAGAAAGTGGAATTTGAGGCAGAGGTGAGTGTGGCTTCTAGTGCGGTCTCCTCCACGCTGTTATTTTTTTATTCAATGTTTGAAATGTTGGTGCTGTTCACTTTGGGTTTTAACTCTGCGATGACATTTCAAATTGTTCCCTGCAGACTCTGCGATGAGTCAGTCACCTCAGCGCTTTCAGGTCGTGTCTAGTGAGGCTTCAGCAACATCACAGCAGATACAGGTAGCGTATCTTGCAACCTCCTGCTTTTCCTGCATGACTTTGTGTTGGTATGACTGCCGCACTGTCGCTCTCCTTCCTCAGATTGTAACTGACTGGCAGAGGGGTCAGGAGATTCAGATCGTGACTGCCATGAACCCTTCAAGTTCTCCCAAGCAGCAATTCATTCTGACCACATCGGACAGCTCCGGGGGAGGAAAGCTCATTCTGACCTCTCCGGACAACCACAACACAAAGCAGCTCATCTTTACATCTTCAGACAACCTGATGCCAGGAAGGATACAGGTGAAAGTGCGATAATACATACAAGATTACTCTTCCTCAATCTGTTGTAATGCCGTTACAGTGGCAAGAAGCAAGCTTACCTGTTTTGCTGGTTTGGTCAGGTGCCGGCTGTCTGTGTTTAGCGGACAGCCACTTTGTTGCCATCTAGTGGCATTTTAGGGTATTACAGAAAGAATAATGTAAATCAATAACAAAAAAAAAGTCAAAGCAGAGTATAGCTTCCATAAAATGAGCCAGCACCTGTATGCTTATTTTTTTTTAGAGATACAATAAAGAAATATGCTCTTGCATTAATTACTGCCCAATTTTGCTCTTAGATTGTCACAGATCCACTGTCAGTGGAGCAGTTACTCGCCCAATCAGGCGATCTGAGTCGGACGCAGACGGTGGAGTACTGTGTGGTGTGCGGAGACAAGGCTTCAGGTACTTGAGTCCATAGTCAAGTCCTGGATTGTCTTATATTCGGATATCCCCAGTCTAAGATTACGCCAATCTGCTCACACACACAAAGTGAGTCTCAGTGTCATGTCACATGTGTCCAGGTCGTCACTATGGAGCAATGAGTTGTGAGGGATGCAAAGGCTTCTTCAAGCGGAGTGTCAGGAAAAACCTGACCTACAGCTGCCGCAGTAAGCAGGACTGCGTCATTAACAAGCACCACCGCAACCGCTGCCAATTCTGTCGCTTGAAGAAATGCCTCAACATGGGGATGAAGACTGACTGTGAGTCAAGCGTACAATTCTTTTTATAAACGCAATGGCTGATTAAACACATTTTGCTCGTTGTCCTCAGCCGTTCAGAGCGAGAGGAAGCCTGCCGATGTTGTGCCCAGAGAGAAACATGTCAACTGCGCACCCTCCACCCAGAAAATCTACATCCGCAAGGACATTAACAGTCCACTCATCGCCACGCCAACCTTCATCTCGGACACGGAGACGGACGGCTCCAGGTGAGTGGCCAAATACCCCGGCGGCCATGTCGATACGCTTCATATGCAATGCGGGTTCTGCATATCGTGCGCAGATCGAGCCTGCTGGACCAGGGGATGTTGGTTAACATCCAGCAGCCGCTCATGCAGAGCGATGGAACGCTGGTGCTGACGTCTGACTCAAAGGTACAGCTCCGGTTTCTTTTTTTGGGTCCTTTGTCCTCATTTTTCTTTGCGTTGCTACGTGATTGAGAGAAGCGCATATCGGTTCATCGCATCGCTCTTTGTGTCTCAGTGTGCTGGATTGTGCAAAAATAGCCAAACTCTTGGAACAGGACCAAATATGAAGCGTGTCCTGTTGTTGTCTTTAGATGGAGTCTGGACACGGTGACCTCGGGACGCTGGCGAACGTGGTGACATCACTGGCCAGCCTGAGCGACTCCTTAAAACAGAACTTGAAAAATGGAGATTCGTCAGAGTGCCAATATGTGGAAAAAAACACAACCGAGATAACACGGTCAGTTCGCAAAGTACATGATTTAGCTTTTCGTAAATGTGACTCTGTTGCTGGGCAGAGGCAGAAAAAGTGGAGTGTGTACTTAAAGGGGATGTCAAACCAGAAATTTTCTTTAGTTGTATGTGCCCCCACTAGTATAAACACATCATTCCGACTAATATTGCGTTTGTATAATATGTGTTAAGCAGCAAAATTCCCCCGTTTTTATCCATCTCAGATTGAAAATGACATCACCGTTTCCAGGTCTTTGCTCACAACCAATCACAGCTCAGCTTCAGAAAACTGGTGAGCCGTGATTGGTTGTTACCTGAGACCTGGGAACTATGATGTCGTTTTGCAAAATGGCTGCCCCCTGAGATGGCCAAAAACAGGTGGATTTTGCCTGTTTAATTCATATTCCACAAACGAAGCACGAATCAGAACACGGTGTTTCGAGTTGAGTTACACAGAACATATTTTGGGGGTTGACTTCTCCTTAACGTACAGGCTTTTGTATGTGTTGTTCGCAGTGCCTTTGACACTCTGGCCAAAGTCCTCAATCCACCTGAAGCGGGCGTAATAACGGACAAGTGCGTTAGTGAAACGACCTTTCAGCTCATTGGCCAAGACCAGGAGACCCCGATCATTGAGGTGGAAGGGCCTCTGCTGACCGACGGCCATGTTAAATTTAAGGTGGGTGTGTCAATCCACTGCTGTCATTTTAAATTCAGTCTTGCCATAACAAGGAACGCGTCAAACAAACCGCTGTCTTTGCGTCGTCCTTCTAGCTGACCATGCCCAGTCCCATGCCCGAGTACCTGAACGTACACTACATCTGCGAGTCGGCCTCCAGGCTTCTCTTCCTCTCCATGCATTGGGCTCGATCCATCCCTGCCTTCTTAGCCCTCGGGTAAAGACACGCACGCCTGGTCGGCCAAGCTCGGACGTGACTGAATCAGCGCCTTGTCACGTCTGTCTTTACCAGGCAGGAAGAAAACACCGGTTTGGTGCGAGCCTGCTGGAACGAGCTCTTCACTTTGGGTCTCGCTCAATGCGCTCATGTGATGAACCTGTCCACCATCCTGGCTGCCATCGTCAACCATCTTCAGAGCAGCGTCCAGGATGGTATGGACCACCCGCCTCTTCATGGCACAGTAGGACAAAACGACTGCATTCGTAGCGACAATTCACAGGGCAGAATCCCAAAATGTTTTGGTCCTTCCTCTTCTTTCCCTTTGGCCATTGACGGCTCGCCGCAGCAAATCAACACGAGCCGTCGTTGGGCAGATTGCGGTCTGCTCTTGCATCTCTCTCTCTCTGTCCTCTGCGTCTTCTGCACTATCTGCAAGTTGTGCCGAGTCTTCTCTTTGGCGGTCCCTCTTTTCCGCCGACTTGTCAATCTCGATCACAATGTCATCTGCAAACATTATAGACCAGCGAGATTCTCCGTCAAGCCGATACATCAGCTTAAGCGAACCAAACCCTCATGACTTCCTTGCAGTCATTGATGCTGTCAGAGGTGGCACATTTTCATGTCGGTTTAAAATGGATACGCAATGGTGCCTTGAGATACAAGTTTCATCCGTCACGTGACCACTTGCGTAACTCAAAATGCTCTTTTCTCAAATCGTCCTTTCCCATCGAAATGATCAGAATGCCCATAACTTGTTCTCGCAAAATAATCCCGCAAATATCAATTTTTTTAAATATTTGTATCTGTTTCTTTTGTATCTGTCTTCAACCCTTGTACTATTAAGCGTCTGAGTGTCTAGAAAAGCGCTTTAAAAATAAAATGTATTATTATACAGATGTACTGTACATGGAGATGGTCTCAGCTCCCCAGTAAGCCGCAGTAATAGTATTCGTTCTTCGCAGAGGATAAAGAATAAATGCAGTGAGTATTGTTATATTCTGTCTACATGTGTTGTTCCAACATTTGTGTTCAAATATCCGTGGCTAAATTGGTAGAAAGGTTCGACGCTGATGATGTTAGCAAGAGGTCAAGTGGTCACTATCTTTGTGAATATTTGGATGAAAACGATTTTGGGGAAATAGTCACGTCATTTGAAAGCATTATTTTTTTTTCAACAAGTAAAAACAAATCAGCCTAATCTCGGAAGACGGGTCGCTTGTTTCTCAAGGCACCACCGTATCACAAGATAAGAGTGCAAGACACTTGACGGTGATCCGGCATGGTTGACACAAACCTCGTTGTCCCGTAGACAAGCTGTCAGGGGAGCGGGTGAAGCAGGTGATGGAGCACATCTGGAAGTTCCAGGAGTTCTGCAACAGCATGACCAAGTTGGAGACAGACAACTACGAGTACGCCTACCTGAAGGCCATCGTCTTGTTCAGTCCCGGTCAGTCATTTGATGTGCTGTGAAGGGTCAAAAGATGTGAGGAATACAAAGAGGGGTTAAAAAAAAAAAATTCATATGATGTCATCAGATCACCCCGGTGTGGACTGCGGTGGACAGGTGGAGAAGTTTCAGGAGAAAGCCTTGATGGAGCTCCAGGATTACGTACAGAAAACATATCCGGATGACACCTACAGGTACAAATAAAATATGGACGGATGGAAAGTGGAACAATACTCGCCGGCATATATTCTTTATCCTCATCAAACACTTCGGAGCTTGCCCTCAATCAGAGTTGCAAAATACAAAAACTTGTCTTCATGGGCGTCTCCAGGTTGACTCGCATCCTGACCCGTCTCCCGGCGCTGCGCCTCATGAACTCCAACATCACCGAGGAGCTCTTCTTCACCGGCTTGATCGGCAACGTCTCCATCGACAGCATCATTCCTTACATCCTCAAGATGGAGACGGCCGAGTATAACAGCCAGGACGTCGACCCCGCCGAGTGACGGGAGAATCTTGTCCAAATCTCCACTTCAGGTACCGGTTGTTCAAATTTCCATTTGACGTCAAGAGAAGAAGAGTCTGACTAGATAGAGTTTGTAGACAAACGTCCAACTTCCCCCTTTGCCTGCATTTCAAATGTATGTTTTAATACGTATGAGTTGCCTTACCTGGTCATGCGCTTTTGGTGGAAGCAATTTTCGGAATCTAAATACGCATCGCAATGGCTTTACTTATCTCTCGTTTGATTATTATTATTATTTCTTTTCCCTGATGAATCCATGTGACTGACAACTGGAAGGAAAGTGAGCATCTATCAGGTTCGCATTTGTACTCGTGTAACAGCAGCACAACAGACCTCAAGTTTTCTTCTGGAAGCAAAGTGCTTTCATTTTTCATAGACATTTTTTTTCTTCCACTCGATTGGCCAAATTATTTAATTATGTATATGATTTTTTTTTTTTCGAAACAGCATCTTTGAGGTTGTAAGTGCTTTTTTTTTTTGATGCACACATTTCATGGCTGTATCCCGTGCAATCGCCCCATCACTTTTCCCTTTATGACAATCATGATTTCTTGACATCCTATCCCATCAGTGTTTGTCTCCATTTTGTACGTTTATTTATCGAAAAGCATTTATTTTTTACATACCATGTCGCTTGTGTGTAGCTACGCTACCGTTTTTAGTGCTTGTGTTTGTTCAGCGCACATCGGTCCGATTTTGTGGCATTCTTCCACATCAATCCTGACTGAACTTTGGCGTTTTGTATGTTTTCTGAGAACTACAATTTTGCTCATTGCATACTAAGTGTACTTAAGTCGTTTTGGGCAGGATTCCCTAATTTTAAGAAAAATGAAAAAGACAAAAAATATATTTGGAAGCCCGTCTCAAGACTTATGCAGCTGCTTCCTGCTTGTACGAAGGGTCAGAAAATGTATCCATGAATGACAATGAAAATCTACAGTAAATAAATTAAGAATATATATGAATGGTAATGTGGGTTTAAAACTCATTGAGACTGTTTGTAAAGGTGTTTGTGCAAACTTATCCTTTGTACATGTAATCTCATTCAAATGAGTGCATGTTGTTTTTAAGCAATTTTCTAATGTTTATGCCGTCTGCCCTATTAACCATCATTTTATAGCGCATCGTTGTGCATGAAGGAGTGGCTCATTGCATTTTATTAAATGCTGTATGATAAAAGTTTATTTAAATGTTGTGGCTTTAACAATACTATGAACAAGACTTTTTTTTTTCTTCATTTTTGGGGTTTGAGTTTTCTTGTATGACATACAATATGTCCATTTTTGTGCATATATGGTTTTCTTCAAACAGTACATTTATGTCATTGTTTGACCCAGAAGTGATTGCAACCTTATTTCTACCTCACAGATGAAAATGTAACCCAATGTATTAACATTCCAGTCTCTGAGACTGTTTTTGTCGAAGCCACACAGCATAAATAAACTGTTATTCATCCACTTTGGCTATTTTTCCCCCCAGACTGAACAAACCACAAAGACATTGTGAGAACAAAAAACAAAAAAATAGCAGGATAGGCAGGCCATCAATGAAAAAATAACCAAAAAAATAACAATTGAGTATTGCAGTTTGCTTGTTTGTTTGTTTGTTTATTTCCACATCTAAAAACATTTAAAATGTGCATAGATTAAATAAATATGATGGAGAATGTGTAAAAAAAAAACCTCCAGGGGCTTGCGAAGTGGCATTCTCCAGAAATATGAGTAAAATTTCAATGGATAGAGAAATATGCATCCTAATACATGTCATACAGATGAAAGAAATAAGAAAATTAATAACAGGGATAAGACATACAACAATAGGGTAAAAACACACCATAACTAATTTCTAGTGAAGGTTAGTACTATTTAATTATCCCAATTTTTTTACAAGAGTAATATTAAACCCTCAAACACACACACACTTGGCTTCTCGGAACTTGTGTGTACTGCAATGGAATTAAAAAAAAAAAAAGAAAAAAAAACCTGTGGTGCAGTTGCACATAATGTCCACTGGGTGACAAAACGCAACAGTTTGACATTAGACGCCCAAAGCCCAAAACCAAGGAAACAAATAACACAGCAGCCCGGCCGTTCTCCGAACTAAAAAAGTGGAGAGCACACAAGAAGAAAACAAATGTCCCCCTCTCCACCTCGCCTTTTTGCACTCTACGGACGCGGAGGTTCGCTCGCCTTCTGGACCAGAACACTTGTCCAAGCAAGGGCTGAAGTTGAAGCGGCCAAGCTCAAGACCATCGATGACTTGCCCGGACCCACTTTGTCCAAAACACTTTTCTGGTTATTTGTTAAAGGATATGCGGACAAGAGCCACTTGCTGCAGGTAAGCAGAACCACCGTCCCAATTTTCAGTTCGTTTCGACGTGGGGTGATTCGACGGAACTATTTCAAAACCGTTTCCTGTCTAATTACCGCATAATTGAAGGTCATTGTACAAATATGCGCGCTTCGTACATGCACGATTTTCCAATGCTCATATCTGGATTTAGTCTTAAATAAATCATGCAGAGCATAGCTCCGTGGTTATCGCGTAGTTTAAATTCTATTTATGGATATCTAATTAGTGGAAACATTGACTGACCGTTCTCGTTTTACGACGGCGGTGGAAACGAAGTCGGACGTTGCTGTGACTTTTCCTCCTAGATTGCCATTTTTCTATCGATGACATCCTTGGCACACTTATTAATTGGTTTTAAGTTATGGCCGTAGAGCATAGGTGTCAAACTGAAGGCCCGGGGGCCAGATACGGCCCGCCATATCATTTCATGTGGCCCGCAAAGACTAATTTTTCATTATTTCGATTAGCTTCATAATGTCTTCTGAATACTATCCGTAGATTTTTTTTTGTCTGAAAAAAAGAATCTCCGAATATAATTTTGCATTAACTTCATCTGTCAATATTAAAATGAAATATTATCTTCACTTTTAAAAAAAAAAATAGATATATTGCTTGCAATTTTTATTACCATTCGTCTTTTTAAGAAATTTGAACAGTTTTTACTAGTTTCTGATTTCAAAACTAGTTTTTCATCCGTTTGTTTTGTAGCCTATACTGTATATAGAAGACGTTGGCAATCATAATGGCCCTCCGAAGAAAACTGTCTACGATGAGGGCCGTGACAAAAATTTGTTTGACACCCCTGCAGTAGCGTGAGATTTATTTTGCTCTATGCGTAGTACTAAAAAAGTATATTTGTGTGGAAAAACCCTTGAAGGCCAAACATATAAAACATTCTTATATCAATTGCATGCTGTTTGTCATCTCGAACCTATTTTTCTTTCACATGACCTTTTACTCCAGGGTGCACAAAAGAATCTTTACGGGCCCATTTGGCGCTCTAAGTTCGGCCCTTTTGATCTCGTCAATGTGGCCAGTCCGGAGCTCATTGCTCAGGTGATCCATCAGGAAGGACGCTACCCCGTGCGAGCGGAGCTGCCACACTGGAAGGAATACCGAGACTTGAGGGGACAAGCCTACGGCCTGCATGTAGAGTGAGTCCAGGCTGCAAACATCTCGTGCAAATCAGTTTTGAAAAGTTTGAAACCAAGTTCCACCCCAAAAAACACCATCATGATGACCTTTTAGCAAAGGGGAAGAGTGGTACCGGATCCGCAGCGCTCTGAACCCAAAGATGCTGAAGCTACAGGAAGTGTCAGCCTACGCTCCCATCATCCACCAGGTGGTCGAAGATCTCCTGCAACGCATCGAGTTCCTGCGCGCCCGCAGCCCGGACGGAATTTCCGTTTCCGACGTGACGGCCGAGCTCTACAAGTTTGGCTTCGAAGGTGAGACGGCGCGGCGGTGACGCCGGCGGCAGGGGTAGGGGGGGCTGAGCTCTGCTGAAACTCTACTCGAATGCAGGTATCTCGTCCATTTTGTTTGAGACCAGGCTGGGCTGCCTCCGGGAGGACATTCCGAAAGACACGGAGCGCTTTATCGCTGCCGTCAATGACATGCTGACGCTGTCTGAGATTGTTGTTATCTTTCCACGCTGGACCCGCCGCATCCTGCCTTTCTGGAAGCGATTTATTCAGGCCTGGGATGACCTCTATGACACTGGTAGGCTGGAAGAGTTGTGCTAAAAAATAGTGAAGCCACTGCTCGAAAGTTGTTCCGCTTTTGGAGCTCACGGTGAATTTTGACGCTATAGCGCAGAAGCTGATCGACAGCAGACTGGCTGACATCCAAAGCCAGATGGAGCGAGGTGAGCCCACACAAGGCTTATACCTGACCTACCTGCTGTCCTGCGATAAGATAACCCGATCGGAGATCTACATCAGCGTGACCGAGCTGCTGTTGGGCGGAGTCGACACGGTGAGAACCGTTTCTCGGATACTTTTACAAGATCATCTTGGCCATTTTCCTGCATATTTACTGTTCGCATTGGGGTTATCATTTTAGGGAGGATAAAATTCCGATAGCCGATTAATTTTCAAAATATGTAATTTATAAAACAAAATGTAATACTTGCTTAAAACTTATGACAATAAATATATGAATGACAGGAAGAATATTTAACAATATTGTACCCTGTTGTATTTGTTATCTACACCAGAGCGGAAAAAAATCGGCACGAATCGGACATTTTTTTTGTCAATTTGATTGTAATCTTTATCTCTTGTAATTTGACACTAAATCGACAAAAAAATCTGCCGATTTTTGCCGATTTTGAAAGAGTGAATGTCACCCGATTAAGTCAGCCCACCGATTAATTAGTTTTGCCCTAGTTCGCACATTTGTGTGTTCTTGGAGTAAGGAGAACCTTCTGTCCAGTGTTGCTTATAACAATAAAAAGAGCAATCAGGACATGATGGGGGAATGTTTTCATTACGTCATTGTGGTGCCGCTCGTCTCCAACACAAAGTCATTGTGGAATGTGAACAGGCCACTGCATTTAAAGGGCAATTTTAGAAGCATGACATCGAAAATATAGTTTCATTCGCTTTGTAAGTATATTATATTTGCCATTTTGTGTGTAATTGGGTTTTAAACTTCTTGGCTACTATAATGTCCTCAGAATGCTTCACCAAACATGTGGAATGTGAACACAAAGTGGTCCAACCACATTCAATTGGTCTTTGTTATAACAGAAGCAAAAAAAAAAAAAAGCCTCAAATAAAAACTTTTACTTGAGTTTCATCTTTGGATTCAAACAAAAGCTGCAACATTTGTTCACAGGGAAATTTCTTGTGAAATGATAGTGAGCAGATTATTTCCTGGTGAGCGAATCAATCTGCAGCCAAGTCAAATACTTTGAGCAAGATTGAGTAAAACTTGTGCCCGCAAGCAGCTGCGTGAATCGCGTATCAGGCTGAAACTTGTTTTTCTTTCCGGAACATTCACTCTCAGCAATAGCTGTAAAATGATCTCTTACCAAAATGAACCTGTTGATATGCTGTGATGCTGGCAGACCTCCAACACGCTGTCTTGGGCCTTGTACCACTTGGCGAGGGACCCGCGGGCTCAGGATCGACTCTACAGCGAGGTGAACGCCGTGTGCGGCGACGGACGTAAACCCGGAATGGACGACCTTCAAGCGATGCCCTACTTGAAGGCTGTCATCAAGGAAACGTTACGGTGAGCCCATCCAACCAAGTCTGGGTTCTACGTGCAGCAAATGTTATTTTTGCTGACTCTCCGATCTATTCTTCCTTTCCAGCTTGTATCCTGTTGTTCCTGGCAACGGACGCTTTGTTACAGAAAATGAAGTGATGGTGGACAATTACTGGTTTCCAAAGAAGGTACCGACATGTTTTTTCCTGAGAAGGAAGGATTCCTTGTCTCTGTTGCCTAGTTCTTCTTGTTGCAATATTTATAGCGCAAGTCTAAAACAGTAAACAAAGTCATGTTGATTCTTTTGGATTTGAATCACAATCACTTTCAATATTTTATTCCTTATACTGTCTAAAACCTTTTTTAAAAAAACTCACTTTTATTAGAAAAAAAATACAATTTAAAAAATATAGTATATTTACTTATTTTTATTATTTCTATTCAATTATTCCACATATATACACTACTGTTCAAAAGTTTGGGGTCACAAAATTGTTTGGGTGACCCCAAACTTTTGAACGGTAGTGTATATATTTATTTAGATAATTATTTATAGATTATATATATAATCTTCTGTGTAAAAAATCTTATAATATATATGTATACTTATATTCATAGATTTTTTATAATCTTATACAAATATAAGATATAATTTATAATATTTAATTCATAATATTTTATTATAATAATATTTACACTACCGTTCAAAAGTTTGGGGTCACCCAAACAATTTTGTGACCCCAAACTTTTGAACGGTAGTGTACATAGAATAGAACTTTATTTATACAGCACGTTCTCAACGTCTTTTGTTGTAATATAACTCATTTTAATTTTTATACAAACATCCACTAGCTTAATGCTAACAGACCATGTGAAATGCCATAGACGGGCTAAAAAATTCCATAAATGTTGCTGTGTTGTAACTTTTTAGAAACACAAACATTGAACATAAATGGTGGCGCAACACATTTCGACTGACGATCCCACAATAGCATGCATATCCTTTTCCGTCTGTATTATACTGCCACCAGGTGGCCAAGATCCACAACACCAAAAAGGAGCAACAAAATGTTCATTGAAGATGCTTCTCTGAGATCTTAAAGACACACTCGTGCCACGTTGCTTCCAGACCCAGTTCCACCTGTGCCATTACGTCGTCAGCCGCGACCACGCGCAATTCGCCCGTGCCGACGACTTTGTGCCGGAGCGTTGGCTTCGCCCCGGCCACAAGGTGACGCCAGGTTTCTTCCAGCACCACCCGTACAGCTTCATCCCCTTCGGCGTAGGCGTGCGAGGCTGCGTGGGGAAGAGGGTGGCCGAGATGGAGATGTACTTTGCTCTGTGCAGGGTAAGCGGCGCCATGTTGGCTCACATCACATGACCACAATCTTTATTGCTAAGAACTTGGTCAAGAACGCTGACTTGCGGTTGGCAGCTGATGCAGCGCTACGAGGTCCGTCCGGGGGGAGACGACCAAGCCCCCGTCCAGGCCAAAACGCGGACGCTGCTCATTCCCGCGCGGCCCATCAATCTTCGATTTCTGCTCCGAGCTTGAAGGAATCGAACCGAAAACACGATACGCAGCAAAAAAGAAGAAAGTGGTGCTTAAAACAAAGACAACTAAAAAAATGATTTTTTTTCCAACTAGTTTTCTCATTACCGATCACTTTATTCATTCTGTTCAACTCAAGTTTGTTACTAACTTAATTACTGTATACAGATTATAACCAGTTGAACCTTTTCCAGTGTATAAAAACAACACATTACCTTCATAAGACAAAACTCACATCACATACTGTATGTATTCCTGACTAGAAAATCATGTAACACACATGCTGTTGAAATTGATTGCTAGGCACAAAACTTGTATAATCCTTAACTTTTGCCATAAAGTCGAATGACTGATTTTGTTTTGGTATTTAGCAAGATGATTCAAATGACTTTGTTGCTGACTCAAACATATGTAATAGGAGCCCCCATTAGTCCAAACATAGCATTCTGTGGAATAAGAATTAAAATTAAAATAGCAACCTCCACCTGTTCAGTGGGCGGCCATTTTGTCATTAGCTGTCGAGTAAAAATGACACCACGGTGATGACCGTAACGATTCACCTGTTGTCTGTCTTGGGTTTGAGGTATTTTTTGTGGGTCCTTCCTTAGGGGAAGTTTGTTTTTTGTGCGTCCTTACAGTGAAGTATTTTTATATATTTTTTAAAGACGAAGGGTGTTTTTCGACTATCAGCCTGTAGGTGGCGCTTGTGAGCTGCACACACTTCAGTGTAACAGGCAATGCGCGGTCACGAGCGGCTGCCAGCCACCTTCATGGGTAGCGCGACACACCGCGTCCGTCCATCCGGGCTCGGGGCCCGCTCCACATTTGGTTGCGGACCTCCCCGCGGTGCTCCATTCCGACGTCGTATTTGAAACAGCTCCAGTCATGGAGGACTAGTCCCATCCGGATCTACCGACACGGGAGAGACGCGTCGTCTCGCCCTACACCGACGGACGGAACACACCCTTTGTTGGACTGGGTGTTCATGACAAGGTCGGGGCTCGGGCTGCGGTGGCCCCCTCTGAAGTCATGAGTACGCCGCGGGGGTGGCGCGTCACCCCGTCGGAGCTGATGATGGTGAGTCCTGTCCGTCGGCTTTCGCACCACCTGCTGTCAAACGACGGATGCTTTGAGGACATTGGTGAGAAACAATCGTTATGTTCGGGATTGAATTGAGGTCAGTCTAGGATGGAAGTCGATCCGGGTTTACCGGATGGCCGCATCGCGGTCGATGAGTTCGTCGTCGAGGGAAGGTGCGTGGCTCAGCACGGATGGATGGATGGCAGTGCAACGTGAGGCACAAACACGGGGGCACTGACGTCTCCCAGCGGTCCGTGAAAGCAGCACAAAGCATTTCACGTCTCTCCAGAAGGCGGTTTGACAGCATTAATCCATTTTAATCAGCTTCGTTACAGAATCGAGGCCGTACAGCGACACACCAAAATATTCATGAGAAAATATCCATATTTTATAAAAAGCATCATACAAGCCTACATGCAGCTGCTTCAATGTCTCCAGATTCATAGTGCGCTTGTCAATTTACTAGTTTGCTCTTTGTCCTCCATGCACTAGAACAACTGTCTTTAAAAAAATGTCCCCCCCCCCCCCCCCGCCCACAACTGTGTGACATTTTTGTGCACAATTTCTGCCACTTTTGGCCCAAGTAGCAGACATTTGGAAAGATGCTTAGTTTGATATCATGTAGCAGTTAAGAGGCAAGCAGCAGCATTTGCTGGAGGGCTGGCGGACTCCAAAGTATAACGCATTGCACTAATCCAGGAATAAATTTAGATAATAGAGTGCCCACAAATTTTCTTCACTGCTAGATAAGACCACAGCAATTCTAAATTGATTTGACATCAAATGATTTGAAAAAATGGCATGTTGAGTTATTAAATGGATGTACATTACAGTAAAATAATAAAGTATTGCATGCTCAACGCACATATTAAAGATTCTATCTACAACACAGGTGTCAAACTCAAGGCTCGGGGGCCAGATACGGCCCGGCACATCATTTTATGTGGCCCGCGAAGCATCAAATTCGTGTGTCATTACTAGAATTGCAAATTGTCTTCACTTTTAAAAATATATTTTTTAAAAATATTTGACCAGTTTTTGCTAGTCTGATTTGAAAACGAGTTATTTGTCCGTTTGTTTTGTAGCTTATGCTGTATATAATAGGAGGTGCTCGTACATTTATTTGGGTTGACAGTCATAATGGCCCTCCGAAAGAAACGATGACTACAATGCGACCCGGAAAAAATAGAGTTTGACACCCCTGGTCTACTACAACAAAGGATGTGAACAATACAAAAAAAAACATGCTGTGATTTTGTTTTTTTAATTCCTTCTGAAGAGTAAAGACCCCCCAAAAAAATGAATTCACTTAAAGTTTTAATATAATTCAGGTTGTCACTTTTGGTCGGGTCATGCAACATCATCTCCCTCTTCCCAGCATGAGATCCTTGCAAGACTTCCATGCGGCTTTTTGTTTGTTTCGTTCCCTTGAAAAACGGTAGCCGTTGTCCGTGGCAACAAGCATTATTGAGATTCCTCAGCTCACGCCGCACGGAGGCGTCTTGGTTCTTTTCATCAGGCTGAGAGGCAACTGGAAAAGAGGAGGCTTTGTGGGAGGAGGTTGGCGCTTACAGTGTGATGATCGGAGGTGGGTGGCCTGTGAACCACCTGCAGCTGTGCAAAATTCTAACGAAGGCAGAAATTGTGCGGTCAAAGCACTGTCAGATAGTGAAAATCCTTTTCCACTCGTGCAGAAGGTTATAAACGGCCTTTTCTGTTGATTTTTAGGAAGTTTGTGGTCAATTCAAGCTAAAAGTACTTCTGTTTTTGTTCTTATTTACACTATAAAATACTACTGTGCTGCCATCTAGTGGTCGACAGTGGAATTACTCCCAAAACACAATTCACTTTTGTAAATTCCATTCTCACAGATTCCCATGGAACGTTGTCCTCTGTGTCAGGCTCAGGCCTGTCGTACACGTGACACTTTCCACCGAAGCCTCATATTGATCCACATCGGCCGGTCTGCGAACAATAAAAGTGAACGGTGAGAATTTGGCCGAGCCACTCGGCATTTGTTCGCCTGTGACTTCAGATGGCGACTGAAGAGCACAAAGGGAGGTCGCTGCGTGCACGAGTCAGTTAAGGACAAGACTTGTTTACTCCCGACTGCGTTGTGTGTGTCTGCTGGAGTGGCAATCTTGCGTTTGCTTGATATTATGGTATGTACGCTGTGTTTGTGTGGCGATGGTTTGTTTTTGTCGAATAATAACCGTCACACTCGACGATATATCCGTGCACGGCTGCATGCCAAGCCTCTGATTGGCTCTGGTTCTGTTGCCATGGTAATCGCTAGTCTTTCATTTTGAGGAGACAGATCACGGCTTGTCTGTCAGCGTTCCGCCGTTGTCATGGCAACAGACAGGAAGAGGCCAGAGGGGTCAGTATTTATATTGTGGAGCAGGGTCGAAACTCATCTGTGAGATTTTGTTTGATTTTGATGTAAGAGGATGAGCCGCATTGGCATCTACGCTACCAAATGGCTTAACGCCACCACACAAAAAACGGACACAGACAGACAATCTGGTGCGGCGTTTGGCAGTGGCTTGATAATCCTTCACCAAATATGCTTTTTCATGCCATATTTGTGTCTGCGCCGATGTTGGGGTGACTACTCAACATTTTGTGTCGTCAAAGCAGTCACAGGCACGTGTTTCATCCACAGGTGAAGGCATGCAGCCGGCCGGCGCTCCATCGTCTCAATTCCCGGCCTCTCATCTGATCGGCCTGCCATCATCCATTTCCTGGGCTCTTCATTCTTCTTTTTTTTTTGCTCATCATGACAACCACCCTGGAACCGCTGCAGGTTCTCCCCGATTTGGAGCTGAGCGCCCGGCTGCTCAACGGGTGCGAAGACTCGGCCGGCCGCTACAAGGTGGTTCCCTCCGTCGTCTGCTCCATGTGCTGCCTCTTTGGTGTCATTTACTGCTTCTTTGGTGAGTTGAAGTTTTGGCTGTCCTCACACTCACCACACTTTGGCTTGCATGAAAGTGAATGTAAACTGTCATATTTTTTTTAAATGAAAATAAAAATCATGGCTCCCCAACAGGTTGTAGTTACTTTTAAAATAAAGTAATCTGTAATCAAGTGACTTAATGGTCTCTCACTCGAGATTTGTCTTTTTATCTTAAGTCAGTATATATTTAAATTCTAAATATAAATATGTGAATAATATAAATAATATAAATAGATTTATATTTATTATATTATAGTAATGTATTTTCCGGACTATAAGGCGCACCGGACTATAAGGCGCACCTTCAATGAATGGCCCATTTTAAAACTTTGTCCTTATATAAGGCGCACCGGACTATAAGGCGCACCATTAATGCATCATGTCAGATTTTTAATCCAAATCAAATCATTCTCCATTTTATCTTTTTCATTTCAACTTCAGACGCAACAAATTACTTTATAATCACGAAATAATGATCCATAGTATTTTTGATTCATGATTCATAGTCTTCAGCGGGCCACTTATGATTGATTTTATGACACAATGCTTCGGGCCAGTTTAAATTTAGGAATTTGGTCCATATGTAAGGCGCACTGGACTATAAGGCGCACTGTAGGCTTTTGAGAAAATGTTAGGTTTTTAGGTGCGCCTTATAGTCCGGAAAATACGGTAATTATTGAAATTTTTAACTTCAGTTGTGCCATTTGAAAGCAAATGTATGACATGTGACCTGTGAACATGCAATATAAGCCCATTTGCATCCACAAAGATGTTCTTCTGTCCATTGAAGCCATTTGCGGTGGCCCCTCCCTCCCGCAGGCTACCGCTGCTTCAAGGCGGTGATGTTCCTGACAGGCCTGATGTTCGGCTCCGTGGTCATCTTCATGCTCTGCTACAAGGAGCGCGTGCTGGACACCCAGCTGAGCGTGGAGGCCTCGGTAGGCATCGGCCTGGGCATCGGCACGCTTTGCGGCCTGGTCACCATGCTGGTTCGTAGCGTGGGCCTCTTCATGGTGGGTCTGCTGCTCGGCCTGCTGGTGGCCGTCGCCACCTTGGTGGGAATGGAGGAGCTTTCCCTCAGCCCGCCACGCTCGGTCTGGGTGCCTCTGGGCGTGCTGCTTGGCTTGGGCATGCTCTTTGCCGTGCTCACCCTCCAGTGGCAGCGCATCTTCACCACGCTGTCCACCGCCGTTTTCGGCGCCGCCGTCATCACCGTCGCCCTGGACTACTTCGTGGAGCTCTTTGCGCTCGTTCTCTACATGTACGAGCGGATGAAAGCCGTCCCCGGGAAGCCCGTTTGCTGGCTTACGTGGGTGGTGCTGGGGGTGTGGCCTGCGCTCACCCTGTTGGGGGTGGTGGTCCAGTGGAAGGTGACCGCCGAGGGCTACTCGCATACTAAGGGTGAGGAGACGTGGTGTTAGCTGTGCCCTAATTCAGGGGTTGAGTCTTGAAAGGTCCAACCCCTGAATTGGGTCACAAATAGTCTTTCTACCTTTAGCGCTTTCCGTGCTAGCAACTTCATTTTGCTAACTGAGGCCCGTTGGCCTTCCGCAGTCATCATCAGCCGTCAGCAGAGGAGGATGCAGGTGATGCGTATCCGCCAGCGGGACGACCGCTACCGCCACAAAAAGAAGAAGAAGAAGCATCTGGGCTCCTCCTCCAGCCAAAACCAAGCCAAGCAATTCCACCAGGATCCCGTCTATCGCCGCAAGCCCAATCCAATCCGTCGCTATGACACCGATGTTCTCTCACCTGTGAGTAGAAGGATTAAATGCTATAGAAGATTCCAAACAGTCCTAGGCTTTTTCAGAATGTTTGGGTGGGCAGGAACTCTGAGTTCCACTAGAATAGACCCGCCCCTGTACTCAGCAGATTGTGTGATTGGTGAAAAACAAGGAAGTGGGAGACACAAACCATAAATCATCTCCTGCCTTCCTGCCCAATGTAGAAAATAGTCAAATGCAATTAATTCATTAATTTCAACACACTGAAATAAATGGAAATTCCAAAATCTCCAAAGAGGATAAAGAATCTATGACTGTGAGAAGTGTTATATTTGGATTACATTTGTAGTGTGGATACCCCTGGAAAAAAAATACTGTGTATAACTAAGCCTTGAGTTTTTTACCATAACAGAGGTCTGATTCCCTTGCATTCGTCTTTGTGACGCAGAGCTACATCCAGAATTTCCGTGACCGGCAGGTGCAGGCCCAGCCTTTCCCAGGACAGTTGTTTGGCGGGCCGCACATCGCAGTGGACCTGGGTTACGACCCCGGCTCGACGGCGCCCTTCGCCGGAGCTACCGGACCTCCGCTACGAGCCTAATCACCTTGACTCAGTCGAGACACACACTTGTGCACACCGGTGCGAGTTGTATCCACGCATCACTGCACGATTTCACTCTCTCGCACACACACACACACACACACACACACAAACACACACACACAGCAGCCACCGTGTGATGGGTCCACATCTGTTTCAGCGCCTCACATCAGATCAGGGATCAGAACGCAGACCCACCTCAGGCACAAGCATCTTCACAAGAGATGATCCTCAGTCTGCAGGCCCCTTGTGCCATCTGGATTCCATCTGTCACCTTTCAAAGTGGTGCTGGACCATTTTGTCTTCAAGTGGATTTTGCTGTAATGGGTGCCTTGCTCCTCTTGGGCTGTTTTGCCACTTTTGGGGTGCTCACACAGGGTCGCATTTGATTCAGGGCTCGGCTTGTCGTCCTCACCACGCCTGGACGGACCTGTGACGAGCGTGCACGTATTCGAAAGCCATACGGATGGAAGTGTCGTTGCAGCTTGCATTTGTCACAAATCCCCAAAGATCATTTCAAGCTCAAACTCAGAGTTTCTCAACCTCTCTTGAGCCGAGTTATTTCTTTTCCATTCGCAAAATGTCGCAACACACTACCGAACAGAAATGACACTCAAAGTCCTGTACGGTATAGTAAGACGCCCTCCATCGCTGGTTCCGAGTCCGAGCTCAGCAAATTTCATTGATGTTTTTGTTTGAGTGGAAATGAACTTTTACACATTTTTTTAATCAGAGATACAAGTAAAGATTTTAGATTTTTTTTTTTTTTGCGCTGATTTGGAATCAGCCCTTGTTTTTTTTCTGACACATCAGGTTTTCATAATGTTATGATATTAATAATTTTATGTAATATAGTAATATTAGTATATGATAATGTATAGTTAGTCGGTAAGCTTTATGAATTAAGATTTTTTTTTTCCTGAAGCACCATTGCTATAAATACAATACATGGCAAAGTTTTTACGGGTCAAACTTGGACAAAAAGGGAAAATATCTCAAAAGCCTGATGTGGCAGGGATAAAAAGTTAAGACATTTTTGAAAATTAAGGGACGAATGAAGTCATCTGTGCTTCAATTTGTTGTTGAGCAGTGTCATTGAATGTCATCTGTAATCTTGCATTTTATGCCTTCAAAAGCCACGGCTGGAGGTTTTTAACATACATCTTTAGGCATGATTATCAATCTGTATTTCAAGAGTATACGTTGGTTAATTTGCAAAAAAAAGTATTTGTTCACTATAAACACATCGAGGTATCGCTACACTGATATACAATATTTTTGTGTTATCAATTGCTCTTGCTTTCTCTCTTATGTGTTTTAAATGCATTTATATTATTTGAAATATGTTTAAAGAACTTTAAGTGCCATAAATGCTATAAAAGTATGTCTAGAGAGTATTTCAATAAGATTTTTCTAGAGCGCGTATTTCACTTCTTGTCCGGAACATAACCCCGCGATGGAGTGGCGATTTCTGTATATATATATTTTTTCAAATGCGGCCCTGTTTTGTTCATTATTATTTTGTTTTGTGAATAGCAGCAGGTTAAATTGACCGACCATCGAGGGAACGGACATTTAATTATTCTGCTATTTGTCACTGGCAAAGATGGATGAACAAAACTGAATTATTCACCAAAAAAATGAATCATAATTTTTGGACCACTTTTGTGGAATTGGATCATTTCCCTGCATACTGCAAACTTGATGATCTTTGACATGCACTTGGAATTGAGTGCTCTCGCTGCAAGGCACGTTGTGTTTATTCCATTACATTCCACCGTCTGTTGGATAGCAGCTTGCTAACAACAGTGACAGAGAGGCAGACAAGGCTGTGAACATCCCCTTAATGGCATCATTTCTGTAAAAAAAAAAATAAAATACTATATATATATACGAGGCTTTGTAAAAGCAAAGAGTGAATGTATGAGATGATTGCATGAGCCCCTCCCTTTTTGACACACACCCTTAATCGTGATTCCAAAACCCCTCAACGTCTTCTATATGCACCCAAGTCCGATATTTCCAATCTTTTTCCTCTGTTTTATTTAATTCCATCCTTTGGTTGGAATCTATTGGGATGTAGTCACAGTCAATTCTAACATTAAAGCATGCCTTCCCGTGGGCCAATGTGCTGTCATGGTGACACATGATGTCATTCTTTTTTATTATATGTATCCACATTGCTGCACACATACACACACACGGACACACGTACGTGTTGATCACACTGCCCTTCCCACACACAAAGCCATTTATCTCCTCCATCTGTCTACTCTTGATAACATGTTCTCAAACGTGTCTGTATATGTAGAAATATGTAGATAAAATCATTGCAACATGCACAAACACATTGATAATAAATTCTGGTGATGTGGATCACCTCTCCTGATTGACTGTTAAGTTGTGTTTCTTTTGTGATGGTTGTCCCACCGATTCGTTAAGCATCCGCACAACTCAGAAACCGCATCAGAAGACACTTAAGGGTTAAAAATGTAAGAATGTGATATTTTGGCTGGCTACTTGTAAAAATGCTAGTAGAAATATCTACACAATTGTAACCTGTTTCAACACGACTCTTGTTGTTCATGCTTGGACTTGTCTCAGTTTGATGTTCTTAAATGTAAAGGCCTCAGACGTAGTTTTGCGTAAGTAACCCTCCCGAGCGCTAGGTGTCGCTGTAAGCAGGCTCCTCCTCTCTGATGCTGCTTCCGCCGTAGCTTCCTGCATCAGTTATACTGGTCTCAAAGTTCAATGCAGGTAAGTTCCCTTAAAATAATTCGTTTTATTGCATTATGAGACAGTGTTGCTTTGACAGAGCCCGCAGCCTCGACTTTAAGTGACGTGCAGTTTTGCTAGCAAAGGTTAGCATGCAATGATACGTTATTGGACCTAAGCTTGGACTATAAAAATGATCTTGCCTGTTTAACATATTTTTTTAATGTGTATTTTTTCTCTCACAGTCCGTAATAATGAAGAGCTCCAAGGAAGCCGTGCAGTCAGCAGCTAAAGAGTTTTTACAATTTGTCAACAGAGGCGTGTCTCCATATCACGGTAAATCTAAGTCAATTGTTTTCACAATACTTCTCCTGGGATTCATCTTCACTTATTACGTGTCTTACATAATTTTTTTTTATTACCAAACAAGAATGTTACTAAAATTTACTCACTGGTTAATTATAATTGTACATTCGGCCGTGTACTAAAATTAAAATGAAACACGTGGGTGATAGTCTTGTATTTATTTTTATTTAATCGTTTTTTTTTCTAGGGAATTTTAGAGGCATTTGAAATGCTTATTTTTTTAGATGTCGCCTACGTGGGTGGTAGAATAGGTCATGTATTTATTTTTATTTAATCGTTTTTTTAGAATAGGTCATGTATTTATTTTGATTTAATCGTTTTTTAGAATTTTTTAGAATAGGTCATGTATTTATTTTTATTTAATCGTTGGCATTATCGATTGACTTGTGAGCAGGTCAAACTACGTCTTTGAGATTGAGATAAGATTACAATGATCTTTCATTGTCTCTCACCATTGCACTTTGAATCTCGGCACTTTTCACGCACTCAGAAGTGACAGCGTAGTGATTATGAGAGTTGCGCAATCACCGTGCAATAAGTGCGTCTTCTTCAGTGGTGGAAGAATGCCGGAAGCGTCTGCTGGAGGCGGGATTTCTGGAACTGAAGGAGATGGATAAGTGGGACATCCGGCCATCCAACAAAGTAAGTTGTACTTTGCATGTGCTGGTATGGTCGCGGTCTTCTCTAAAGTGGATTTCCTTTGTATTTTGCAGTACTTTGTGACCAGGAACTTCTCCAGTGTCATCGCTTTTGCTGTGGGGGGGCGTTACTCGCCCGGGAATGGCTTCTCCATGATTGGAGCCCACACAGACAGCCCCTGTCTCCGGGTGAGACGTCAACACACGTGAGGTGTTTAAAGCCAACGCGGGTGACACATGTTGTTGGTTTTCAGGTGAAGCCGAGGTCAAAGAAGACAAAGCAAGGCTGCCTTCAAGTAGGCGTGGAATGCTACGGCGGCGGCATCTGGAACACCTGGTTCGACCGTGACCTGACCATTGCGGGCCGTGTCATGGTTAAGGTAATATTCAAGTGACGGGGATTTTTTTTACATGGATGATAGATTTATAAAAAGTCACAACCCGCCACGAATGGTCTGGCAGGGAGACGGCAGACTGCTCCACCGGCTGGTGCACGTGCCGCGACCTTTGCTCCGGATCCCTCACCTGGCCATCCACCTGCAGAGGGACATCAACGACTCCTTCGGCCCCAATAAGGAGAACCACCTGTCAGTATCTTGAAAGGATGTCCGTAATGAGAAAATGGTGGGATGTAACTTATCCTAACTGCTGTTTGTCCCTCAGCGTGCCCATTCTGGCCACCGCCGTCCAGGAAGAGCTGGAGACGGGCAGTGCGTCATCTGGTGACTCCGTCAACGCCGCCAGCACGGTGAAAACGGCGACGACGCGACATATTGAGCGCGCTTTCTGACAACATCATACTTAATTAGAATGTTGGACTTGAATGTCTTCAGGCAGACAAGCATCACCCAGCACTGGTGAAGCTTTTGTGTTCCGAGCTCCAAGTGGAGCCCGAAGCCCTGATGGACTTTGAGCTCTGTCTGGCCGACACTCAACCCGGGGTGAGCCTGTCTTTCGTAGTAATTGCCAGTAAACTTGTGAGTTGTTATGTAATGTTTGTTTATTTGTTGGCAGGCTTTGGGAGGTGTGTATGAAGAGTTTATTTACTCCCCTCGCCTGGACAACCTCCACAGCTGCTACTGCGCCCTGCAGGTCTGACTCGCTCACATCTAAGCACCTGCTGTCTGGTGGGTCAGGACCCAAAAGTGGCTTGCAGACAGCTAGTAAAAAAAAAAATTCAAAACTTAGTATATTGTATGCAGGATTTTGTTGACAGAAATTCAGTAACTAATGTCTTTTATTCATATTTTCTGCCATGTCAGTTTTGTTAACATAATAATCACAAAGGGAATGTTTTTGTTGATTTATTAAATTGATAAATATTTAAAAACATGACATTTTAGATTATTTACATTATCTGTAAAGGGGAGGAAAAAAATCTGTGGAATTTATTATGGTTAATGTCAATTCAGCCCCCAAAAAAGCCTGCATTTGTTTTCAGGATACATGAAGCAAATCCTAGAAGGGCAAAAAAAAAAAAAATCCCTCAATTTAAAACCGTTGAATAATGTCAGCTGTCATTTTATCTTTTTTTTTTTTTTTTTTTTGAAAGGGGAAAATTAGATTTTTATTTTAGAGCCATATTGCTCCGTTTCTGATGTGGTCCACTTTTGTTTCAGGGGCTGATTG
Source organism: Syngnathus acus (assembly GCF_901709675.1). Classification (NCBI taxonomy): domain Eukaryota; kingdom Metazoa; phylum Chordata; class Actinopteri; order Syngnathiformes; family Syngnathidae; genus Syngnathus; species Syngnathus acus. The sequence goes on along the minus strand of NC_051088.1, from coordinate 23,541,844 downwards.
AGTCCTGCTCGGGGGACTCGCTAAGCCAAGAGCCCAACATCCGCATGGTGACGTTCTTTGACAACGAAGAGGTTTGTGATGCTATGACTGATCTTCCTTCACATTAAACTGTTGTCTTTATCTTCTATAAATGTTCCCAAATTGACTTAGTCATTTTATCCCCACCCCCCCCTAAAATTAGACTTGCCTGGAATTTGCGTGTTTGAATCCAGATTATGCTCAAATAATTTTTTTTTCACTCCATTCATGTCCCCTATTATGAGTGAACCTTCAATTCAAAATTGTTCCTTTATTCCGTGGTATAGGTGGGCTCGCAGAGCACTCAGGGGGCTCAGTCCAACCTAACGGAGCTCATCCTCACTCGCCTGGCCTCCTCCTCGTCCAATCCCACCGCCTTCCAGCAGGCGGCGCCACGCTCCTTCCTGATTAGCGCCGACATGGCTCATGCTGTGCACCCAAACTACCAGTCAGTTTTACCCAACCAACTAATAAACTGAATACATTTTTTTTTCGATGAATCATATATACGTTTTCTCAGCGAGAAGCATGAGGAGAACCATCGCCCGGCTTTTCACAAGGTACGGCTAAATTTTGTTCATTTTTTATTTGGTTTGACTTTTATTTCTGTTTTTGTTCTTTCAGGGTCCAGTGATCAAGTTCAACAGCAACCAACGCTACGCCACCACCGCCGTGACTGCCGCCATTGTCCGGGAAGTCGCTAGCCAGGCCGGCGTTCCTCTTCAGGTACCGTTTCCGTTGCGGCGGCTAAATGTCACATTTGCTATCACTGTACATTTCACCGACCTGTGCGAATTGCGGCCCGTGCAGGACGTGCTGGTCCGAAACGACAGCACGTGCGGAAGCACCATCGGCCCCATCCTGGCCGCTCGGCTCGGTGTGCCCGTAGTTGACATGGGCGCTCCCCAGCTGGCCATGCACTCCATCCGGGAGATGTGCTGCACCTCCAGCATATTGCAAAGCACCACCCTCTTTAAGGTAACTCCCATTTTGTGAAGCCACCAGCAAAAGGGACATTTTTATTGATATTCATGTTTTTGTCTGGATTTCCATTTTTTTTTTTCACGGCAACGACTCGGGATACGTCCGTGACAATGCCCGCTGATGTGATTTCGTCTTTTTGCAGGCTTTCTTTGAGTTGTTCCCCCGCGTGAGGAGCACAGTGATGGTCGATTAGAAGCAGGAGGATGGGAATAATCAACACGAGGTGGAATCAAATCAGAACGGACTTGTTTGATTGTAAATGGGTCAGTTCATGCTGCACACACCTGTAAATGATACTTGCAATAAAGGGCATTGAAAGACTCAAGTGCTTGATTTTCGATGAACACACAGCACTTCACGCCATTCCAATTCACAGTGACATCATTTGGATAGATGCTCACAAATCAACACGCTGGCCACCAGGATAGGTGGAAATGTATTTTCTCACAGTTATAATTAGTGCACATTCATACATGAGGCCACCTTAATTAACATTATAATCAGTGTCGTCTTTTCATTTTCAAATGGCAATTGACAATGTAAGAATGACTTTTTTTCCCCAATGTATCACAAAAATGCTTGCGTTTTCACATTCGGTTTCAGTCTCTGGCAGTTTTTGGCACGAGTGACACAGATGTACCAAAAAAAAAAAAAAAGTGGTGGGTTCAATCCTCAAGCCTGGTGAAGAGTCCTTGAGCAAGACACTGAAGTATGTTTTTTCCCAGGAGGGTGTGGCAGCACCGTTCATAGCAGCATCAATTTCCTTTTTCTGTGTCTTCTTCGGGTGTTTTCACCGAGGGTAGCAAATCTGAACAGGTTCCCCTCCCCCCATGCAAATTTACAATTCTAACAGCAGCCCTATTCGAATAATTCAAGCCGTGAGAATAACGTGAACATGGTGTACACCAGTGGTTCCCAAAGTGGGCGGTACTGCCCCCCTGGGGGCGGTGGAAAGATCTGGGGGGGCGGTGAGGAAGAAAGGGGCGGTAGGGGGGCGGCAGTCGATTTGTACACAACACGCCGCTCTGGCCCAGTCAGATCCGACAGCATAGACTACAAAAGCAAAAGCTCAGGTTTGTAATTTCAAGCTTGTAATGTTCAGAATTTTATCTTATAATAAAAACCGCATTCTGGCGGTCAACATCATCTTGAGTTCAAGTCAACATGAAATTGGGGACTCGCCAGAACGCGCCGTGTTGTGTTGTGTTGAGCTGGTTAGGGCAGTGGTCCCCAACCACCGGGCCGCGGACCGGTACCGGTCCGTGGGTCACTTGGTACCGGGCCGCCAAGCCGCACAGAATTTTTTTTATCGACGATCAATTAATTCAGGTCAAGACACTCGTCCCGGTCACGTGACATGTTTCCCCAGTCGAGCCCGCAAAGCTAATATGTGGCGACAGGCTAACTAACCAGGCAGTGAAGCATTCAAAACTGCTTCAACACATGGAGACCAAGCATCCTGCAATAAAAGACAAACCTTAAATCACTTCGGGTGTCATTGTCTCCGATTACGTCTAGATGGGACCGGCTCGTTTCTGAGAAACAAACTCAGTGCTCCCACTAATTCAACGTAATGGTAATGATATTATAAATGTATTATTTATTTATTTATATAAATGTATTATTTATTTATATAAATGCCGGTCCTTGGGGGGGGCGCTAGGAATTCACTGGGGAGCCAAAGGGGGCGCCAGCCTGCAAAAGTTTGGGAACCACTGGTGTACACCGTGTTGTTTGGCGCCCCCTTTTGGTGATGCTCCGCAAACGTGCCTCCTCTTGCCTTCATCCCAGCAGCACAAGAGAGGCAGGAGCGCTGGCGAGCAGCGGATTTTAGCTTCTTCTCGACAATGGGCAGCTGCTAGACGGGAGGGAACAGCAGCAGCAGCAGCGGCAGCAGCTCACTCCCCTCTTCGCTCCAGCGGATCTCGGCTGGACCATGAAGCGTTGTCGGCTGTGGGTGGCCTTGTGCCTCCTCCTCAACGCCTCCTGTCGCTTCACCTCGGCCGCCCGACACGGTAAGAGGAGCTCCGGCGCACACATCTCGCAAATTTACTCCCTGCATTATATTAAACATTAATCGAACAAAAAATAGCTTAGCTATTGTCAATGGTTTAATCCAAATGGTCAAGTGTTGCAGGGTGTGCAGATGATGCAAATGGTGGCTTGTGGTTTTGTAACAAGCAGGAAGACATGATAAAATAGAGTTTTTGAAAATCTGAAATACTACAAGACGAGAACGTAACGTTATTGTGGTTCCCAAACTTCCCCTCCACACTCAAAAAAAAAAAAAACTTGTGCTCCAAGTATCATCACCAACATTAGAATGCAGTCATGTTGAATTCATCAAAAAACAAAATAGGTATTTTATAAATTGAATATTATTAGCCACTTAGATACAATAAGTGATTAGTTAGACTCACAAAGTACCAGGAATGGACCTTCCATGACTTTGCATCAACTTGGAGCTTTGATTCAGCTGAAAATAAATTCCTCTCCCATCTTGGAAAGCTGCACATCCACTTGAAGAAGGGATTCATTTGAAAATATCTTTTTTTTTTTAATCACTGCCCACCAGTTGCAGTGACGTTTGTCTCATGGTATATCAATCACTCACCCGGGATCATTATTGTGGAAATGAGGCACTCAGAAGTCCATTAGCGCACGAGTCGATATCGTGTGTGTTCATGGAGAAACAAAAGTACTCGCCCATGTCTTTGAGCAACAAGAGGCTTGCTCTTACACTGTGGTGCCATCACATTGATTTCAGCCCAAGTCCAAAGTTCAACCTGTTGCCTCGTCTGGCGGGGGCGCCATCTTGCTTGGAGAGACAGAGAGGAGAGAGACAAAACAACTGCTGAATCAACAGCTGTCGTGGTCCTCTGAGCATCCACAGTCTCTTCTTCATTTCACATTTCACTGCTCATTGTTTTGTGAGCAAATGCCGAAGCCGTTCTGCTCTTCAGAGGCCCAATTAGATTCCTGTCGGTCTTCTCGTCGTCTAGTCGCTCTGATGTCTTGGTGTCGTCAATAACGAATCGATTGGCTTGGGAGGGAAATGATATTTTGCCAATCGGCTGCTTCCTCGCCCCCTCCCCTCCCATTAGACGCAGGATCAATTATGGAAGATTAATGAAGGTGTGAATAATGAGAACAGAGTGAGTGGCCTCACATCTGCTGCTGTTTGCCACCTGCAAGGATTCGGAAAGGTCAAGTGGAACACAGACGTGCATATATTTGTGTCTTATTATAAATTCTATTTATGCAGCACAACCCTCGTTTTTTGATCTCGACTAAATTCTGTTTGCAGGTTGCTTATTTGAGAAGAGGCTTTGCCCCACGGATCAGCTGTGCACTGACGGTGAGTTTGCACGTCCTCCATCTTAAATTGCGCTTTTCCAACCTGCCGCTTCTTTCTCGTCCTAATCGTTTCCGAGATGCTTTTCTCAACCATAACGACGTTCCAACTCAGCATAAAATCTCGCCAACACTAAAACAAGTGAGGCAGATTGTTTGCGTTATAAAATTCAATACAGCATACGCAAAGAATCCGAGTGGGCGGAAGCGCAACGCCGACAACCGTCAGCGGCGATCCGCCAATTGCGGCCGGCGGAAGTTGTTACTATGGTGACGGTGACATCACCTGCCTGACAACTGTGTGCCTCTCTTGCGTGTGTGTGCCCGCGTTTGTTTTGATCAGCGATAGAGGGAGCAGAGATGCGATGAGTCATCAAGTCATGTCACCACTGCGGTGAATGATGATGTGACGCGTGAAAGTGCAGCCGAAGTGGATTTTTTTAAAAGTATAGTTCTGAATGATATTCTTTTACCATGACATTTTATTCTGGTTGTCGGGAAAATATGCAATAAATAAATATATTGATGCAATATCATTTTTGGTTTTTTAAGCCATTCATTCCAGTTTGCACAACATGCAGGATTTTCATGTATTTTTAATTTTTTTTTTCATGCAGAAGCGCTTTGAGATATGAGTGAGCTTTTTCAAGATACGAGTCTTTCATTCAGAACTTTTTTTTTTTTGCTTCAATTTATTTTTATTTATATATTATATATTTATATAATATTTATATACGTATTTTTTTCAATTTATATATAATAATATCTATAATAATATAATAATAAATAATATGAATAAATTTGAATATATAATAATAGATGCAACAACAACACGTAAAATACAAATCTCACTTTCCGTTTCTTGGCAATTATATCCCCTGCCATCTGTCGCATGCAGATGGTTTGTTCGGACAGTGCTGGGCTCCCCACCACGATCCGGTCCAGTACCTGGTCTCCGTACCCGCTCTGCATAAGCTGCAGGAGATTCTTAAAGACCTGATGTCACAAGGTGAGTCCCAACCAAACCTTTGGTTTGCGTCAAAAAGCAGAAATGCACCTTTAAGAAATGCGCTGGCTGGCTGAGCAGGCATGACCTGGTGGGATGACGCTACCCAGACGACAATCGGGCGAGAGTTGAGCCAAATCCCCTCCGTGAGGTCCTCACGACTTCACCAGCGCAGACAGTAAGAAACCTGCCCATCAAGAACCCAGAGATGTTTTGAGTCCATCTTTTCCCTTCTGTCTTTCCAGGTTGCTCGGTCAGCGGGGGGTTCCGAGACCCGAGGAGGATGATGACCCTCAAATGATGCAAGAGTACCTAGACTACCTGACACTTGACCCCTCCTCGTCCTCCATGCACGGGCAGATGCCCCTGCTGGATTCGTACATTTACCAACAGGTAGAGAAATGTGGAAAGCAATTTGTAAAGGTGCCACCTAAATAAATGTTATTATTCTCTTCAGGATGAGGCTGAACGTTCCCTCAACTCCCTGGAAGATCATCCAACTTCTCCGTTCCAACGCTACTCACCTCCCCGCTCCAGAGGAAAGTCTCTGGATAGAGACGAGCAACTTCTCCAGAACTTGGTGTCCTATTACCTCGCCTCTCCACCCTCCTCCGCTGTCCAGGCTGCTTCCCGCCACAGGGGGGCGCCTGCAAACTCGTTAGCATTAGCATCCTCCTTCCCGGGGCTCGACTTCCCGCCCGACTATGACCAAGATTACGTTTCTCAAATTGGAGGTCTCAACCGGGAGCCGCAGAGCAAGATGGTGCCCAAGTATGACGCTCTGGCGGGATTAGATGGTGAGAAAAGTCCAATAAAGAATTCAAAAAATAGTCTTAGTCGGAAAGTAAAAAATTGCCAGAATCTCCAGATTAGATTGTTGAATTATTATTATTATTATTATTTTTTTTTTGCAGCTCGCTCTGTTCAGCGCCTGGAGAAGCTGCTGAACCGCTACGGGTTGGACGTCCAAGATTTGTCCCCCGAGCAGAGAGACAAACTGCCGGGTCTGCTCAAGCAGCTTCAGCTGGAGAGCTCCTTCGCCCACAAAGCAGCCAAAGGTCTCATGATGGATGGACATATTGAGACGCGTTCACATTTGCAAAGTCAAATACACGCAACAAATTATCGCTCATCTTGTCATGTGTCCTCCTTTCCAGAAAATTATGGAAACAATATCGGCACAGGGAAGAAGGTGAGCACGTCGTTTCCGCAACTTTGCCTTTCTGCTTTTTGCGGCCATTTTTCGACCGCACGCAGACATTGTCTGTCATTTTATTTTTTTCATTGTAAAAGTAACAGTTGTATATTTTAATCATCAGATTAAGGAGTACAAAATGGCTGCCCCTGATGTTCTTCCAATTGTGAAGTCCTCCAAACCAATGGAGGTCCAACAGGATTCCCGCGTTGCAGTGGCGGCCAAACCAGGAAAGAACAAACCGGAAGCGTAAGACCACATTGACACCAACCAAACACTTAAAGGTTGATTTTTAAAAAAAATTTTAAACAAATGTTCTGCTCCATCCTTTTCCCAGTGCCTTAAATCCAGTGATCACCTACGGGAGCAACCCAAACGTGAAGAACCTGTCGGAGAAAGAAGGTTCACATTACGTCACATTGACATATTCATAAGTCACAAAGTTTTTGTAAGTTTGCACTTGGTTATTTGCAGATAAGAGCGTCCTGCATCCTGAAACAAGCCAGAAGATTCTGCAGAACACCGACGGCCAGGTGACAGCAACAAGCATGCTCGTAGATATCTGGTTAGCATGTCTGCCTCACAGTCAAGAGATCTGGGTTCAAATCCCTCTTTCTCCAGCTCAATTGGAAACTCCAATCTACCCATTGTGAGTGAGAGAAGTTTTTGAAAATTCTTCTCTGTGCTTTTTCCCTAGCAAGTGAAGACTCATGGCAAAGTGTTGCCCCTGGCTACGCGTGTCCAACCCGGGTCTCGCTGGCTTTCCTCCACCCTGGTGGCGTTCGCTTGCATCGGCGGCATCCTGGCGGCGGCCTTAAGCGTCACCTGCCTGCGTCGCCACGCCCAGCGACTGGCGGCGAAGAAGCTGGGCCTCGGGGCTGAGGGCGGAAGCTTCAGCCACCAGGAGTATCAGGTGGGGAAGCCCCGAAAAAAGGTATTTTGGGTTGAATTTGAGTCGCCCAATAAATGTTTGCGACATGCAATAAGACTTGCAAAACTGGCTCACCAGGACCTGTGTCGCCAGCATATGGCGTCCAAAGGCGCCTTCGGACGTTTGGAAGCCGCCGCCCTGGGCGCCGTGGGGGGGCCGAGCGGCGGCGGGCGAGGGGCGGGAGCCGTCGGAGGCGCCGACTCAAGAGTGAGCAGCGTGTCGTCCCAGTTCAGCGATGGAGCCCAGCCCAGTCCCAGCTCCCACAGCAGCACGCCCTCCTGGTGCGAGGAACCCGCGCAGGCCAACATGGACATCTCCACCGGTCACATGATTCTGGTACGCTTTCAAACTTGACTCAAGCCAGTGAAAGGGAGTAATTGATTTGATTTTTCAAAAGGCATACATGGAAGACCACCTGAGGAACAAAGACCGTCTGTTGAAGGAGTGGGAGGCTTTGTGTTCCTACCAGGCGGATCCCAGCAGCGTTGCTGTGGCGCAGAGCAAGACCAACACCAAGAAGAACCGCTTCAGCCACTCGCTGCCCTGTGAGGCCTCGCCAGCGTTTTGGGCGGCCGCTCGAGCTTCATGCGAGCGATCATAAATGCTTGGTATGTTGGCTCTCCTAGACGATCATGCCAGGGTGAAGCTGAAACCGGAGATCAACCCTTCTCGCTCCGACTACATCAACGCCAGCACCATTGTAAGTAGCTACTTTGAGAACTTGAGTCCGAACAGAACTGAAATGTCACCCAGAAGCCAAACAAACCAAACGTTTTGCAATCGGTGAATATTATTGTTGTTGTTGGTTTCCATGGAAACTTAGCCAACGTCTCGTCCTCGCTCCTTTTAGATTGATCATGACCCTCGGATGCCGGCCTATATCGCCACCCAGGGCCCTCTGTCCCATACCATCTCGGACTTCTGGCAGGTGAGGTCATCATCCATGTCAAAAGCAACAAACCAATTATGGCAGAAGTAAAAAAAAAAAATGTAAATAATAATAATAATAAATACAAAAATAAATAAATAAAGATGCCTGTCTTCTGATGTAGTGTTAAAAAAATATCCGAAAAATAAATGCTGTGTGCAGATGGTGTGGGAGACGGGCTGCACGGTGATCGTCATGATGACAGCTCTGGTGGAGGAGGGAGAGAAACAATGTGATCGCTACTGGCCGGACGAAGGCTCCTCGCTCTACCATATCTATGAGGTGTGCAAAAGTAGTCATCTGTAGAAGTGGATTATTTGTACTTAGTTATGCCTTACTATTTCCAGGTGAACCTGGTGTCCGAGCACATCTGGTGCAACGACTTCCTGGTGCGAAGCTTCTACCTGAAGAACGTTCAGACGCAGGAGACCCGAACCCTGACTCAGTTCCATTTCCTTAGCTGGCCGGCTCATGGAATTCCTGCCTCCACGCGCCCTCTACTGGACTTCCGCAGGTATAACCTCAGTGACATGTAATAAATAAATAAATAAATTAATTAGTTAATTAAAATAAAAAATAAAAAATAAAAAATAAAAAATAAAAAATAAAAAATAAAAAATAAAAAAAAAAAATAATAATAATAATAAATAAATAAATAAATAAATAAATAAAAAAAATAATAAAATAAATAAATAAATAAATAAATAAATAAACAAATGAATAAATCCAAAGTGTAAGACCTTTTCCTTCTTTTTTCTCCTCAGGAAGGTCAACAAATGCTACCGGGGACGCTCGTGCCCGATCATCATCCACTGCAGGTTTGATATGATTCAAACGAAATAGTGATGGAAAAATAACTTTTTTATTAATTGAACATACACAAAGCTATATGGTGCTAACTGATGGTTTTCTTGATTTGTCATCGTCACCATAGCAACGGAACAGGCCGGACTGGTACTTACATCCTGATCGACATGGTTTTAAATCGGATGGCTAAAGGTGAGCTTTGAATTTAAAATTGTTTGTTTGTCCTCATCAAACATGTCAAGAGCAAGATTACTTTTTTTTTTTTTGCTGTTCTGTAGGTGTGAAGGAAATTGACATCGCTGCGACGCTGGAGCACATTCGTGACCAGAGGCCTGGGATGGTTCGCACTAAGGTGAGCATTTGTTTCCAAGACAAAATTTACAAATAAAACCAGATAACAGAATTTGAAGATGTTACCTGTTCTTATTTGATGCTATAGTCATATTTTCACAATTACCGCAATGTATCAAAAGTCATTAGCCGACTTTGTGTTCTCAGGACCAATTTGAATTTGCCCTGACTGCCGTAGCCGAGGAAGTGAACGCCATCCTTAAAGTTCTGCCTCAGTAAAGCGACACCAGACTTCTGCGTGACCTCCTTTTTGCTCTTGACTACCTTTTGCCTTGAAATTAACAGTGATGTTACACCATCAAAAATAAAAACAGTCTGTCAATGGAACCTTTCGGATGGATTTGGACAGGTGCACAGCTATAACTAACATTTAAATATTGCATGAGTAATCTCATTAAAAACGACCTTTACATTTTCAGATGCGATTTACTCGTGTCGACCTTTTAGAATTACACCACAAGTTCAAATTCACGTGTCACCTGTACCTGCACAAATCCAACCTGAAGGTGGTGTGACAATTTTCTCGTGGGAGCCTTTCAGCTTGTTCTCGTGTGGTTGTAAATTTTGCTTTTTCATACATCAAGTTTATGTCTCAGGAAGTTGGACACAGAGATGCTTGGGAAAAATTTAACACCATTGTACGGTTGACTAATATTGGTAAAATATAATATATTGGTCTGTGATTATTGTCATCCTGCTGGAAGTAGACTTCCCACCTATGATACCTTCAGAAAACTTGTCCTTGTCCGTGTACCATTGAACTGGTTGTATTGTCGTATACCTCACGCATTTTAGAAAATGGAAAAAAAAGAAATTCTATTCTATGAGGAAATTATTTTATAACTGTGAAATTATAAATAAATATTTTCGTGTGTAAGTGCTGCAATATGTTTGCTTGTCTTTGTCTGTGCTTCAAGAATGCACAATAGGCCTTTCTTGGCCTGTGTACATTGTGACCAATATCAAACATTTTTTTTATTTTTATCATAAATTGAAGGAATTTAAGAGACTTCCATTGACATTTTATTTAGAAAGACTTTCTCACCAAAAGAATAATGAAGGTGACTTTTTTACATTTACATTAAAATTTTGTCTCATGGTGACGTCATATAAAGGGACAACTTGGCCAAGTTGGAAGGAAGATGATCATCAATGAAAACATAATTTTAAAATAAAAATTTGATTTACTTTAAGTAAAATAGTAAACGTTTTTTTCCCCTGGGAAAAACGCACAGACAGCCAGGCCATGAAAGCGGAACTATAAACGACTGTCTTGTTTCACGCCGGTGTTTTTACTCATCGCAACCGTAGACAAAACAGAGGCGCTCCTGGGGCGTCAGCTAATATTTGTTTTTTTAAACTTTTAAAGAATACATTTGTTTGTTATAAGCCGCTGTAGCCAAAAGTGACTGAGCTACTTTTATTGATGTGATAGAAAATTGCTGCAGTAGTAGAAAAATAGATAGCAGTACATATGTCATTTTAAATTTGCAATGTTTTTGTTTTCGAAATGGAAATAATGTTTGCGACATTTTTCGTGTGAGATGACGTTAATCTTGCCTGCCCGGAACTGTAAGTACGCCTATTGCTAATTTCAAACTAGAATCAGGCCAACATGTTTTGTTTCACAAATGAGATGAGATGACATGGCTTGTTTACAGAAGCTGCCACCGTGCAATCACCTGAGAGCCAGCACGACATTTTCGCAAGGTTAGTAATTTGGAAAAGAAGAATAAAAAATAAAAAAAGCAGATTAAACAGCCGATGTGATTTTATGGGTTAGTTCCTCATTCCATTAAAGAAATGCTAATGTTTATAAACCCACTAGGCTCTGATCGAGATGGAAACCATCCAAGCCTCCAGTGATGTTCTCCTTCAGCATCCGTGGCTTCCCATGGCCATTGATGGTTGCAACCTGCTGGTCAAGAGCTGCTTTGCAGAGACGACGTACCGCATCCTGCTAACTGACATGCACTGCGTTTGGCAGGAGACCATGCAGTCGGCGGCCATCCAGAGCCGCGCTCAGGTGCACACATTCTGAAAACCTTTAAACGAATACAAAACGAGCAGTTGTAAATACCATGAAAATATTTTTGCCTTCTTTTAAACTTGCGCTTGTTTGCCAATTGGTTGTGCCAGGAGCTGAACAAGCGTTTGCAAGCCCCCGTCAAAGCCTTTTTCTCGCACCTGTGCGAGGTGGTGCGGCCCTGTCTGTCCGGCAGCGGTCAGCCGAGCGAGAGCCAAGTTGGCATCACTGTGATGCGGCCTGAAGGAGGCGACTTGTGCTTGAGGCTGAAGAGCAAGCTAGCGGAGCTGCCGTTCTACTGGGAGTTTCGCTGCACCCCCGCTCCAGTCGCTGTGGTACCTTTGGCTTTCGAACTTCGTGAGGAGGTTGAAGGGCTTATGCGATGGAATATGAGTGGAGTTCTTTATCTGCTAGGTATGTCTTCATCTGGTGCAGCCCCTGTTGTCCATGAGCCACGTGCTGCAGCAGCAGGTGGAAGAGCTGGAAGAGTTGCTGGTCACCAAGGATGCCGAGATCCAAGACTACAAGGAGAATGGAGCCACACTCAGCAGAGGTACAACTTTGTGGGGGGACGTTGGGGCAAAGAATCCTGGTAAAACAGGATATATATATTAAAAAACAAATATCAACAAATATGCAAGTCTGCAAGTGCCGAAACGCTCAATTGTAGTTTGAAGTTGTCATACCACTATTAACCACTAGATGGCAGACATAGCCTGATTGCGCCTACATTGAGTTTTATTTTGCCTTGTACTACAACGTGAGTAAGACGCTCATTTTGTTGTGGACTTTGAATGACATGCTGCAGAAACACCACCTCAGTGCTGTAACATTCAAATTTTGAGCCAATTTTTGCGGAAAAATGCACAAAATGGGCTGGTTAGCAGTTTTGTGCCGTCCTTGGATAATCATTTTTATGCAAGAAAAGCCTTTGCATTGGGAAAAAGAAATTATAAAATGTTTGCTTGGTTGTCTTTGAGTAATTATGGAAAACTTAATGGCTTAGCACGCCGCTAACATCAGCTAGAAAACATGCTATCCATTTCAGTCGGACCACCTTTAACGCCGAGCGTTTCTTCTTGTGTGCAGCGCGTCTGCAGACAGACATTTTCGAGCGGCACACCTACAAAGTCGGTTTCCTGGCAAAGGTGAGAGGCCAGCACGCGTCACAGTCCCGCCATGTTTCATCTTCTTCGCACTCGCGTCACAAAGCGGAGGAGAAAACCTTGCGCTGTCTCTTGGCCTCAAATCTGTAGCAGCTCTGTGTTTGCTCAATGGAGGTGTGGAATTTCTTGTCTCTGCCTTTGTTGACCCCAGACTCTTCGTGTACGTGTGCGCGTATGAACTAACATTTCATATCGACTTGAGGAATGTCCAAGGTGTGGCAGGCTGGCTATTTTTTTATGGCAAGTTTATTTCAGGCCACGGGCTGTATTTTGGTCCACTTCAATGATAATGCACACAAAAAAAAAAAAAGAATTGTTTGTTCCAACTTCCAGATGTTGCCTTTGGACAGATTGAAAACAAGCAACACTGCGATAATGGAAAATTACATCTGGTGGTAGACAAATGCACGCGGTGCTACGTTTGCTATTTTCCCTTCTTGGCTGCTCGCTCGCAAGCCTCGGTGGGTAAACACCACAGAAGAAGGCGCAGACAAAGACTTGGTCTTTGGACTCTGGTGGCAAATTCCACCGGGCAGTGACAAGGCCGCCTTCAGAGCCAAGCGAAATCGAAAGGTTGTTAGAAAATGTTGCATTAAAGAGACAACCACATACCAGATTTAGCTCCGTGCCTGAGTGTGTGCAAGGATGGGTGTTTATTTGCAATATGTATCGAGGCCAACTCTGTCCTGTGTGTTTTTCTTTCTTCCCTTCCGGCATTATTCTCGGTTACCATAGTAACGGGCATCACGCCGCATCTAACGCGGTCGATGACCATTAATGAATCACCTGTGACTCACCTATGCTTCATCTCAACTTTCATGAGGAAGTTGAAGGGGGACCACGGTGCCGGTTCCATCCTGTTCAGGTCCACGTTGACTCGGTCTGAATGAGCCCGCCTCGCCCCCCCTCCCCCTTGTCCTTATCAGCTTCTTGGAGGGCTTCCATGTGACCCAAGTCACCTCCTAATTTCTTCACTGTGTGTCAATCAGAACAAGAAAGCTGATCATAACTTCAGCTATTTCCAAAAGCCAAGGCCAGCATCCTTTTGAAGGATGATGACATCCACATACTGTTCAAATGCGTTCCCAATTTGAAATTCTCCTTCAAATGCAGGCCACAAAATTCTTTGTGGGGCTTCTTTTTCCTGTTTGGGGACGAAATACCTCTGCTATTCTCGGTGGCTTTCCATATGCCAAGATTCTTTGCGCGCCGCTGCACAATGCTGGAAAAGGATTTGAATGGGGCAAGCGCAAAGTTCCGGGCCTTTCCTCATTTGTACGTCTGAACTGATAAAAATGCACGGATGAATCACTCTTAGCGCTCGGTGTTTTGAACATAATAAAAGGCTGACGACAATAGATTTAATGTGGCTGTTAAATTTGAGCTCCAAGCCAATCCTTAACTTTTTAGCTCCAGAGATTCCAGGCTCGTTGTGGAACGATAAAACGGAGAGAGAGTCTAAAGGTCCATATTCACCTGCTGTCAGCGAGATGGTAATCTTGAGTGTCGTCTGCGTAGTCATGGCAGGACACATTATCGCTGCCTATTAACTGATCAAAGGGCTGAGTAAAAAGGGGCCCGGGATTGACCCGTGTGGGATCCCACATGCCACTACCATTAGGTTTCCGTTTTAAGCAAAGTACTTCCTGTCCTCAAGATAGCTCTTGAACAGGAGATGCATACCTAGTCCTCGAACCTCCTTGTTTTTTTTTTTTTTTGTACATTTCAACTTCCTGTGCGTGATTGATCCGCCTCCGCCCAACTTGGCGGCCAGTCGACAAATTGTCGACAAGATGTCTGTTGATTTTTGTCTTTGTCAAATGTGCTCATTAGTCCAGGGATGAGGCAGCGAGCCATAAATGACTTTTTGATTCGGGGCGGGAAGTTGAGGTCACATAGTGTGGAAAAGAGTAAACATGAGGTCGTCAACAGAGACGAGACAAAGTGAGTGAGTGTGAGACTCGCTGGCACCAGCAAAACCACCGTTGCCCCCCCACCCCTCCTCGCAGCCCCCCTTAAGAAAACAACAGCTTCTAAAATCAGAGCTGCTAACTTGCTAATAATAGCCAAACGTCAACAGGCTCGAGCCTTCCTCACCTCACCTTCCCCACCACAGGAGGCAGGATTTAGGGGCGTGGCTACCAGGTGAGCTGCTGAGGACTTTGTCCTTTCACCGGAAGAGAAAAGAGCTTAACGGATCAATTGTCTGGTTGATGGAAATGGAAATGTCATTGACCTGGACCATAGTCTAAGCCAGGGTGTGATCATCCTCAAGCAAGCATCATATGTTCAGAACAAATGGAGCCCAGCGTCTCAGATCATCTAAAAGGGGCTGAAGGACAGGTCGGCTAGTGAGGGGAGGGGGCGCTGTGAATAAAAATACAGTATAAGGTTGGCTTTCTGCTTGCAACCCCCCCTCCCCCCTCCCCTACACAGCCCTCCATCCTTTCAGCACATTGCTTCCTCTGTGCCCAAAGCAGAACCAAGTCCCCCGGTCCCCATGTATTTAAACAAACAAATCACAAAAATAAATCAATGCGAAACCTCCAAGCCTGACCAGAGTGTGCTGAGGAGCCCCCTTGGCCCTGAAAGCGAGCAGAAGACCACCAATTCCACATGGTCAATATTTGAGGAGCTAATTTGGAGAGTGTGTGCGATCCATCGAAGGACTTAGAGACTGGAGTGCTTTTCTGTCTTCTGCTTGCAGCTTTGATCAGTATGATCAGCATATCCCATTTTCAGTGCAATGAAAATAATGATTTTTTTTTTTCCTTTCACCGGTTGGCATCGGTGGCACTTAAACGACTGGTCATCTCTCCTCAATAGACTCTTGCTGTGGTTTGTTCTGATGATCACGGTGTGAAGAACTTCGGAGATGACCTCCGAGAGCTTTACACCGCCATCGTCGCACACGGAAGCAAACTGTCGGAGCAGGACCAGTTGGTTGCAGCAGATCCGGATCCCGCAACTTCCTCAGGTTTGGGCCGGAACTCCTTTAAGTTAGCAGAACTTTGTTTAACCCTTTGACCTCTATGCTAGCCATTTGTCCTCCTCACTTCCTTTTGGAAATATATGTATTTTTTGGGGTATAAAAAACATCATTTGAGGTGATTTGAATCCATTGATGTTCAAGCTGAAAGGTTTGTCAAATTTGGCAAGGCCCGAAGAACATTTGCGTGTTTGGGCCTCGGCATCATGCAGGCGTTGAAGCGTGTGCTGAAGGAGGAGAAGCTGACGACAAGCAGAACCGGAGCAGCCCAGTGGCGGAAGCAAGAGACCACATCGTCCACACAGCCCCGGCACAGCAGGTATGGCGGTCAAGCCGTATCCACACAAACACACGTTTAACAACAAATCTTTTTTTCTCGTACGTATACACACTGGTGGAACTAGAGGGGGAGCCCCCCAGGTTTTGTTGTAGTTTCCAATTTTTTCTCTCCGATTTTATTTCGTTGTTTTGCAGACCCCCTTGGCCCCCCCAAGTACAAAAAAAAAAATCCTAGCTCCGCCAGTGTATGTTGACTTCGATTTCTTTTTCTTACTAGAGATGCAAGTAAACGTTTCTAGGTGAGCTTTTTGCAATGACTCCTAATCTGCCCTAGTTTTTTTTTCTCGCACATTAAGTTTAAATGTAATAATAATAATCGTATATTACCGATATACATATGTTAACAATAAAAAAATGAAAGGGGCAGTTTATCGAATCAAATCAGAAAACGCACACATTTTGATGTTCCACAGCTCATCACCTGCGGCCGTGCTGAGCGAACGTCTTCCAAAGCAAAGAAGAAGAAAGTGGTGGGCTTGTTCCGATGAGCGCCATTTTCAATCAATTATTTTTAAATAGCTTTTAATCTTATAGAATCAATGGCAATGATTTTATCGCGGGAGGTAGGCTTTTTAATCTGAGATTTCATATTTTAAATAAATAAATGAATTAATTTTCTATTTAATCTAATAAACTGCGCAATAAGTCATTTATTTGTTGAATCAGCTGTAGACAATGCTTATTAAAACTATTTAACCCAATTCCAGTTTGTTTGCGTCACCCTTTTTAATTCGTTTTTTTTCAGTATTAAGTCGAGAATCAATTATTATTTGATGGAAAGAAAAAAAGGTAGATTGATTCATTTGAAGAACTGAAATCGGAAATGACAAAATCAAACAGGTTTTCTTGCGTTGGTGAGCTCCGGTTTACAAAAAGAGCTGATAACAGGAGATGTCAATCAAGGTGTTTCCGCAAGCTCAACTGTGATTTAGCACGCGTGACGTCATTTTCAGTCGACAGTCAGTGCTTTTTTAATGGTATAAATTGCACAGGAAAAATAATGGACGTTTAAAATAAATGACTTTTTACTGTTTTAAGTGATTTGCAGCGAGAAGGTAAAAAAAAAAAAAAAACTTGAAATAGTTTGTAAAGGCGTGTCACTCATTGGCGTTTGTATGGGGAATTTGCCCCCTTGTGGATTCGCCCTCTGTAAAAGTGGCGCTGGTTGGGGGGGGGGGTCTTAAGGAGTTTGATTGGAGATGTATAAATCGTGCGCGTGTGTGTTTTGCCGGGGGCGCGCTCGGATTTCCTTTGCTGCTTGTTCCATACGTGACGAGTGAGGACGTTCCTCACCTGCGGGCAGCTCGGATGTGCACGCCGGTGCCCCTGATGGGAGGAGATGGGGGTGGGCACCAGACTTCCACGCACATTGAAACATTGAGCTGCGGGGACACCCTTTGACCGCCGCGCGCCTCCGTGTCTGACTCTGAGACAGCTTTGAAGGCGTCTGCCAAGACAAACTCACCTCGCCTATTTATGCCCCTGCCTCCAAGTGCCCTCGGGACACTCGATTGTCGGCAGCGCGCTGGCAGGTTCCTCCCTCGCACCTCGTCTGTGGCGCGCACTTTCTTTTACGCGCGTGGAATGGCAACTTCGGAGGACTCGGGGGGGCGTCTTGCTCTTTTACCACCGCTCTGAAAAACCCAGTTCGAGTGTCCGGCCTCAGCATTCGACCCTCTGACCACCTGCCCGGGGGGTGGTGGGAGGGTGGAGGACATCGCCCCGGGCTGCTGGAATGCTTCTCCCGAGGCTGCTCGCGGTTCTCGCCGGGTGCGCCTTGCTCCTGACGCCGGGCTGCGGGGGCTGCGGGCCGGGTCGAGGCTACGGCAAGAGGCGCTCGCCGCGGAAGTTGGCACCGCTCGCCTACAAGCAGTTCAGCCCCAACGTGGCCGAGAAGACGTTGGGGGCCAGCGGGAGATACGAAGGCAAAATCACCCGCAACTCGGAGCGCTTCAGGGAGCTCACGCCCAACTACAACCCCGACATCATCTTCAAGGATGAGGAGAACACAGGTGCAGACCGCATGATGACGCAGGTGAGGGTGCATCTCCGTCCCGAATATTGGGAAGCTTTCCAAGCTGCATGTAACTTTGCTGCATGGTGCACTTTGATCAGTCTTGAGACGCGTTATCTTTTTTCTTCTTCACATTCTTTGTTGACTCAAGGCCGAGAGAGCGCGTTGTTGTGTCTTTGCTGCCATATAAGCAGTGCACGGTCGCGAAACGTCCAATAGTTGTCAGCCAGCAATTGTAAAATGCCTTAAAAATAGATTAATTATTTTTAATATATTAATTTGTCCCATCAAACATCAAGTTTCTGTCGCGTAAAAGATACACAAATATGCCAGGTAATAGTTCACCTATATGGCTTCCGGTTTTCTGTTTTTTTTTTTCCCTCTCTCTCTCCGACCAACACGTGCAAGGATTATTGCCTGTAATAAAAGTGGCCGTCCGCGTTTAGCATCGGTTTGTTTATTGGCACCCATATTTCCGAGGAAAAAAAATGCAACGGCGTTCTTTTCGCAAGCAGCGCAATTTTAGTTTGAATTCCACGGAATGATTTTAGGCTGTATACTATTTTAAAGCGCGTTCGCGTAATTTATGAGCTCCAGTGCGCAGCACACAAGCCTGCCTGTTTGTCTTTGACTGTTCTGTGTTACTTTTAGCTTGTTTTCTCAGCGCGCTCGGACCGAAATAGCGAGCGCACTTGGACACTTTGAAGCCGTAATGAAAGTGAATTTTTCACCTCTTGCCTTTTTTTATTCGCTTTTTCCTGCGTGCCGCTGCGCATACAGAAGCTCCTGTTCCCAAAGCTCACTAAATCACGTTTAGCGACACAAACGTGTAACTTGACTGCGGTCAAATTCATGTTATCACCGCAGAGAAGAACGTGTCAACACATTTGACTTTGAGAGCGAGACATCGTTGACGCACTGATCAGAGGGAGAAAAGGTGCGCAAAAAGATTGTCAGTTTGCGCGTGCAATGTTTGTACAGCCAGTGGTTTGGTGCACAAACCGCTGTGCGTGTGTGCTAAATGGAGCGTTTAATTTCTAAAGTTTGACCGCATAGAGAAAATAGCCATGTTTGAATACACGCGACCTGTGAAAAGGCAACTGTGGCTATTCTCATCACAACCGCCATGTTCTATTGGCTTTAATCCCACTTTTTCCACACTTGAGGTGTCGCTAACCTAACCGTAACCCCGATCCGAAATTGTTTGTGTCAACATACAGACAGACATGATCTGTTCTAAATAAAATGCACTAACTTGATGTTTGAAGAGTACTGTATTTCAAGTATTAACAAAAATGTGGAAACATTTGACCAGATTTTTTATTTTCTTTATTTTTAACAATTGTTACACAAGGGTGTGCTGAGATGGGACCACCGTGAAACCACCCAACCTCCTGCCGTCCACTTTGCGTTGACAAATGCGTGATGAAAAAAATGAAATACATCGGTATCGGCTTGTGGAGGCGGCCAATACCGGTATCGGCTGTCCTTTTCACAATCTGGAATTAAAGGCGGCCATGTTTGACAGATGCCCATTACGATGAAGTCTTTGTATAGAAATAGAAAAAGATCATCGAAAATGGTTAGTATTAGTATCTGCCACGTGCGGCAAAAAAGTCAACAGTGGCCCGCAAATGACCCCCGGGCTGTGATTTGAACACCCCTGTCCAAGGCATCTGTTAATCTCATATGCAGTGTTTACATGGCAACATGAGTTTTAAGGTCAAGTTAAATTTGAGCGTTTTCTGCTTTAACAGCAAACTAAACTTGTCTTTAAGCCAATGGCGTCTCACCTTAGAGGAAATGGACCTTGTTGTTCCTGGCGTGAACAATCGGGTCAAGGTGTTCGCAAGCAGCGGCCGGCCAGACGAAGGCATCAGACGACAACTTTATTAGCAGCCTTCCGAGTGGGGCAAAACGAAGGGGGGCAGTCAATAGGCCCTCTCACCTTGTGTTTGCTTAACCGGACAGCTGAGGTTCACACAGCACCTACAAAAACGTCAATCATAAAGTGCAACTTCACAACTTTATTGGGTGCCAATCAAGCCCAACTTTTATTTTTTCATAGCAAACGTGTGCAACTTTGGATCGTCCGCTGAGCCAACCACCCAACAGACAGGCTGCAAATTGATTCTCAACATCCCCTCTTAAAAAAAAACAAAAAACTATGCGGGCCATTAAAAACAAATAATGGGCCGCAAATGGCCCCTGACCCATAGTTTGAACATTGGCCGGTATTCAGTATATTTGGTCGCATAAGGTAAATATCTAACGTGTATGTTTGTGTGTGTGTGCCGCAGCGCTGCAAAGACAAGTTGAACTCTCTGGCCATCTCCGTGATGAACCTTTGGCCCGGGGTGAGGCTGCGGGTCACCGAGGGCTGGGACGAAGACGGCCACCACTCGGAGGAGTCGCTCCACTACGAGGGACGGGCTGTGGACATCACCACCTCCGACCGGGATAGGAACAAATACGCCATGTTGGCTCGGCTGGCGGTGGAGGCGGGCTTCGACTGGGTCTACTACGAGTCCAAGGCTCACATCCACTGCAGTGTCAAGTCAGGTGAGGTTCGGGTCAACCCTCGTAGATTTGCAAATGGATGCACAGTCTGAGCTAAGGGTGCTGGTCCAAATCACTCGATGGCTTTGTTTACGTAAATATAAAATCCAATCAAATTATTCATCATTAGGTTTGGCTGTTTTATATTTGAGGACTATTGCTGTCAATCAGAAGGGGCCTCTATCAAGGTCGTCACTTTCAGAACACAATGAATGTTATGTCGCTTCAAGCCCACTGCCTAAAACACGTGCCAGGGTCAGACAACACATGACAAGCTGCTTCCTCTGTCCTGTTTGGTTCTGTCCTGTCCTGCTTTCACCATCTCAGCTCACCAACTCCTCTGCACGTTCCTCTCTTCCCTTACTGCATCCCACTAGCCTCTCCATGATGATGCTGCTGCTGCTGCTGCTGCTGCAACCTTACTAAACTAACTCCACTGTGTGTGTGCATGTGTGTGTGTGTGAGACGCAAGCTTGCAGAAGCAGACACACCACTTAAAGGCCAACCATATATGATAGTCTGTAAAGTAGTAACTGAGATTCTCCTTTTCTTTCCCTCTTTTCCTCCTTGTTTCTCTTTTTTCCTACCAGATCGGGTTGCGAGGATGCAGTCCTTGACCTGATTGCAAGGGCAACCAATCAAGTTGGTATCCTCTTGGGTTCTCTTTTGTCCCTTTAATCGAGTCCAGGAAAGAAAGCATTGATCAGACCGAGGGTCGTACTTGCCTCTTTCCTAGTACATAATAACACCTCGGTTAGTTTAAAGTAGGGTTTGAAATATTTGAGATTTTTTTAAAATCAATAACAAATTTTTTATTTCATAGCATGTTAAAATAATAATTTTTTTTTTTTAAATAATACAGTACGTGCTGTCTTTCTGCAACCAGCAGAGGGCGCTTCAACATCTTAAATTACAATGCAACTCTTTTCCAGGGTCATCAATTTGTAAATCCAAAAATTATTTATTTAAAATGATGAATTACCAAGTGTTGTATGTACAATTAACTACTACTACTACTAACTAATTACTTTGCTTAATAAAATTTTGTTTTGACTAGTTTATATATTTTTTACAGTACACAAGTTGTTTGATTAGAGAAATGAATACAAATAACTAAAACATGAATAAATCCATTGTTTATAACCAATTTTAGGAGGGAAATGCTAAATTAAAGCACCAAATAAAATAAATAGGACAAATGCTGGGTAAGCCAAATGTAACTGCATCTAAACGTTACCCTGCCGACAAACAGCCATATTTGCCTCTTGCTGTCTTTCAGACCACTCAGTGGCAGCCAGGTCCGGAGGTTGTTTCCCGGGCGACGCCTTGGTCACTGTGGAAAACGGCCTCCAGAAGTTCATCCGTGACCTGCGCCCCGGCGAGCCTGTCCTGACCTTGTCTGGCGCCCAACTGGTGTACAGCCAAGTCCTGACTTTCCTGGACCGCGACCCGGCGGCACACAAGCTCTTCTACACCCTGAAGACAAAAAATGGGGCTCGGCTTTCTCTGACCGCTGCCCACTTGCTGTTTGTGTCTAAGGGCAACTGCTCAGAAGGGGAGCCGCCCACCCCCGGCTCCCTGAGGACCGTGTACGCTTGCGATGCCCGGCCGGGCCAGTGCGTGCTGGTTGCCGACGGCCCGTCGGGAACCCTTTCCCGCATCACGAGGGTCACGGTGACGGAGAGGAGGGGCGCTTTCGCTCCTCTGACGGCGCAGGGGACCCTGGTGGTGGACGGGGTGGTAGCATCCTGCTATGCGGTAGTAGAAGGGCATTCTTTGGCTCACCGGGCCTTCTCGCCACTCAGGCTGATGCACAGCTGGGCTGGAAGCAGCGGTTACCGTGGCGATGGGGTCCATTGGTACGCTGAGCTTTTACACTGGCTGGGGAGGATGCTGTTGGACTCTGGGCACTTCCACCCACTGGGCGTGACCGCAGCCTCCAGGTGAGGACAACAACTGGGAAAAAGATGAGCCAACAGAACCATGTGATGGATCGCTGCTAAGCTGCGTGAGAAATGAAAAAGAAGAAGTGACTTAAGGATCCTAGCTGTGAATTGGTCCTGATATAGAACAATGGATACAAAAAAAAAATCAACATGAAATGTAATCAAGAATGATTTCCTACTGAAATGAAACATTGCACACTAACTACACTGAACAAAAATAGAAAGAAAACGTTTTGCTCCCATTTGAATTTCAAGCTTTTTTCTATGTGCACAAAAGAGATATTTCTCGCAAATACTGTTCAAGTTAGTGAGCACTTCTACTTTGCCAAAATACTCACTAAGACAAATTAAGACAGATTTGCTGACGATATTTGAGAGACGTGATGTTTACTGCAAAATTGCTGCATTTACATTTTTATTCCGTATACTTTTAAGGGTTGTGTTTCCTGTGATATGCAACATTTTCTCTTTGTTCGTAACATTGAGAAGTATTTTAGGACAATTTGTATTTAAGATTTTCCTGTCCATGGAAAGTCAACAAGGAGTTGTGGTGGGAGAAAGTATTTATTTTTGTGAAAATAAATCCCTTTTAAATGAAGGCATTCTTGCGTTGCTGCCATCTAGTGGTGATGTTTCATGTGCGTCCCATTTGACTGGAAAAGTGCGCGTGCACAAAACAAGCATCGTGCACGGATCGGAAAGCCGCTCACGCCAGGTGTCGCCTAATAATACCAACAGTGCTACGCCTTTAAGAGCAAGATGAGGAGGAAACCCAATAGGTCCACATTTAGAGTGCAAGTCTTCATGAATTAGCAGAGCAGAAACGCTCTGTTCGGTTCCACGACTACTTTATCTCCACTGTTCTAGTGGATTTGCACAAAATCCGGATTAAGTAACGCGCTGCTCCTTTAAGAAGATCCAACGGGATTAAAGTTACGCGCAACGAGCTAAATTGGCGTCCGGTTGCTTTTACGCACACTTTGTATCTACGGGAGACACTTGTTGCTCGGTACTGACTTGGTACCGCCTCAGCCCAGAACGCAGAGAGTCATGGCCGAGACTGGGAACAGTGGGAAGGGGGTCACCGCTGGGAAACTGGCTAGCACGGTCCAGAAGAGGTTGAGCAGAGCGCAAGAGAAGGTATGACAAAAAAACAATAAGCTTTCACTCATTTGCCATGACACCTCCCCCTGGCCTAATTTCAAATATTCCATTTAAATTAGTCAGGTTAATCACGTGCATCAAATCAGTCTACTCATTGGCTATTTTAAAAACGCGTTTGTGTGCATTTGTGCACTTTAATCTTATTCCTTGTAACCCTTTATGGAAAAAAAAAGACCCTCAAAGCGCTGCAGTGTTGCTTCTGTCCAGTAGAGGGAGACACATGCTACGACTTAACACTCAGTAGATGAGTGAGGAAACAAGGAAAAATTCAATTTATTTAGATAACCCTTCAGCTCAGAAAAATTTCAGAGGGCTTCACATGCTCATAGCTGACAAATATTAACCACAATTTAAGAAAAAAAAAATCTGTGGAAAATGAGAAACGTTGAAGATGGGGCAGTACCCTTAAAATGCCTTAAACCTTCAAATGTATAAATCAAAGCAGTAGATGGTAGCTAACTAGCTAGCTAGACAACCAGAGATAGATAGATAGATAAAGTGGCTTGGCTTTACAATATAAAATGATAAGTATGACTTGACTCGTTTCAACTCCTAAACAAAGACAGTGTTAAGTGGAAAAAAAAAAATCATGTTTAGTAAGATGAGAGAATCAGCTTTTTAGGGTAGTGATGAGGAAGGTCAAAAACTTGTCCGTGTTGGCGGCCGGCTGTCGTTTTGGGTAGGTGGGTCGGGGGGGGGCTTGGACTGCAGCTGTCTGTTGCCTGGCATTGCCTTGCAGACACAAAAGCCCTCATTGCTCATCGGCCTGGCTGCGCGTTCGCCAAAAGAAAAAACATGAAGTCTTTGGCCTGTCGGTTTTCAACCTCTCCAAGATGAGTCACGTGAATCTAACACCCTGCTTGGCGTGCACACCTGTCCCTCTGGAGTCCCAATATGCCTCCGTGCCAGAGAGGGGGCCGAGAGGGGAGATGCACAACTATGAATAGCAATCCTGCTTCCCCATTTCTCTTATAACCACAAAGTGTCTGTGTGTATTTTTGGCTTGTGAAATTGAACACGGGCACATTGCGGTCATGCGTGAGGCATTGAACCCGCACATACAGGAGCTCCTGATGATTAGTTTTCGAGAATGAGCGAGCATGGTGGCTTGATTCCCAACGCCAACCTTCCTGCATGTGTGGAGTTTGCATGTTCTCTCCGCACTTGTGTGGGCTTTCTTCGGAAACTCCGGCTTACACACACATTTACAACATTTGCTTGTTAGCTTCACTGGAAAACTCGAACTTGTCCTTAGGGATGATCTGCAGTGTAAACAGTTCTTTGTCTAGTTGCTTCTGAGCTTCAGACAAAATGTTTGGCGGATTGGACTTTTGGGTGAAATTTCTGGTTGAAGCACAATTATTAAATTATTATTTTTATTATTCTTTTACATTTCCAAGGGCATACATTTGCACTTGTATGTCTTTCTGTGACTCATACAGTCTGGCTTTATTTCTGGTGTGACCTGCCAATAACACAATGGCCACTTCCTGTTTGAGGATTCCGACTGGTGTTAGCTGCTGTTTTGGTCTCACTGAATATAAAAAGACGATTGAATAGCAATTCGAAAACAACCAGGACATTAATTGACCCATTTATGAATCAAACACCTCCTAAAAATGTTGGTGTTCAGCGCCTTGTTAGGAAAAGCTGAAAAGGTATAATGAAATTTCCCTGTCAAGGTCAAAGTACATTTTTAGAAATTTCTCAAAACCACAAACTTTTTTTTTAAGATGGCGACCAGTTCAGGGCGCACCGAGTAAGGATAAGCACCAGAGAAAAAAAATGGATTGGATATGCGGTACCAATGTCAATCCCCACGGTGGCGTGAGAGGATGAAATATGAGCCGGCTGTGGGGAAGTCCCTGACAGGCTTGCTGGGACTGTGGACACAGCCACATCTGGCTTTATCTTAAGGTCAAAGGTGATTTTTAAAAAGGCATCATGTGTATGGCACAACAAGAGGTGGCAGAAGGATTTGCAATCTGTTTTCAAGTAGAACGACAAATACTGGTGGGATAAAGACCAATTCAATTCGGTTACATATGTAGATGAAAAAAATCTTCAGTAAAAAAATACCTTAGTGCAAAAGTAAAAATTGACATGTACTGAAACAGGTATTTATGCTATCAAAACATTTTCATTAACCTTGTGGCCCGGTTAACGAAAAAAAATTGCAAAGTTAGCTGATAGCAACCAAATATGGGTTTGTGTGCCTACCTCGCAGCTCTGAGGCAGGGGCGGCGCTACGTGGTGGCCAGCGGTCAAGCTCTGGCCACCCCTACATAGAGAATAAATCTATAACTGATCTGAATGCAAATTCTAAAACAATCTGTCTCCGCCGCTGTGCTTTTCAGGTTTTACAGAAACTCGGCAAAGCGGATGAGACTAGAGATGTCGTGTTTGAGGAAATGGTGGCCAACTTCAACAAGCAGATGGTCCTTACCCGCACGTTTTCATTCACAACAACATACATAGCATATTTGTGTTACACTTCTCTGTCGCTCTTTGACCTTTCTCACTTTCAGGGAGAAGGCACCAAGCTGCAGAAGGATCTGAAAGCATACATGACCGCAGTGAAGAGTAAGCCAGACTATCTCTTGATTATTGGACAGGACCGGTTGTATCGGAATATCATACTTGGGTAAAAGTATCTGAACAGAAAACAACAATGGTAGAAATAAAAGTGGAATATCACTTGAGTAAGACTTTTAAAGTAGCTGGTGTTTGCTATAAAGGAGCCATCAATCCACTTTTGGAGCTTTTCAAAGTCAAAAGTCAAAGTCAAAGTCTGCTTTATTGTCAATTTCTTCACGTCAAGACATACAAAGAGATCGAAATTACGTTCCCACTATCCCACGGTGACAAGACATAGTACACAATATACATACAAGTAAACAACACAAAAAGTAAAAACAAGAAGGCACAAACAATGAATAAATAAGAGTGATGAATAAATAATAAATAAAAAAATAACATAATAAATAAGAGGAGCAAAAATGGAGCAAGTGTGCATACAGCAGACAGTCAGAATTTTAAAATTTTTTAGTCATGTTCAAATGCTAATTCCTCACCCAAAACTCCTGATATGTTTTTTAAGTGTATTGATTGTTTGTTTTGTTTAAAAAAAAAAAAGTACATGGCGTTGGCTGAATAAAGATCTAATGTTGGGCAATAGTAAAGTTAGCTAGCACATGTTAGCCTGGCTGTCATGTCAGCCCTAAACAAGAATTTTCAAGCTTTTGTTTTTTAAGTGAAGGTGTATTGATAGTTTGTTTTGTTAAAAAAAAAAGTAAGAGGTGTTGATTGAATAAAGATTTGCAACTAATGTTGGGTAATAGCGAAGTTAGCTAACACATGTTAGCTCTGCTATCATATTAGCCCTAAACAAGCTTATGATAAGTGAAAGAACAACACACTTTAGTTCATTAGTCTGCCACCTGTTCTCTGACATTTTTCAGCTTTGCACGAGGCGTCGCGAAGGCTGCAGGACTGCCTGGCCGACACGTACGACCCCGAGTGGTTCGGCAAAGAGGAGATGGACGCCATGGTGGAGGTGAGAATCCTGGCCTTTGACCTGAGCCGCCCTCCTAAGCCAATCTTAAACTTCCCCGCCTTTTTCTCACTTTTATTTCACTCTGATGTCACTTTCTTTGCTTTAACCGCATGCTCGTATCCTTCCTGCTGAAGGAGATGATAGAGAAGGAGATGGACAATAACTTGGAGGTAAAACATAGATGGGTTCAGAATGTAGTAACCAGAATTTCGATCCGAATAAACCCCCAGGAAACAAAGACACTCGTTTGTAGAAGTTTAAAGGAGAATATCAAAACTTCTATGCTGTGTATAATGTCTTGTGTGTGTTTTGTAGGACACAGACACTCTGTGGTTGGACTTTCATCAGAACATCACAGACAACTCGATGCTCTCCGTTGATTCATACCTGGCTCAGTTCCCTGATATCAAGGTATTTAAAAGTCTAAATGTGACAATATTACAACTTTTTCTGTTAATATAAATACTGTACAGTACTGAAAATAATAATCCTGGATTGTAAATGAGCAAGTGGTGACTTCACTTTATAACGGACTGGCTCACTCACCTGCGCCCCCTTCAGGCTCGCATTGCAAAGCGAGACCGCAAGATGGTGGACTTTGACAGCGCTAGGCACCACTTTGCGTCCTTACAGAAAGGCAAGAAAAAGGATGAGGCCAAAATCGCTAAGGTAACTACGTT
Organism: Syngnathus acus; assembly: GCF_901709675.1. Taxonomy (NCBI): domain Eukaryota; kingdom Metazoa; phylum Chordata; class Actinopteri; order Syngnathiformes; family Syngnathidae; genus Syngnathus; species Syngnathus acus. The sequence continues at coordinate 23,513,831 of NC_051088.1, read as the reverse complement.
AGCATGTCGTGGTTTTACTGAAAGGTTTTTGTCTACAAATACATCCAGCTGGGATGACCTCCAGAAGCTTCCTCAGATTTTTTGTCTTTGAGGGATAACTTGCTAAAATCTTAGCTCAACTCATTTCTCAATCGTTTTATGTGCCGTTGTTAGCTGCTTGTGAAATGTTGCTTTGTTACTTGTTTAGTGTTATCAAATAGCTCACTAACATGATTGCAGTTGTTTGGAAAGATTGACTTTTTGCTGGTTTTCGTCCTTCACTTTTGCTGCTCGTCGTCACCCTACTCACTTCCGCTCCTCTTGACCCTCGACCCCTCCCTCCCTTCACCCCCCCATCCGTCTTGCTCCTCTTTACCCGCATGGTGTGCGTTGCATGGCCAGCCTGCGGCCCTGTTGGAGATGGCGGCACCAAGCTGGGCTCAGGGTTTGATCTCAGCACACCAGGTGGCTCAGACTAACCTTTCCTACAACCAGGTGATGAAGGACCCTAAATTCAAACTAAATTCATCATGTCACTGCCTGCGAGTTGATGTGCAAGTGCCTGAAGTGGCTCCATTCTGGTGGGGCATTTTTATGTCTAACATATTATTATTATTATTATTATTATTATTATTATATGCATGGAGCGTTGTGTGCATTTATTATTATTATTATTATTATTATTATTATTATTATTATTATATGCATGGAGCGTTGTGTGCATTATTATTATTATTATTATTATTATTATTATATGCATGGAGCGTTGTGTGCATCACTGGATCAAAATGAGTTTGAGCCGTGGATCATTGTTTGTGTGTGCATGTAGGCCGAGGAAGAGCTAGGTCGCTCGCAAAAGATTTTCGAAGAGCTCAACGTGGAATTACAAGACCAGCTTCCAGTGCTGTGGGACAGGTGAAACCGGACCGCCGCATCCAAACGTGTCTTGACTGAAGAGTTGAATTTGTAAGTTAATCACTACTTTGTCTTTGTGTTTGTTTGCGTGTGTGTTAGCCGTGTTGGCGTCTATGTTAACACATTCCAGAATCTGGCGAATCATCAAGAAAAGTTCCACAAAGAGATGAGCAAGGTGAGTTTCCAACTTTCCCGTCCGTCCATGAGTTGATCACAACCTCTTCATGATCCTTCTTCCTTGCTCTCCCTCAGCTGAGTCAAAACCTGAATGACATCATGACCAAACTTGAAGAGCAGAGGCAGCTCAAGTAAGTCCATCCGACTTTAGAGGCCATCACGCTAACATGTCGAATCGGAGAGTAATGTCCCTCACGCCTTACTGTAGAAATGATGGTGCAGCTGCCAAGGCAGGCGACCAGGCAAAGAGGTAACTTGCTGCATGGCCTGACCCCATTTTCATTGGTGTTTGGGAATGACACTCATAACTGCTGAACTAAGCATGAAACACAAAGAATTACGCTTGGAATTAACTTTGTCTTGTATGAAAGTGTGCTTGCACAATGCAAATAAATGGTATTTGAACACAGAAAATACGCATATATTCTTTATCCTCTGCAAAAAATGACTGCAGCTACCCAAGAAGTTTTTTTTTTTTTCTTTTCTTTAATGATGTGGTTGTGCTCATTTGTGTGATGTCATTTTGCAGGTACACTACCGTTCAAAAGTTTGGGGTCACAAAATTGTTTGGGTGACCCCAAACCTTTGAACGGTAGTGTAAATATTATTATAATAAAATATTATGAATTAAATATTATAAATTATATCTTATATTTGTATAAGATTATAAAAAATCTATGAATATAAGTATACATATATATTATAAGATTTTTTACACAGAAGATTATATATATAATCTATAAATAATTAGTATCTAAATAAATATATACATTACCGTTCAAAAGTTTGGGGTCACCCAAACAATTTTGTGACCCCAAACCTTTGAACGGTAGTGTACGTGTTATACCTTTGTGTAACTGGTCTCCTCTCGTTTTTGTGTCTTGCAGCGAGGAAGCCAACCACAACGAGGGAGCCAGCTCGCCACCGACGGTAACAAAAAAAAAAAAATCCCTCATTAGACTTGGACCTCATGGTGCAGCATCCCATGGTTTCTTTTGCTTTGACTAATGACAACCCCAACTTTTTTTTTTAATGTTGCTTTAAAACCTACCACAAAAAATGCTGTAATGAATTAACAGCATTTTGAAAATTGTTTTGACGTACCAGTCAAACATGTGTGCTGATGTTTGTACTTCTGCATGTGCGCGTGTTTGGAAGAGGCCCAGCCCGCCGCCCAGCCGGCCTCAGCAGCATGATGAGCCGCTTGACGTCAACACGTCCGACATTAACACAGAGTCCACAACAACACAGGTCAGACGCTTGGACGGAACCCACGTAGTGTGCCAGATGTTTAGTATCCCACCCTAACCCTTGTGTGCGCCCCCGTATGTGCCCATGCGTGTGTGTAAAGCAGTGTGAGCCCTCCGCATGGGTCAACCTGCTGGATTGGGATGTTATACAGCCCGTCACATGTCCAGTTCTCCAGGTAGGTTTAGGTTACTGTGGAACATGAAGGAATAAAACTGTGCCAATGTGAAATGAGCTCTTCTTTGCAAACTCTTTTGCACTGGCAAAGCTAGGATGCTTCCTTAAGGGGGCCGAGGATGTCTCCACAAAACAAAAATAATATTTTACAAACACCAGAAATTCTTCAGAAAACGCTGATAAAGATTTATTATATGCTCTCTACAGGGGATGAGTAAAAATCTTAGAAATAATTCCCAGAAAAGTCAGAAAATCCCCAAAAGTTAAGTATTTGGCCAGGGGCGGTCTGAGCATATTTCAGAAGGGGCCACTGCCCTTGCGGCCACCCCCCTTGCTTCACCTCTAGGGAATCTGACTGCAAATGCACACGTTTTGAGACCACCTACAGGCCACTGATGGAATAGCAGGTGCCAAAAAGACAGGAGAGGTGCTACAGGCGTTGTTTTAAAGTAGTATAATTGTATTTATAGAATCAGATTATTTTTTAATTTTGTTTACATTATTATTATTTATTATTATTATTATTATTATTATTATTATTATTATCATCATTTGTTGCATGTTGAATAAACTATTTTGACATCAGAGCGGAACAAAAGTAACACGATAAATAAATACTCAAGTAAAGTACGATATTATAGACATTGTATTTAAGGACAGTGATGACGAGTTTATATTTTGTTAGCGTCTGCAAGCGTGATGTCATCGAACCGCCTCATTAAGATCATGCATGCATTTGTCTTTACTGCTGCTTGAAGGCGCCATCTTGGGACACGTGGGTAAGAACGGTCTCCCTTCTTTTGGACTTTAAAGGCACTTAAGCTTCTCACTCAAAGTTGCTTTCTCCTCTCCCGCATGTGTTGACGCTCATCACAACTCTGCTCACTAAACATCCTTCCGGTTCTTGCTTCCGAACCTTCCACGACCTTTGACCCCGTAGCATGAACAGGCTGTTGTCAAGGACGAAGCGGAACCCCAAGAGCAGGTTGAGGGTGGATGGGACTTTAATGACGGAGGCTCCCAGTGTGACACGCAGCCCCTCCGGGGGGCCGAGTTGTACGCTGAGCCCGCTTGGTCCTATGATGGCGCCGCCGTAGGTCAGGGGGGCTGGGTCCATGATGAACAAGTACAGGTAGGACCTCATGAGACGGGGTCACTTCACGTTGGGCTTCAGGATAAAACACAGCCTGGAACTCAAGGATCCAAAGTCACATTTAATGGCCCCATACATATTTACTGTCGGGCATTCCCAGCTTCATCTTCAACGTGAAAAAAAATATTGCCTTTGCACCATTTTGTGTCATCTTGGTGAAATGAATTGAGAAGTGTCATTTGGACAAAAGTAGTGCTTAGCCACCATCTTGTTGCTGAGGAACTATGTTGAAGTAAATGGAGTTTTATGTCGACAAAAGCAGTGTTTTGACGCCATCTTGTCATCACCAAGCTTCAAATCATAATCCCTTGGTACCAATATGGCTCAAGCAATATTTTTCAATTTAATTTTTCTATTTTTTTTTCCTGCACACATGACTTTTCCTTTCCTGTCAGGTTTGTGAATCCAACAGCTCAGACTACAAGCTCCCTCCTGACTTCCTGTACAAGGTGAGCCGTCACATTGATCACGTGACTTTTTTCTGCTGACTCAAACATCTCGCTCCAGGTCAAAGCCATCCACGAATATGCTGCCACTGACGGGGACGAGCTGGAGCTCAACGTGGGAGACATCGTGCTGGTTGTAGCTTTCGACAACCCGGACGAGCAAGTCAGTGATGTCACTCCGGATTGACTTGCGGGACATCCGAGCGTGGCGGTTCTAATATTTGTTGATGTTCGTAGGACGACGGCTGGCTCATGGGCGTGCAGGAATCGCTCTGGATTCAAAACCAAGATATTTCAACCAAAGGTGTCTTCCCTGAGAATTTCACGCAGAAGCTTTGAAATTCAAGCCCCCTTCCTCCTTTGCTCACTATTTGGAATTAAAAACATCAATTATGAAAATTTGTGAGTCTGAAAATGGGGTCAGAAGAACTCATTCAAGATTAAAGCCAACTGAACGCATCTGATATGAAAGTCTTGAAACACGGAAGTTCCTATTCTTTGTATTTTATCATCATTTGTGTTGAATTCAAACATAAATATTGGTAACAAGACGGCAAGTCATTGAGTGTGTCCGTGAACGTCGCATAAAAATTAAAGCTCGTACGGAGGCCACTTGTGGATTTCACTGAATAATAGAAAAAAGAAAATCTCCAACTTTTGATATTTCCTCTTTGGTTTGATGTCAGTATTGTCGCTTTCATGTATTCTCTTTTCGTTTTTGAAGGACACATACGTTTTTGGCCAATGTTCAGTCAGGTGGAAAACCTCCATTAGTCCGATTATCATTAAAGATTGATGAAGCCTGTCCCGTCGTGTCGAGTGATTATTACAAATGGTACGGAAAATTGACTAAAGGGGTGTCGAGTAACACAAAACAAAATAAAGTTGAATATGTCGGATTTCCTTCCAAGTCTCCCTGATTCAAATCAGGTGAGCTGATTATTTGAACCAGAAAGGTCCGGGTCTTGTGGGACCAGGGTTCCTCATCCCTGCGCTGTGTAAATCAACAAAAAGTAACCAGGGTAGCCAAATGGCGCCTGTTACTAGGCGACCTTGGAAGGCACGAGTCAAGTCAAATATCCCAATTGGCACTAAAGCAAACATCTTCTACTTCCGGTGCACGTGATCTGTTTACTTTGGGACTTTGAGGTGCCAATAACAGCGAGTGTTAAACTGTGTCACCCAATATGGAAGTGGCGCTCTCATCAAGTCCGATGGAACTTTGTGAAATTCAACCCTGTTTTTCTCAATTGTAATCTGAGAGCGGTAAAGTCAACCACAGTTGAGATCTTGATCGATTGAGATCTTGAGTGGTTGTCTTGTAACGGCCTAAAAGCCACTAGCAACATGAGGATCAAAAATCTTTGTAATCTGACAAAACACAGCTAGCCAATGCTAGCTTGCGCTTTAACAACAACATTTTTCTGATTGTTTGTAAAGGTTCATACTGGATTTTTTAATTTACTATTCTAAACGGGTCTTTTAGTCTGACAGGGAAATGTTTTTACTTACTTTACATATTTGGGCTAAATGAATGAATGAACTCCTCATATGATATAATAGTGTAAGCTACAAAACAAACTGACAAACAACTCATTTTCAAATCAGACTAATAAACTGTTCAAACATTTTAAAAAGATGAGTTTTAGAGGTGAAGACAATTTGATGCACATTTTGTCTTTGCGGGCCACATAAAATGATGTGGCGGGCCACATCAGGCCCCCGGGCCTTAAGTTTGACACAGGTGGGCTACAGGAAGTAGCCGAAACATGGAGAGTCGGTTAAAATTTGTCTGACTAAAACAACTGTTTGAAATAACAAAACAAAAAAAACATATTGACATAAGATCACTACTGTATGAATGTGAATCAAAGAGGGAAAGTTTTGGTTTTATTTTTATGTGGTAGTTATCACAATGGATATTGTGAGAGTAAAAAACATTCTTACAAGTCTAAATTTGTTTTTTTCTTTGGCTTCAGTTGGCACTTCTATCTTAAATCTTTGAATCGCTTCTTGGACAAGTATTTGAACCACTACTTGAATACTAAGGCAGGTGCGCACAAGATGTGAAACCTAAGAAGACGTGGCAGCAGTTCCGTGTCGCATTTCACCGCACGGCTCGTTGCTGGTTACTAACAACAACCATTGTCAAGAGGTCAGAATTGTGTGAGCTTTTCTGGTCTCCTCCTCCAATCGTGTTTGCTTCCGCAGCTCCCTTCGGTTGCCACAACATGGCTGCTTGTTGCCAGGCGATAGCGGACTATAAAACAGCGTCCCGCTTTTGCTCGCAACAATATCCCCGAGCTCTCGTCTAAGGTGAACAAGATCTCTTCAGGAGTCATGGTGAGGTCGACACAAACGTTCCCGATTCGATATTCTTAAATTGCGTTCCGTGGAAAAAATGACCTTGACCTTTTTTGACATTCTTTTTGCAGCGTGAATGTATCTCCGTCCACGTTGGCCAGGCTGGTACCCAGATTGGCAATGCATGCTGGGAGCTGTATTGTCTGGAGCACGGCATTCAGCCGGATGGGCAGATGCCCAGTGACAAGACCATCGGAGGTGGAGATGACTCCTTCAATACGTTCTTCAGCGAGACCGGCGCTGGCAAACACGTTCCCAGGGCAGTCTTTGTGGACCTGGAGCCCACGGTCATCGGTGAGAAATGAGCAGTTTGCCGATATAACGGACTCTTCCATCTTTTAAAATTCTGCAAAAAATATGCTTGCCTACTTGTGTAGATGAAGTGCGTACGGGAACGTATCGTCAGCTCTTTCATCCTGAACAGCTGATCACAGGGAAGGAAGATGCAGCCAACAACTACGCTCGTGGTCACTACACCATTGGCAAGGAGATCATTGACCTGGTTCTGGACAGGGTTCGAAAACTGGTGAGCTTCATCGGATAATCGGATCTAATCGTGTTTTCTGCCTCATGACTGTCTTCACCCTGGCAGGCGGACCAATGCACCGGACTGCAAGGTTTTCTGATCTTCCACTCCTTTGGAGGAGGAACTGGTTCTGGTTTCACCTCTCTGCTGATGGAACGTCTCTCAGTGGACTACGGCAAGAAGTCCAAACTGGAGTTCGCCATCTATCCGGCTCCTCAGGTGTCGACTGCTGTGGTGGAGCCGTACAACTCCATTCTGACCACGCACACCACCCTGGAGCACTCGGACTGCGCTTTCATGGTGGACAACGAGGCCATCTACGATATCTGTCGGAGGAACCTGGACATTGAGCGTCCCACTTACACCAACCTCAACAGGTTGATTGGTCAGATTGTCTCTTCCATCACCGCCTCGCTGCGCTTCGACGGCGCTCTGAATGTTGACCTGACAGAGTTTCAGACCAACCTGGTGCCCTACCCGCGCATCCACTTCCCCCTGGCGACCTACGCCCCCGTCATCTCGGCAGAGAAGGCGTACCACGAGCAGCTGTCTGTCGCCGAGATCACCAACGCTTGTTTCGAGCCAGCCAATCAGATGGTGAAATGCGACCCTCGCCACGGCAAGTACATGGCGTGCTGCCTGCTGTACCGCGGCGACGTGGTGCCCAAAGATGTCAACTCCGCCATCGCCACCATTAAAACCAAGCGCACCATCCAATTTGTGGACTGGTGCCCCACCGGCTTCAAGGTGGGTATCAACTACCAACCCCCGACTGTAGTTCCTGGGGGAGACCTGGCCAAGGTCCAGAGAGCCGTGTGCATGCTGAGCAACACCACGGCCATCGCCGAGGCATGGGCCCGACTGGACCACAAATTTGACCTGATGTACGCCAAGAGGGCTTTTGTGCACTGGTACGTCGGCGAGGGGATGGAGGAGGGCGAGTTCTCCGAGGCCAGAGAAGACATGGCGGCCCTGGAGAAGGACTACGAGGAGGTGGGCACGGACACCATCGGGGATGAAGAAGAGGAAGAGGGAGAAGAGTACTAATTGAAAAAACAACTGTGTCACTGTTTAGTATTCTGTGATGCTTTATATTTAAATGTGTTTCACTGTATGGCGTAGTAATTGTCCAGTCGCTGTAAAATGCAATGTCATGCTTATCCTGCACTCCTCCAATTGTAAGGTTGCATAACAACAGCTCAGGTGAACCAACACGTCCGTTGCTGGGTGACCTGCAATTAAGACCTCACAAGGACTTTGTCAAATGAATTGGTTCATTGTTCCTGTCCTTATTCAACAACACACTTTAATATTTGGCAATAAATCCTTTTAAACCTTACAGTGGTGTCAAACTCATTTTTGTCACGGAACGCATTGTAGTTATGATAATAATAATAATAATAATAAATTATATTTATAATGCACTTTACATTTTAGAAAAAAAATCTCAAAGTACTACAGAAAGTGCCTTTTTAAAAGAAATGATTTCCTTCAGAGGGTAGTAAAAATGTTTGTTCAAATGTTTAATTTTTTAAAGCATAAAATACTTGCCGTATTTCAACTTTTTTTAAAAAGTGAAGACAATTTGCTGTTTTGATATTTCAGCAAGAAACATGAAGTCGATATGAAAGCTGTGAGAGGGGAGCGAAAAAATCCAATTCATTTAACACGTTTTACAGTTCAACAAGTTCAACATTTGCTCTATGGAAAATACATTTTTCCAATCACGATTGTTGATTAAATCAAACGATCCTCACTTAGCTTGTAAAAACGAACTTTTATGTCCACACAAACTAAATTTAAAGTGAACGTGACGTCACACAGACGTTTGCGCGGCAACGACGTTCAAAATGTGTACTGTCCCTTTAAGGATCACGTGTTTGTAGCCAAGGCAATGTTGTGTTTACTTCCGGGTTAGCGGGTCGCAAACAAGAAGGGGGTAAACACGCCCAAGAGGCCAAGTAAAGCGGATTAGAGTCCCGCAGAGATGGCAGGGGAGGAGGTGGACGAGATACCTGGTAAATAATAATAATAAAAAACTTCTTACTCTTATAACGCGTGTTCGCTTCACTCTCAGCTGTACATAGAGCGGCCAAATAGTAAAATACAGCGAGTAAATTCCCGTTTGAAAGCAACCTTAAAGTCTCAAAGAAATGTCTTTAAACGAACCCTTTTGCGGCAAATAATTCGCTCATTTAATGTTCAGATACAATAGAATGCAATGTGTCACAACTAAAAAAAAAATGAAGCTCATTTAGTCTTTCATTTATTTGACACCCGCTACTAATAATCCCTCTGTTATCGTCTTGCAGAAACGGGAGCAGTTTTTACTTTTGGGAAGAGTAAATTTGCCGACAACATTCCCAGTAAATTTTGGCTGAAAAATGATGTTCCTCGAAAAATAGCTTGTGGGGATGAACATACCGCCTTAATAACAGGTAAGTGTTCATCTGTGCGTAGTAACAGCCGTGGCTTTTACAATACAGTATTCTCTGTTTAGTTGATTTCTTTTTTATTATTATTGTTGTGTGTCTTGACAGAAAATGGGAAACTCTTCATGTTTGGCAGCAACAATTGGGGACAGCTCGGTCTGGGGTCCAAAGTGACCGTCAAGAAGCCCACTTGTGTCAGAGGTTTGCTTTTAATCCATTTGCGATGAGCATACCGAGCCAATGTGATACTTCACGTGTGTTTTGTTTTGTGTTCAGCTCTGAAGTCAGAGAACGTACAGCTCGTGGCCTGTGGAAGAAACCATACGCTCATCTGCACGGGTCAGCATCACGTGATCGCATCAAGCATTTTTTTGCCACTTTTCCCACGTTTGTCTTTCCTCTCTAGCTCAGGGGCACGTGTACGCCACGGGTGGCAACAGCGAAGGTCAACTGGGCCTCGGCGACTGCAATGAGCGGACGTCATTCCAGCGACTGAAGTTCTTCGACTCCTACGGGCCAATCAAAATGCTTGCTGCCGGTTCAAACACGTCAGCTGCGCTCACTGGTGAGACACTTGAGGTGACACGTCAGCTGTTGATGGCAGCTACAGCTGCAATGACCCCTGGATAAGAAGCATACAATTGTGAATGGCTGTTCTTTCCCCCCCCCCCCCATCTCTTCATCTCAAGAGAGCGGTGAGCTGTTCATGTGGGGGGACAACTCGGAGGGTCAAGTGGGCCTGGGGAAGGAGAGCTACGCGTGCTTGCCACAGGAGGTCAGTGCGGGGCAGCCCATTGCATGGGTGTCCTGTGGATACTACCACTCTGCTTATGTGACAGGTGAGCTGCCTGATTTATTAATTTGGCACATGCAAACTTCAAATGTTCTATACGCAGTGTCGTGCCCATTATTTGCTATTTCACAAAATCTGGTTCATGTGTACTTTTTTTTTGCTGTTCTCGTGAAATGGATTTTTGTGATTGCTAGCGGACGGAGCTCTGTATACATTCGGGGAACGCGACAGTGGTAAACTGGGTCTGGGGACAGATCAGCTGTCTCGTCATCGAGTCCCCCAGCTCGTAAAAAGCATGCCTGAGCCGGTCACTCAGGTGGCCTGCGGTGGCGGACACACCGTGGCTGTTACAGGTAAAGAAAACCAAGATTTGGGTTTTGTAGACTTTTTTGCCAGCACGAAATATTGTTTGCTGTTTTTCAGAGAATGGCGTGTATGCCTTTGGCTTGGGTCAATTCGGTCAACTGGGCCACGGGACGTTCATATTTGAATTGCGCCTGCCGCGCCAAATCGAGCACTTTAAGAAAGGTCGGGTGCGTCAAGTGGCATGCGGCGAGAACCACTCAGCGGTCATCACAGGTGACTGACAGCTTTGTGTTCATTAAATGGGACCCAAAACTTTGAAATGACGTTGAAAGATTTGAAACTAGGGCTGTATTTAATTATGATGATAATCAAATCATTCGTCCATTACTATGTGGAGTCATCGTTGAATCGGAGTTTAAAATGTGTTCATTTGCATCCTTTTATTGAAAAATAGGACACTCATTTAAAAACTGCAGAAAAGACACAAACAAATCGGTTTTGGTTAATGACATCATAAAAAATGCAAAAATGTTGATCATTATTTTCCAAAAAGTCAATATTTTATTTGATTTCTTTATATTTTATTTGAAAAAATAATGCAATATTAAGTGGAAGACCGTGTTTAAAACATTTTCTTTAATTAATGTCCCTTTAGAGTTAAATTGCTGACTTAAAATTCACTTTTACAGACTGGCTCTGTCACATACACACATATGCAATCATTTCTTTTTTATGAATCAAATGAATTTATTTTTATTGGCATTTTTTTTTTTTTGATTTATTTATTATTAATCTTCCCATCCCAGCCTCTCTGTGTTTTTCAAGGTTGCTTCTGTTTTCAGACAGCGGTCTTCTTTACACCTTCGGTGACGGCAGAAACGGCAAACTGGGCCTAGGAGAAGAAAACTTCACCAACCAGTTCAAACCAACTCTGTGTCCACGCTTCATCAAGTGCCACGTCCAGGAAGTACGTGCTCTCCTTCACACATGTGTTGCCATCGCAAAGCTCTCCCAAATTTGCAGGCGGTTTGCGGCGGTTGTCACATGGTCGTGCTGGCGCGACCCCGAGACCCGAGTTGCGGCGCAGTGTTGCTGGAAGACAACGACGTGACTGAGGACTACCTGGAGAAGCCCTACGTGGAGCTGCTGGGGGACACGGGCGACACCTCCAACCCGGCCCGTGTCCGCCGTAGGGAGAGGGTGCGTTGGACACACGTACTGTAAGTTCTTGGGCTTGTTCTGAATTTCTCAACGGCACCGCCAAAGGAGCAGTCACCGGAACAGTTTGGCGGCCTGTCTGGAACGTCAGCCAACGTGAAATCAGAGCACCTCCAGCCTCCTGCCTCCAGCCACAGCAACCTGCCTTCGTCAGAACTGGCCCACAGAAAGGTGCTCCCTAGCGCTCATCGACATGGCAACAAGGGTATCTACCTCACTCCATCTTCTTCACCGACACCCAATATTAATAATGAAAGATGCGGCGGGATTACATGACGTACCTTTTCATCTCTGGTCCACCTCCAGCATGTTGCTAGTTGTGGCTTGCTAACTAAAAATAAATAAATATGCATCATTAGAAGAGCCTGCAGGCCAGGCTGACGACATTGTGGAGAGCCTGAGCGACACGGACAGTGTGAAAGGTTTGGGAGAAACCACAGACTTCCTCAACATGGTGAGAGGACCAAAGCCCGAGCCGCCAAGCGGACACAATTTTTGTATTTCCGCTTATGGCCTTGCCTTGTGCTTTCCGGCAGACGCATGTGATGAAAATGGATCCTGGTGATAAAACACTCACACTCTCTCCGCTTCAGAAGGTAACTTGCACGTGTTCTAATGACACTTTATAAGCGTACAAAACATCTTCTCCATCGTACGTTCTGCTGAGGTTTTGTCTTTTATTTCGGCTTCTCGAGAACAGCCGACTCGCTCCCGACTCGTAGCTTCAGGTTTTATGATTGTTCTGTGCTGCGTTTCCTCACTCGCTAATGCATGCCTCTTTTCTATCCTCTTTCTCTCTGGTTCCCGGGATAGAAGAAGGGTAAACACGGTAAGACCATAACGAGTCTAAAAGAGGAGCCATTAAAAGATAGAAAGCTCTCGGAGCGGCCCGGGTTCTCTTCGACGTCCTTATCACATAACCGTCAGGTCGCGGCCGCTCGCAAAGCGGCGCCCGGCAAGCGCTCGAGGAGCTCAAGCGCTCGCTCTCAAAAGATGACCAAGGAGAACAAGGAGAACCGTATGACGGCTTCTGAGAAGCCTCGGGAGGGCTTGGGAGAGTTCAAGAAAGCAACGGCCAGGAGTCAGCAAGAGAAACAAAAACCAGAACAAAAAGCCATTTCAAAACAACGCACCAGAAAACCGATCCAAGTCACAAAACAGGGTTCACGCTTCAGTTTAAGTGACGCATGTGAAGCGGGCCCAGGACAGCGCCCTGAGGCGGAAGCAAAGTCCAAGAAAATCAGCTCCAAAGATTCGAAAACATCAAAAAATGAGCGAAACAAAAAAGAGGCTGAGTCCAGAGACGCCGAAGAAGCGCCGTCGTCTTTGCATCTTCTGGCTGGAGCTGCTGCCCCGTTGCTGCAGGAGCTGGCGGCCTTCACTTTGCCGTCGCCGTCTGACAGCGGCCATCTTGTCAGCGCTGACAGAGTGACATTTTCTGATAGCAATCCGTGCAGCAGTCCTTCCACCAATCGAGGAAGACCGAGCGTGAAGGACTCCGTCGGGCAGGAGGAGGACGGAGAGACAAGTGCAGGTCCAAGTGAGGAAGAGGAAGACCGAGTTGGGAAGGTAACAAGTGCAAGTGAGCAAGAGGAGGAGGCAAGTCAGACTTCTGAGCGAGTCGCCGGAAAAGACGACAGTGACACTCTCGAGCCAGATGAGGAGGAGGAAGGTGAAAGTGCTCAGGAGGACGAGGAGAAGGAAGAAGAAGAAGAGACAGCTGGAAAAGAAACAGAGGATGAAGGAAAAGAGAGCAAAGAGAAGGCTGTTGAAGAAGAAACAGAAGAAGCGGAGGAGGAGGAGGAAGAAGAAGAGTCAGTTGGAAAAGGAACAGAGGATGAAGGAAAAGAGAGCAAAGAGAAGGCTGTTGAAGAAGAAGCGGAGGAGGAGGAAGAAGAAGAAGAGTCAGTTGGAAAAGGAACAGAGGATGAAGGAAAAGAGAGCAAGGAGAAGGCTGTTGAAGAAGAAACAGAAGAAGCGGAGGATGAGTCAGGGCAAGAATCAGAAGGTGAAGAAGAAGAAACGGAGGATGAGGAAAAAGAGAGCAATGACAAGGCTGTTGAAGAAGAAACCGAAGAAGCGGAGGATGAGTCAGGGCAAGAATCAGAAGGTGAAGAAGAAGAAGAAGAAGAAGAAAAGGAGGAGGATAGAAGTGAGGAAGAAGAAGAGGAGGGTGAGGAGGAAGATTCGAAGGAAAGTGAAGAGGAAGAGGCGGAAAGCAGCGAGGAAGCAGAAAGTGAAACAGAAGATGAGGAGGAGGCCGAGGAAGAGGAGGAAAATGAAGAAGAAAGCGAAGATGAGGAAGAGGATGAGAGTGAAGAGGAAGAGAGTGAGGAAGAGCAGAATGAAGAAGAGGAGGAGGAGAGTGATGAAGATGAGAGTGAAGAAGAGGAGCAAGAAAGTGAGGATGAAGATGAAGAGGATGATGAGGATGAGGAAGAGGAAGAAGAAGAGGTCAAAAAGATAAGCCCTAAAAGTCAGCGAAAACGGAGGTCAGGAGTCAAAGGTCAGGCAGCCGGAGAGGCCGAAGACTTCTGGGATGATGTTCTGCCGCAGTATCTCAACCTGAAATAAGCAGAACATAATATTCGTCTTCTGCTTTGATTGGGACTCCACGCACCTAAAATGGTTGTTTTCTTTTTTGTTTTTCCAGCCTGCATTTTCAAATAAATGCTCTTTCATTAGCAGACCTCATCCACTTTTTAATACCACCGCTAAGAAAGATTGTCAACAATAATACTGATGAGCATTATTGGCAATTTGCATATTTGAGAATGAAAAATGAAAAAGCATTCAAAGTTTCTTTTCAAATTTGTCGCCTTCAAACAACTCAACATTGGTCAAACTACAATAAACGTCAAACTCACGCGTAATTATGAATCGTGCTTGATCTAATCAGGGCACATCAATCAATATGAAATCTAATTGGTTTAATATATATATAAAACTATTGTTTATTGCACAAATAGCATCAAAAGGCTGTGGGCAGATTACATTAGCATGACAACACACGGAAGCTGAAATCTGATTGGCCGAGAGGAAAAAAAATGATACGCTGAAGTAAATAAATCCGAATATAAATTTTGAATGCCGGTCAGCACCTTGACGGCGATGAAATGATTTCAGACGTCAATTTGAGAATTTTGGTTTTGTTTCATTCACTTTATAAATACCGCTGAGTAGTGCAAAAATTCAATCTGGAATCACATGCCGCTGTTGCCGCAGGATGATTGGCCACGTTCAGAAAGCAGGTGGGACTCGTTTTCTTCCTTCAACCTTCAAGTGACCTCCATCCCTTCCTCTAGTTATTTCCCATCAATTCCTGAAGAGGCGTTGATAACGGCTCCTCTGTTGGTTCTTGAGTTCCGCTCACATTAGTTGAGTCTCCTAGTGGTCTTAACTCCTTCCTGCATGTTGTAGCTTCACCCTCGTCTGACCTGCCAGCACAACCGAAGGTCAGATGCTCCTCAACTGCTCTCCTTTCTTTACTCCAACTTTTGTTAGGATTTCGCCAACGAATCTGATCAGACTGACAGCGAAGGTGCGGAAGATGAAGAAGAGGAATCCGATCGGAGCGAGGATGACGTGCCGGCGCAGAGATGGGAGGAAACGCTACGGAATGTTGACGAGCCGTCGGAAGAATCTGCCCCGCTCGGGGAGCCGCGCGAGCAAGCACCGGAGTTTCTCAACACCACGCCGGGAGTCAACGGGAACGACGCTGAAGAAACGGCACTTGGTGACACTCAACCTGCCAATGGGACGGCAGACGTCGTCTCCGAGAGCCAATCAGGCTCCAAAATGAAGGTGATGACTTCTTTTGATTTGGTTTTGGTATCATTTGGGTCGATGTGAGCGGTGGCAGCAGTGTGGACCTAAAAAAGCCTCAAATATTTTAAAATAATTTTTGGGACACACTAATTACCGTTTTTTTCCGTGTATAATACGCCCCCATGTATAATACGCACCCTAACAATGGCATGTTGATGCTGGAAAAAAGCCTGTACCCATGTATAATACGCACCCAATTTTTTTTTGTTTTTTTTTGTTTTTTTTAAAGTCCCAATGATCGTCACACACGCAGGGAGGCAATGGGTCCCATTTTTATAGTCTTTGGTATGGTCTTAACTAGGCTGGATGTATTTTTTTTTTTTGGCGTTGATTTCTCCGACTGCCCGTAAAGGCACCACCGCGATCAGATGAAAAGAGAGGAAAGTGACGTGCGGACGTGAAAAAGGCGGCTCTGTATGGGAGAGACGTTGAAGAGGAATAAAAACACCCTTGGAAACCAAAACTTGCCCCTCGTCGTGACTCGGAGCCGCAACAAATGCTTCGGATTTGTGTAGGGTACATTGTGACAGCAAACGAGCAGGTGATCGAGCAAGCGTCTGATACGAGAGCATTGCGTTCGTATGGAGCGTGTTTGAAGTGAACAGCAGAGACGAAAGGAACAAGGCAAAGTGTTGTGAAATAAAATATTACCTGTAATACGCATTTTGTTATTTGCTGATTGTATTAAACTATCACATTCATTGTCAGTCAAGAAGAGAAGAGGACTATTATCCCTTCTTTGACGAAATGACCAGAGCACAGTACAAACACACTATTGTTCTTTCGGTATTTATTCAACCCACATTCTTTCACAACATGACAAGAAGAGAACAATACATAAATCAATACTCGTACCAGTACCATGATTTTCTTAAAAAAAAAAAAAAAAAAAAAAAAAATTAAATTAAAAAAAAATTTAAAAAAAAAATTGTACCCATGTATAATGCGCACCCCAGATTTTAGGACAATAAATTAGTTAAATTTTGCGTATTATACACGGAAAAAAACGGTACTTTGATATTTAAGAATGTAAATATTGACTTATTGGGACCTTTTCTGCTTGTGTGGTCTGTTTCAGCTGTCGCTCTTCAGGCGGCTGTCAAGCTCAAATTCTCAGCAGGCCCAGACGAGGGTTCCATCATCTGCTGACTCACAGAGGAACCCACCGAGAAGGCCGTCCTCTGGAGCCTGCAACCTCCTCTGAGCTCAACACTCTGTCTCGTCCTCCTGAATATTATTTGTTTTTCTACGTTTTGGAGCACATTTGCACTTTTAATATGTGGTGGAATTGCTGAAATGTGTCAGATTTGTCAAATTGCTTTTTTTTTTTTTTGCAGTGAGAAATGATATCAGCTCAGCGTTTTGATAGAAATCTGAATAAATGCCAACATATGCCACTGATGGATTTCATGACATTTTTCATTTTATTCCGTGATGAAAATGTAGTTGATGAGAGGGAATGTCAGTAAAGCATTCTGATAGAAATCCAAATAAATACCAACAGTGTCATTCAAGCGGACGGATGCTGACATTTTTCAGGGTACGCTCAATAAATTGTGACACCAGTCCTGGAATTTGTCTGGCGCATCTCGAGGATCTCGTGGCGCAACGGTAGCGCGTCTGACTCCAGATCAGAAGGTTGCGTGTTCAAATCACGTCGGGATCAAATCTTTCTTGAATTTCCTCCCAAGATCCGTAAAGTCATTATCTATCCCTTTAAATATGACTAGTTTGAATATGGCGGCTTTTGGATTTGCAAATGCGTATTTTACTACAAATGGCGTCAGCCGAACGAGAGTCAAATCTTTTTTTTATACCAGCTGAAGTCAAATATTTTAAAAGTCGTTATGACGTCAATGACAGGTTTAAAAGTTGACATGACCAGACGGTCTTCCTACCAGCAGATGTCACTAGTGAATCGGGCGTCTTCTTCAAATTGCACGTCGTTGACTAGCTGTAGCGGAAAGCTACGCCTTGAGTTTATCTTTCCCCTTCATTTTCTGCTGTTGTAAACAAACAACAAAACACTTTTATGACCACTCCAAGAGTCAAAGACGACAAGATGGACGAGTATCATAACGAGGTTCGTAGTTTTCTCCTTCTTTATTCAAGGCGGGATAGCAAAATGCTTGTTTGCTAATATCAGTTTAGCTAGTCTCCAAATTCGTAGTCCTGTGTACTTGATGTAATTTAAATTGCGAGTCGTGACATAGTCTATTACACTTTTATCGTAGTTCCTAATGGATAACAAAGCATTACTACTACTATTACTACAGTGTTAAGGTTTTTCATGCCGTGTAATTTTCAGTAATACAGTAATCCCTCGTTTATCGCGGATAATTGGTTCCAAAAACTACCCGTATTTGCGTTTATCAAACCCCATTGCTTGATGGAAAAATATTTTATACAATATTGCACTATTCATCATATGCTGCTTTTTCAGGGCTCATTCAACAATGAAGAAGCTGATAACATTGTCAAAGAGGTAATCTTTTTATCTTTTTGAAATGTTCCAATATGTATATTACTGTGTGAAACCATTTTTGACATTTGTGAGGATGACACATTAGCAATGGACTTTAGTTTCCCCGCTTCCATAACGAACTCAATGCCACATTTTATTTCAAAGGAATGAAGCCTGAGGCGTTCAAGGAAGCTCTCATGGTTCTGGTCTGTTGACTCATGCATCCCGTGCTGTCATCTGACATGTTCTCTGTGTGCTTGGTCTTTCAGTGTATTGAGACTGTAGTGGGCGGCGATGACTACAACCAGAATCTGGTAAACAAATGGACCTCTGCTATAGTAGAGCGCTGCCTCATGCAACTGGTCAAACTGGGAAAACAGTATAAATTTATCGGTATGTTTGATTCAGAAATATAGTGGTTCCTTGACTTATATGATAAGTTGTGATGATCGAATGAATTGACTTGCACATTTTTTGGGATACAAGATGTTGCTCCAACACTTCTGGCACGCAAGTTGTGCCTCACAAGAACACAAATGACAACAACGCATTTAGACAATATAATAATTCTCTTAAGCATAGATTCTTTATCCTCTGTGATTTTTTTTTCAGTTGTGTCTCCTACCCTGCCCCATGCCATTTTTATTACTAAAATAAAAGGGTCACTGTCATGCCTAATTATATGTATTTTTTTTGTCTATAGTTACCTGCTCCCTGATGCAGAAAACTGGTGCTGGCCTCCACACAGCAAACTCCTGCTACTGGGACACAACCACGGACGGTACGTGAGGACAATCAGCCAGGCTGACTTAAATGACACTCGTATGTTTGCAGGTAGCTCCACAGTGAGATGGGAAAGCCGCACCATGTACTGCGTGGTCAGCGTGTTTGCCGTTGCCATTGCGTAGAGAGCGGCGTCTTTCTGGGGAAACAACAAAAGTGCCACTTCCACTCCGGATGTGAATGCACAGTAAGTGTAGAACTTTCTGGGCTGTACTGTACATAATATTGAAACGAATAATGACCACAATCGTTATGCAGCTCCAAACTTTGCACAATGAGTGGCGGCAAATTTTGTTCTACATCTTAAAGTGACAACGCTATTCCATTCTATTATTTAGTCTGTTGTCTTAGGCATGTAAAATGTCAGAAGGAATATTTGTCTTGATAAGCATGTTTTCCAATTAAAAGAACAAGCATCCTCACTTTATTTGTTAAAAGATTTATTGAACAGTTTTCATCCCTTTGGTGTTTTTTTTTATTTTTTGTTGTACTTTTTTTTTTTGTATTTGTACCGTAATTTTCGGACTATAAGTCGCACCGGAGTATAAGTCGCACCAGCCATAAAATGCCCAAAAAAGTGAAAAAAACCCATATATATGTATATAAATCGCTCCTGAGTATAAGTCGCCCCCCCACCCAAACTATGAAAAAAACCGCGACTTATAGTCCGAAAATTACGGTAGTTAGGTTTAAAACCTTGTTGGGGATTGATGATAGTGATCTAAACAGACAGGATGAAAAACTGTAAACTCTTCCACAGAAAAGATAAAACTCGAAATGTTTCTTTAACTGAAATCTTACCTGCTTGATCATAAGTGACTCAAATTTAGATTCTTGGCAACTTTAGCGTTTTATTTAGCATAATATTTTGCATTACTGAGAAAAAAAAAATCAACTTATATCGACTTAATGGTGAGTAAATTTGCCAAGTTTATAGCCATACCCCCCAATTTTTTTTTTTAATCTGAAAATGTTGCCCATGGTCTCATTCTGTCTTAAATTATAATAATAATAATAATCAACATTTTTTTAAATTTTTTTTTTATAAATTGATCCCTCCAAGCTGTTGCTGAAGGCAATTCATTTTTATTACTCCGTATATTTATTTATTACATCAACCTGGTGAACTTCTGCATTTGACTCTGAAGGAAGAAGTGAAAGTTTTCTTGTTTGTACGTGAAGATCGTGTCAAATCGGTAAAATCAAAATAACAATTGAATGAGGAAAAACAGAAGTGGTTGTGAAACCAACGATTGAAGCATTGCTAAAGCAGAACAATGTCAACGTGGAAAGTACCGGCAGGTCTCTTTCTTTGCTTTTTGTGCAACAGTGGCATCTTTGCAAAACATCTGGTGGGAGGTAGATGTCAGAGCTTCCTCAAAATCTCCATCAAGAAAGCTTCTGGGCTTTTGTTTTTGAAGAGCGCGAGTATAATAATATTGAAACACTACAGATTTGATTATGCAGATTATCTGAGTAGCTTCTGAATTACTCAAGATAATTCCGGCCAATAATTTTTAGACTAACCTCAGACAAATTCTCAAGGCATTGACTCCATTAAAAGTTTTCTTTGTTAAAGATAAACTTGACGTCAGCTTCCGAGTGTGACAAACACTGTTTCTCCAGCGACTTGCCCAACTGTGGTGGCCCGCACAGGAACACTCCGACTTTGGTTCTGTGGAAGCGTAAATTCAACACGCTTATTCCAAAACTGGTATTTTTTGGAATCTGGATAAATGAACAAAGACGGACGTGATCTCACCCAGGATGCTTGGAGGCAATGCCGGTGAACTCTGTGTCCCAGTTGGGCTTTCCGTAAAGAGTTTTCTGCTTAAGCCCTGTGATGGGGTCATTCTCCGCCTCGTGGTGTACCCAGAAGTGGGCCGCCTATAAACAGCAGAGTTAAATCAAGAAAGTCTCTTCCTGGAAAAAAAATTCTTTTTGTGCTGGTGTCACCAGAAAGTGCAAGACCAGTACAAAACCATGCTGGAAGGCCAGAAAAGGTTCCCACACCTCTGCTTCCTTCCAGCGGGTGAGGTAGATGTTATAGCTCAGGAAGTCGGTCACGCTCTTTGCCGCCATCTGGCTCTCCAGCGACTGCAGCAAGTCGGCGAACCACTCAAAGGCCTGCGTCTCGGGGCAAAGCCAGTAGAAGTAGATCTGGACAGGGACACAGATGATTCTGGTTCGGACTCTCAAGAGGAAATGATGTTGTTCAACGTGATGGTGATCATCACAAAGAAGAGTTCTGGTTGCAATGTTTAAAGTTCTCACGCCATCTTGGAAAATCATTTTTTCTTGGTGGACTTTGTCAGTGTCTTACCTTTTTGGTGAAGACATCCTTGTTCTGGATCCGTTTGTACCACACCGACTTGAGGATGGACGCAAAAGGCGTGACCCCGATTCCCGCCCCCACCAGCACCACCACCTCGTACCGAAACACGTCCTCGCTGGCGGTACCGAAAGGCCCGTCGATGGCCACCCTGGAAGAACCCGACGAACCCATTTAAAGCAGAAATGTAAATGTTCTTTTTGGGGAGGAACTTTTTAAGGATGAATCATTTTGCTCCGCATGCCTAACCGGTTGATATTGTCTGGTCCAAATGGAGAAACGTTTTATATTTCCCAGCAAGATTGCGGCGGCGCATTTCAGATCCGATTGTTCCGATTGACGCTTTCTCGCATCCGTTGCGTCTTCTCTTTAAATGGGAAGAATTACAGCATCACAATGGGCCACCTAGCGTGACGATGAGCCAGAGACGCCTTCCCCCAACAACTACGTAGCGCGAGCCGCAATCAAACATAATCAGTGACAATTTCAGAGTGTTTTCATACTTTGGCAGTTTCCAAGCCTCCTGAGGCTCGGTTTTGTCTCCTCCGCAGGCTTCGTACAAGGCCTGAGTCCAGTCTCCGACAATTCGGATGTGGGCGCTGAAGTAGTCCTCCTCGGGGGCTGAGGTCAGGGTGAAGGGATGCCATTCCAGTCTGGAGACAGACGGGCACTGGATGAAGACGTACTGGCCCACCTCCATGTGGAAACCTTTCCTCTTCATCTGAAGCTCCAAAGTTTTGGAGGGATGCATCACCACCTGTGTCGACACACCCCGTCAGATTGATGACATCACAAGGTCACATTTCTACTTTACCTTAGTGATGACTACTTTCTGGTGGGATCGATAGAGTCGAACGAGCCTCTCGCACGCGTATAAGATCATGGGTCCCACGATCCATTTCCAGGTCTGGAAAGATGCGAGATGAAATAATCCGGCTCGGAATTCCAATCAAAGTCAGGAGGTTCTGTTGCGTACCATTGGCGGGTTTCCGGCAAATTCTGGAATGGCGCAGTCTGTTTCATTTATCCCCCAGTCCTCAAAGTGGTCTGCACATGCTAGCGGGTTGTTGGTCGTAAGGCTGCTAGCTGTCTGACCTCGCACGATCCTCCTGAGCGGCAAAGCGCGGATATTGAGGAACATCAGAGAAGATGGTGAACGTTTCATTTCCTTACCCAAAGCCGTGGAATACCAGTCCGATGAAGAAGAGGACGAAAAGGTGATGGGTGTACCAGAACACCTCAAAGTAGGACCGGCGGATGACCTCCATGGAAGACGTGATGATGAGGATGAGGGCCAGCGTGATGACCACGCCCGTCACGCCGGCGATGGTGGTGAACATGACGATGGTTGGATTCTGTTAAAAACAAAAATGTATTTGCTGCCTTTTTTCGGTGCGACAAGTTTTACGCACCGTTTCGTTGGACCTGATGGGGTTGAGGAAAGACGCGTTGTCTCCGTTGCCGATTTCCGACAGAACGAAAGGCAGAAGGCTGCCGTTGCGGTTCAGCTGAGCGTCCATGAAATACTCAAAGTTGAACAAGTGCGCCACGATGTGCACGGCTAAAAACAAATCACGACAGGATGAGGTCGGAGGTGGCGCTCGGTGGCGACGGCGATCCCACCTGTGTGGAAAGCGATCATGTACGCCACCAGCTTGTGGAAAGTGATGTTCCGGTCCAGCTGCCGTGCGGCCGTGCGGCTGCAGAACTGATTACTCGTTTCAGTTAGCGGCAAAGTCACGGAAGCCGAATCGAGTCGGAACCTTTTCTACCTGGATGGAGCCGCGCATGAAGGAGAGAAGGTTCCTGCAGACGGGTAGCAGGATGAGCATGCAGTTGAAGTTGAGGCAGGCGGCCGGAGCTCGAGCCCACGACAAAGCGTGCTGCGAATCAAACACGCTAAATGAATCAGACGAGCGTCCCAGTGGGAGACGTATGACGCCGGACTCACCCCGAGTAGCACACGCGTGTAGAACCATTTGTCGACCAGAAAGGCCATGTAGAAATGGACGAAGAGGAAGGCGTTAATGGCAAGCCAAACCAGCTGAAGCAGACAACGACAAGTACACTGAGTTCATCTGATACCGCAGATTTCATTCCCGCACTTTTAATGAGTTACGCTGCCATTTGTGATTGTCGGCGCTGAGAATATAAAGAGTGAAATTATCGAAGTGGGATGAGATTGTGTTTAGAATGAACCAAAGTTCAAACCAAATTTGATTTTTTATTTCTTTTTGCTTTCCAACTGAAGCCTCGGGTCATCCAGGGCCGCATGTTTTAAACGTCTCCCTCCTCCCGATTCACATGATCAGCATCGTTACCAGGATCCCTTGAAGCTTGTAGATGAGGTGATCATTTGAATCGGGTGTGTTGGAGGATGGAGACGTCTAAAACGTGCAGGACATATGCCCTGGAGGACTGGGTGGGGATGGACACCCCTCTGGGATTCGGATAGATGCTATCCGGAATGGCTGTCAAATTTAACAGGGTTCAGGCTTTTGCTTGAAAGCAATAAATAAATACATAAATGAATGAATAAATGAATGAATTAACGAATTAATGAATAAATAAACAAATAAATAAATGGGTAGGAAAGTAAATAAATAAATGCGTAAGTAAGTAAAAAAATAAATGCGTAAGTAAGTAAAAAAATAAATAAAAAATAAATTTAAAAAATCAATGAATGAATAAATAAATAAATGTAATAAATAAACAAACTCATCCTTGGCGTGGTGACCTTTAAAACAAAGCAAAATAATTCTCACAATGACAAAGATGGAGAGTCCCTCGTTGGCTGCCAAGTTCCCCATGCCTAGTCCGGGCGGGCGCGAGTGCTGGTGCAAAGCAGAAGAGCGAATGAATGCGCGCTCTCTACCGGGTCAACCTTTTTTGTTTGGCGCAAATAGGGAAGTGGATCTGAAAAGTGCGCTCCTGAAATCATCTGTGTCAGTTACGTGACGTCACGTTCGCAGAGGGATTTCTTCACCAGCGGCTTATTTATAGTAAAGGCAACGAAAGCACGTCGTGTTGATTGCCACCGTCCATGACAGAAGAAATCCCTTTTGAGCGCTCTTTGATTTCACCTGGCGTCAGATTGACAGACGTGGTGTCACCGGTTGAGCGCTCATCTTTTTAAGAGACCGTTGAGGAGGAAGGTGACATCGGATGTTAAAGAGGTGGAGGAAGTGGCCGATTTCAAAACTTCAAGCAAACAGAGTTGCTTTAGGTTTCCTGTTTCAAACAAGAGACAATTCACCCGATGGCGCCAATCACTACGTAAATGGCGTCCTTATTTGGCGTTTCGTAATTACTTTTTTTTTTCTTTATGCAGGCAATGTGTCCCTGAGGCTGGCAGCGGGATTTGCGTCATTCTTGTTTGAGCTTATTAACTTTTTCTTCTCTCCAATGTGATTTCTTTTGGTCTGGAAATGATTGCTCACAAATCATAAATTCATACGAAATAAATAAACGCACGTTCATCTCTATAATTATGACGTATCGTGACAGCCAGAATAATGAAATGCTCCTCCACTAGATGGTAGAAGATACACACTACAGGCCCAGAGTTGACTGAAGTTTAATCAGGAGTAAATTTAGTCAAGGTAATTATTTCGATGTTATTACTTTTTGTGACATTTGGATGAGTTCTTTTTTTCGCCCTGGCTTAATAAAGGTCGGAAAACATTTATCTCATCTACAAGCCAGCAACGTGGGTACAAACACTCCACTCAATTTAAGTTGCAGCAATAAGGAACCAGACTGATTTATATAGCGCCCTCTAGCAGAACGACAACGTACTACACTTTTAAAAATGCTGGGTTAAAAACAGTCCAATTTGGGTTCAAAATTGAACCGACCCAGGATGTTGGGTCAATTTGACCCGACTTCCTGGGTCGGCCGAATTTTTAAATTCAGCATTTTTAAGGGTTCGGTTCAACCTCAAATTACCAATTGGATCAATGCGATAAATTGGGTTTTTATGTCATGTCGGTGCTGCTGCTCAAGTTCTCGAATGACCAAAGCGATTGAGTGAGTCCCAAAGTCCATGAAAATGTTACAATACGCAAAACTAATTCAGGCATCCTGCCATTTTACCTCCAATAATCTGGGGATTGTATTCATGGACCATTTCACAAATCTTAATCTCCTTTGTTGTGGTTACGTGTCACTTTTTTTTACTCGCTGGAAGAGTCAAACATGCCCATGTACTGCTAATTGATACGCAAATTTGACACGTCACAGAAATTCAAATTATTAGAAAAAAATAACGAGAAAATGGTTAATAAGCGTTCAAAATCGTGGGGGAAAAAAAGAAGAGGGGAAAACAACAACAACAAAACATTTCACGTCACATTGCCAAAAGTTCTAGCCGGGAGCTGGGCACTGAACCCGCCCACATGTGCACGCGCACACCAAGCGCAGTTCGTCAGGCGCGCTCATGCGTCTTTGGCTCCTCCGGGAGTTGAGTTGAACCAAGCAGCAGCTGCTCCATCAACAGAGGAACCAACTGGAGGAATTTGAACCTGCGAAGAGGCAACAAATACTTCTACAGGCAAGGTGAGTCCACTCAATTAACTTCATTCTCTTTTATTAAAAGATGACGTCACCCCCGAAAAAAAAACATTATTTACAAGAGAACTAATAACAAATGGGTGTAGAAAAAGTGGTGTAACTTGGAGATTTTTTTTATTGTCATCAGTGTTAATTTAAAGCCGTCACTGTCAATTACCAATTTTATTTTTCCGATCAGTGATTTTCTTTTAAATTCGTCAATGGGCTTTGAGAGAGAGTCTTCTCGTTGGGTTTTATGTTCATCTCAGATTCTTGTTGTCTTTCCTGAGCCCCCCCAAGTGGTCCAGAATGACTTCACCTGTAGCACTCAAGGAAACCTCATCAGAAACCCCTGTTAAGATTCTGGATGGTTCTGATGAGATTTCTGATGCCTTCATGGCATCTTTGTAATTCCCAGCGTCCCCGGCGAGATGTGCTGTAGAAGGGCGGTCGAACGATTTTCAGAATTTCTCCAAGTCTCTCAGAACACACTTTGAATGATCATTTATCAACATTGGCTCTGCGCAGGTCCAACATCAACAAAGTGAGACCTTGTGTCTCCAAGAACCATTTCAGCTCCAATGTAAGAACGCTTGAAAGTTGTTCACTGAAAACAAAAGTGTTTTTGTCACTTAAGCGGAATGAAATGAAAATGTTTTGCTTCAGTGTTTTTTTGTCGTGATATTTTTAAAGAGAAGATGCTTGGGGAGAAGCAAACTGGACAGTGCTGGTTCTGAAAGCAAAACATTCAGTAAGTGGAGTTTAATGAGTAAAGTGTTTCTCTTCATCCTTATATAAGCAAGTCTTGAACCCTTATGAAAGCGAGAGCCGCCGCCGCCGGGTACATGCAGTTCATTCGCAGGGAAAAAAAACGTCACATGATTTGGATTTCATGACACACACATGCTTGCATTGTATATTTATCATCCCGCTTTTACTCTTTCAACAATTTCATCTTGTGACATCCAACTATAGGTTCCATTAGTGAGTCTCAGGCCTGTTACAGAAAACCTTTTGTCTGCTTATGGCATTCGCGTCGTTTCGCATTTGTCCATATGCTGAAGATTAAAGACGCCGTATTGGAATGTCCATCTTCTGCCAAATCGTTCGATGCCCATCATCTGATTCGATTTGGTGTCTGCAACTCGAGCAGGATGTTTGAATCTTTTATTCAAGGGGGCTTCTAATTGAACTTAATCACTTTTTCCAAGCGTTGTCTGAAAGCGACAACGTGTGACATGGGTTGTTAGCGGAAACGGCGAGAGGTCACCGACCCTCGAGGCGTTTCCAAGCACGCTGCTGGAACATTTGCGTTCCAGCAAATTAAAGATGGAAATTGACATTTGGGTGATTATGGACACAAAGGCTCTTTGACGAGTGGAGCGGGACACTGACTAATTGTTACATTAAGGAGGTATTGAATAAATGTGTGTACTTTGAACCCTGCGGGTTGGTTTATGGGCTGTCCGAGGTGCCTTACAGTACACGTGCAGAAGTTGTTAATGAGTCACCAGCCGACGTCAACGTGTAGGATGAACTTGAAAACGCATTTGAGGTGTCAAACTCATTTCGCAATCCTGCTTCGTGTGACTGTGATATTGCCTTATCAAATGACAATAGATCAGACCGATGGAATTTAAAGTCAAGGAAAATGATTCCATTCAATTGAAAAAGGAGCTTGGTAACAAAAGAAATATTTCAGTGTTGTTGAAATTTGCAAAACATGAAGTGAGCGCACGTGTTTTGATATAAAACGACGCACATGTGCATGTGTGCGTCCCTTTTTGCTCTTTGCTCCGTAACGGAGGTGTTGCTTCGGGGCGAGGATGTAAAGTGCATCTAGATTAAACTGTCACACTGCGCATAATCATAAAATTTGCGTTTGCACGACGAGCTGCGCCGATTTCATTACGCCGCATGCAGTGACGCTTCTGGCGTGACGTCACCTATAGTTGACGTGTTGTTGTTGTTTGGCAGCAACTGATATAAGTGCGCTGAATGAAATTAATCCGTCGCTTTAATTGGACCCACCATAACAAAGAAATAAGTGTTTACAGAATGTACAGTGATCCTTTGCTACTTCGCGTTTCGTTTATCGCGGTTTCACTACATCACGGATTTTTTTTTCCAAATTAAAAAAACATTTAAAAGTCAAAATAAAACGTCTAAATTGAGGAAACGTGTCTAACCTTTAGGACAAGGTAGTATTGCTCCAAATGTTCGTTTACATTCCTTTAGAAGTCCGTTTTCGCGTGTTAGCACGTTCGCGAATTAGCATCTTCCCGCTAACTTGTTAGCCTGCCCAGTACTTCTTGTTGGTGACCGTACTTCGCGGATTTCACTTATCGCGGGTGTTTTTTGGAACCAATTAAACGCAGTAAACGAGGCATTACTGTATTATCCATTGAAATGTCCCCAAACATAAGTAAAAAAATTGTGGCTTTGCTGTGCTAGCTAACATTGTTGCCGTGAATGTCAACAAATTACAGTTTTAGCCTCCAAAATACTCTTTCTCTCGCCCCCCTCTCTTTATTAGATCAACCTTCTGAAACATCTGACTCGTGGCTATGCATGTTTCTAAGCGAATGACATTATTTGACATCTTGCTAGCGCCATGGCGGCTTTGACTGGATAAAATGGACGTGACATGACCCACAATGTGACCTTTGTGGTTTGGAGTGCATCCATGCTGACCAAATGGGTCAATTTCAAAGATTCATTTGAAACTTAGTGACTGCCCCAGTTCCATTGTGGATGCTCCTGTTGCTGATTTAAGTCAGGAGCTAACCCTAAATCACATTAATGAGCTAAGCTGTAAAACAAAAAGTTGTTTAAACTCAAAATTTCAGGGCAATAAACTTTGATAACATTTTAAATTTAAGCTGTTGCGAAAATTGTCTTTCCTGAATATCACATAGTATATAAATAAAGTATATAAATAAAAGCAATTGGCTTGCTTTGTTGTGCTAACATTGTATAAATGTCAGTAATTTCCATTTTTTTCCAATTTTATTTAGGCCTAAAATACAAGTTGTGTTTTTTGTACAGCGTGGAACATAGTTGCTGTTTGATTAAATCAGATGATGAATGCGTCAGACAAGACCATCTTCCTGGAATATTAGAAAGAAAAAAAAAAGTCAGAGAAAATGACAGCATAGTCCATGGAGGACAAGACTTGCCAACAAAAAAAGAGGCGTAATCTTCCAACAAGCACTGTTGTTGCTTTTTAAAGAAAAGTTTTTTCTTTACTTGGCAAGTCATTTAATATTGGCAACATGAAAACAAGGGGGAAGCGGGGGGGAGGGTGTTCATCCTTGTGATACGTCTCATGACTGGGGGATGCTCCCGTTGCGGTTGTCCAACTTTTCCACACACTTGCCAGAAGTGCGTTGTTTGTGTTGACAGCGTGTGCCGCCGCCGTCGCCACTGTAGCGGGATGCTGCTGCCGCCGCCGCCGCTGCTTTTTTGCCTGCTTTTCGCCTCACTGGCCTGCAACACAATGCAACAGCTGGACAGACAAGCAGCAGGTGAGTCCCGCCATGCTGTTGCATCATCAAATCAATTAAGTGGACAAATTCATAAGGAATTAACAAATGAATGCATTTGAATTGTTTATTTTTAGTCTACATGAATGACATTTTCATAGCTTTCAATCTCGTTTTTGCGAAACCAGGTAACGTCTCACTTCCGCTTGTTTGACTCTCTGATGCTTATTAATTGGTATCGGCCGTCGTGTTCCCACCGCCTGCAGATGACAATCAATCTTGCTTGGACTCTCGGCGCGGGTGTGTGTTTGTTGACGCGTGACGGCTGTGGGTTTATTCAACACGTAACTTTGACATAGCTAACCTCCTTTGACTCCAGCTCACATGGCCGAATGAATAAGAATGTTAACATGTGAATTCGTACGGATCATAACGCTCGCTTACTTCTCTAACTGAAAGACTCCCAGCGTGTCGGTGAGGTTGCCGTGACAACCAGGCCTCTCATCTACAAATGCCGTTCGCCCAACATGGAGGTGTTCACCTGCTGGTGGCATCCGCTCAGCAACCTGACGGAGGGAGAGGAGGTGACCTACGTGCTCACCTATTCCAAAGAGTATGAACACGCTTGTTATTTTTGGAAATGACAAAAACAAGCGGTGGAATTGTCATGATTTTTTTGTTCCGTTCAGCAATGAGCCCAAACACGAGTGTCCCGACTACACGAGCAGAGGTGCCAACAGCTGCTTTTTTGACAGCAGCCACACGTTCATATGGAACATCTACTGCATGAATGTCACGGCCATAACGGCACGGCAAAATTTTACCTCACCTCAACATTGCCTTGATGTCGCCGACGTCGGTAAGGTCAAATCTGATGTCGAGGTCACTGTTGTTGCCAAAAAGCCGCACGTACAAAGGTAGACCTGAAAAAAAAAAACTTGTAATTGTACCCTGAACTCAATTTAATTTTATTAAATTAAAAAAGCTAATCTGTTTATGTCTGCAACTCAAAACACTCATCATCTTTCACAACGAAAATGAAGAGAAGCTTACACTGGAAAAAAAAATGTAATTTGATTTTTATTAAGAGAAATTGCACTACAGCCGATAGTATTGTATTTTATAAACACAATAACAACATAATTAATAAGAACGTGAAGAATGTAAGAGTTTGATTTGACCACCGGGGGCAGTATAATAGAGTCATGCAGACCATCAAAGAAGAGTTTCAAAGTTACTGGAAGTGATTCAGTAAGTTGCAGTAATATCAAGGGAGCTTTTAGTACCTGCCGATTCACCTATTTACATTTAAAAAAAAATTTTTTTTCTAGTTTTGAGGGGGCAGCAACCCTTGTTTTAACTATTTATTTTATAAAATGGAAAACAATTATTAGTGGTTCATCCCAGCTCATTAAAAAAATATTCAGTTCTTTTTTAAAATGTTTATAGTATCATCATTTATAATCAATTGTACGTTCCAGCCTGCAGCCATCCAATATTTTTCTTTATCGTCCATCTTACAGTTCAGACCGAAGCGCCGATCAACCTAACTTACCAACTGACTGATGCCGGCGGGGACGAGATAGGTCACGACGTACTACTCACCTGGGTGTACCCGAGGCCCTCTGACCTCAAATACGGCTGGATCACGCTGGTCTACGAACTGCAGTACAGACAAGTTAGCGAGCCTGGCAAGTGGAAGGTAAATGAAATTTTGAATATGTGACGGCGAGTCGGTAAAGTGCTCTCGGGGATTCCAGCGGAGTTTTTGTTCCACGGCCCGCAGGTCAAGCAGTCGCTGCGAGAGCCTCAAGTCAAGCTGCTCGGCCTTTCCGTCAACGACTACGTGCTTCGCGTACGGTGCCGCTCGATCAACTACGGCCTGTGGAGCAATTGGAGCCAGCCGTTGCTGATGAGCATTCCGAGCCAGGCGCCAGCAGGTACGATGTGTGCACTGATGTGAGTGAGGCAATTAGGGGGTGGACATAATTGCATTTGCTACCTGGGCCTTCAGTGGCGATTTAATCTGGTACTTTCAAAGCCAGCCTTTTTCAAAACAAGGAACCTCTTGAGTGCCAGCCAATTTCCAATATTATGACAGATCTCGCTGAATATTGTGTTTTATAATTATGTAAACACACAAATTACCATATGAAAAATAAGATGCTCTCCTTTCATCACTCACAAAAAGTTCATTTCTAAAACTTGGGTTGGAGTCACTCAAAAGTATTTTGGACAAAGAAAAAGCAGAAAACAAGGTTTTTGTTTGATCTTGGCGGCAACAATTTGGTGAGAGAAAAATAGACTAGACTTTAGACTAGTTAAAAGCGAGTCTAATTTGTGGTGCAGGTGATGTAACACGATTTTGCTGGATTTAATCAAAACGAAGACAGACAGATTCCAAATAATCAGGGGAAAGAAAAATGATGACATCATCGAGGGCAAGGAGCCTGGGCAGATTAGATTGACTTGGCAACACTTACAGTATGAAATCTGATGAGGGGAAAAAAATAACTCAATCTCATGTAACGGAAGCAGAAAACAGAAAATAAATCCACATCAAAATGACACAAGAGACTATTGAGAATAAACTAATATCATTTCACAGAGTCAAATTTGACAATGTTGGCTGTAAATGAAAGTCAGCGCTTCTGGTCTTCTTGACTTTGCTCCGTTCATTGAAGCAGACAAACTTTTGGTGTTGATTCTGGTGACGAGCATCAGCATGGTGGCGCTGCTGGCCATCGCCGTGCGTGTCATTCCGCAATGTTCGAGGTGAGAATTCACAATGCCGTTGCTTTTTATGTGCGATGAAATGCTCCTCGGTATCCTTCCCTAAAATCTCACATCCAACTGTGTGACCATTCAGAGTCAAAGACTTCTTCTGGCCACGAATTCCAAAACCACGCATCATCGGCATTGACCCGCTGCTTTTAAAGGTAACGCATGTTTTGTCCTCTGTATCTTTTCTCTTCTTGTAGTTATCACAATAGGCACAGGGAACACATTTCTGGTCTAGTCTTATGCCCTGTTGTTAGCAAACAAGGAATGGGCTTTTTTTTTCCCTCCCCCCTGAGGTGGGTATTTTGCCACAGGTTCAGCAAAGTTCTTGAAGCCCAAGGGATGTGTCTGTTTTGAGCAAGCTCAGTACACAGCCCTGTAGGGATGTGTCTGTTTTGAGCATGCTTACGAGGGCAACCTGATTGGTTATTTTCCCTCAGACGTTGTGGTTTCTTGAAAATCTAATTGGCGGTAAAAGATGGGCCCATTGATTTTATTTTGTTTTACTTTACTTTATTTTATTTATTTTTTGTTGTTTATTTACAGTACTGAAAAAATATCGACGACATCAGTTGAGGTCCACTTGGCTTTCATCAATTAATATTTCTACTTGTTTTTTCCCCCACCACTGCTGCTCACTGACATTTTTTTTTTTCTTCCCCCACCTCCCCCTTACTCTGTGTCCTCAGAAGGGGAACTTGGAAGAAATCAACCGGCATCTGAGTAATTTCCACAGCTACTTAGCTCCCATCTTCATGGACACGGATATGTGGGACCCAGTGAGCCCCGACAGCATCTATGTCACCTCGAGCAAAGACTGCACCATCCCCATCGAGTCCCTCAGCCAGGTGACGGACACCTTCGGCGCCCCTCACGACATAACGCCTACCGCAGCTCTTCATCAACACGTGAGCCAGCCTCCAACGCCGTTCAGGCAAAGCCCGTACTGCACGTCTCCTCCTCAAGACTTCCCGTCGTCCCCGTGGCCCAATATCATTAGCATGCCGGAAGACAGCTACAGCATGATGGGGCAGCCCATCCCACCCCCAGCCGCCCCCTCCACCAGCTGCCCCCGGCAGGATCTCTACAGCTGCGTGCACCTCTTGAACCACAGCGACGGGCTTCAATTGGTGCCGTGCCCGCCGCTGGCGTATTGCGAGCTCCCGCCACTCCCCAAGTCTAATTTCCACGGTGACGTAAAGGAGCAAGACGAGGAGAAGCTGGCCGAGTATCAGGCCAAATAGAAAGATGTAGCCAAAGAGAGCTGAGCAAGATGTGCAGAAGAGCAGTAGATATTTGTCTTGTTTTTGTGAACCACTTGACTTTGTCAGATTCTAAGAAGAATTGGCAGCATCCTCTTCGAGCGTTAATGGTGGAAAGGGTTTGAATGGAGTCCTGCATGTTGCGTGGAGCCCGTTCCATCATGAGGTCATGATTATGGTGGAAAACCAATGACAAAAATGAAGCGTCACTAACGTGGATTGAAAAAAATGGCAAGACGCTGGGAGCCTGAAGCATTCATGCACCCCCCACCCACCCCACCCGCTCAGCTCGTAGATAGCGTCACGCTATTTTCATTTGTGATATGAAAGTGCCACTTAGCCCCGCCTCCTTCAACCCCCCCCCCTTGATGGAAAGCCCAAATTGTGCCGTGACACCCTCTGACCACAAGTGCTTGCTTTTATTGTAAATTATTATTTAAGATCTTTAAATGCTGAATGACCAAACTGTGTTTAATGTGTCATGTAATCTATTTTGTTTTAAAAACATGTTTTTGGAGAGGTGATCAAGGTGGCCGTAATGAGCAGAAGGTGTGGTAGAGAAGGCTCGGAATTTCAAACATAGCTTTTGTAGCACCAGTCCTGGAACTTTTCAGACGCCTCATATATTTCTACTGCCTTTAAACTTCTTCTGACAGTTCCACTTCTTTTCCTCTGCGCTTGTCTCGTTGACATTTCTCGATGTGGACCTTCTTCCCCAGGTTTTCAGCCACTCCGCTTTTGCCATAAAAC
The DNA here is from genome assembly GCF_901709675.1 of Syngnathus acus. NCBI lineage: Eukaryota > Metazoa > Chordata > Actinopteri > Syngnathiformes > Syngnathidae > Syngnathus > Syngnathus acus. Next base: position 23,479,861 of record NC_051088.1, on the reverse strand, counting down.
TTCTGTAGGGGCTTTTTGTGCAAGGCAAATAAAGATGTGCCACATTGATCCACACGTGCAGAAATAATTGCTAACTTTCATCATTCGCCTTGAGCAATTCATGGCGCAGCATTTCGATTATCAATGTTGTCAGCTGACTGACAAAGGCCACGTTGTTCTTTTGAGAGATGAGAATCTCTGAGAAGTCAGATAAGAATAGAACTCTTGGTGAGCTTCTCGTTATCTTCTTGTGGTGATGCGTTGAATGGAGTTCTCTGAATGAAACTCCAAAGTAAGGAAAAAATGGCAGGCGGAGGAAAAAAGAAATTCAAATACTTCTTAGAATGTAGGATTTGTTCAAGAGGCTGGTTCAAAAAATAAAGCAAGGGCAGAAGAAAGGAAGCAAAGATGAGAAAAGGAAATAAGGGAGGAAGGTGACGATCCTCTGGGTGTCGGGTGTCCGGACCCCCCCCTGAATGGTCGGGCGATAGTGCTGTCACGAGGGGGTGGAGGGACATTCTAACTTTAGCCGGACCACCGCCAGCTCCTCAAAGCAGACCTCCTCCGATGGACACCGCAGCTGGTTGCCAAGGTAAGACAAACACCCGATTTGTTGTTTACATAAAAAGACGACACATCGAAACGCTTGTTTGTGTTTCACCTTTTTTGTGTTGGTTCTTGTTCGGTCATTTATACTCGGGGCACCGCTCTCGAATCTTGTGACGCAGCTGTCGCTTAAAAATAGATCTGCTGCTATCATCATCGAGTTGAAACGTGGAGTGAAAAACAAACTATCATATGATCGAAGTTAGTCATAACATTCAGGTTGGCTTATTAGTTTGATTTATTCTAAATCAGTGTTGCCTAACTTTTACACTCTAACTGGTTGGGAATCATGAAAACAAAGATTTTTTTATCGTTTCCACCTTGTTCAGGATTTCCTGAACAGGAGGCCATCAACAATCCTGACATGGCGTCCGCCAACGAGCAGGAGGATCAGACGGTGCCGAACGGCGACGACGAGGAGAGTAGCATCCGCGGGGTCCAGTCTCGTTACCTACGATGCTCGTCGCCCAGGTAATATCTTGAAACGCTTTGAGCTAATTGAACGCAAGATGATTCGGTCTGTGTGCTTCGCAGCCTCTCCATGATGTCAGAGTCCAGGTTCTCCGCCATAACCGGCTCGGATGCCGCCAGTATCTTCATGGAGCCGATCCACTTGTCGTCCGCCATCGCCGCCAAGAAGATCATCAATGAGGGTGAGTCAAAGTTTAGTTGCTTATTTTATCCGTAGAGGTCCCCGACATGTCCACCACCGCCTGAACAAATCAAAGATTTTCGTCTCTCTGATCTGAAGTTGAAAGAATCCAGAAATCTTTCCGTGTTCGTTGATTATTAGCGACTGGAGCTCCTGCTGTGACCGTTTCTGCTGCCGGCGGGACGCCGGCGCCTAGCACATGCAGTGGGAAGATAATTGAAAGGCCGACAGATAAAACATGGATTTCATATCAAGATGCCATAAGCCCTGTAAATCTGAAGAGGAATGTGATTTGTGTTCAATGAGCCAATTAAGTTTAAGTAGGTGACTGTCTGGATTTCTGCAGCTACTAATGAGTTGGCTCGGATGTCAAACACTGCATGCGGATGAGCTTGTCTATCGGGTCTTCTGGAAATTCATCGTTTGGGGGAAAAAAAATAAAGCTTGTGAAATCCAATTGACGTCTCAAATGGAATTCAGTCAAAGCGAACTTTTTGCTCATCCGCAGAATTGCCGCCTCGAGGCGTCCGCGCCGAGTCCGTCCCGGATTCCATGCTCGAAAGAGCCGAGCATCTGATGGTGGAGGACCTCTACAACCGAGTACGGGATATGATTGATGATCGTAGCCCCTACAACACTCCTTGCGTGCTGGATATCCAGAGGGCCATGGTTCAAGATCGCCTGGAGCACCCCAGCCAGCCTGTGGATGAAGTGTTTCCGAATATTTTTATCGCTGAGAAGTTAGTGGCAGATGCTGGCGAGGAGGATTGCGAAATTAATTTTCAAACTATGGACCGTTTGGTAATATGTTGCGTGTTTTTCAGATCTATCGCCGTCAACAAGGGCCGGCTGAAGCGAATGGGAATCACGCACATCCTTAACGCCGCGCACGGAACTGGCGTCTACACGGGGGAGGCCTTCTACGCCGGGATGGGGGTGCAGTACATGGGCATCGAGGTGGATGACTTCCCTGACGTTGACATCTCGCCACACTTCCGGCCCACCGCTGAGTTCTTGGATGAAGCTTTGCTGACCCACAAAGGTGAGCCTGCAATCACGCAGAAGAAATGAACTTCATGTGTTTTCCTGGAATGAAATCCGTTATAGTCACAAACAGTCGTTATCTTTGACTACTGCTTATGTAACCGTTAAGTCGTGACGAATTCATCAGCTGAAAACAAAGAGTTCGGAGTTTTTTCTACATCACTTAATCTTAATTTGAGGTGGCTATAAATATGTAAAAATCTATTATTTTAACTCAATCATTGCCAGCCAGGTCCAAATTGATGGTAGTGAGTCTTGTGAAACGCTCACTATCGCCCCCTTTTGCTTGCAGGCAAAGTTGCAGTGATCTCCATGATGGGCGTCAGCCGCTCAGCTGTCCTGGTGGCGTCCTACCTCATGATCTTCCAGCACATGACCATCATGGAAGCTCTGACAACCATGAGGAAAAAACGGCCCATCAACCCCAACGAGGGTTTCCTCAAACAACTACGAGAGCTCAACGAGAACCTACTGGAGGAACGCGATGACGACGACACACTCAGCCAGTGTTCCGTCATCGACGCGCGCACCCGCGCTCGGATCTTCGGCGAGGCCAGTGAAGACGACGAGACGGATCGGGAGGAAGAGCAAAGTATGGTGGAGGTGAAAGCGCGCTCCATCATGATGGAGGAGGAAGAAGATGGGACCAGTGTGATGAGCAGCGTGGCCTCCTCCGCATTGGCTGAGCATCTCCGGAGCAGACCTGAGGTCCAACCGTCATGTGGTGTTCCAGACGCATCCGTCTTGTCCGAGCAGTTGGGAAACAGTGATGAGGATGAGGACGGTCTGGATCAGATGATCCACGAGTGGCAGCGTAGAAATGAGATGTACCAAAGCGATGATTGGTTGGAGGCGCAGCTGAACAGCGACGAGGAGGACACGGCGGCTGGGGCGTGCGCCGACGTGGAGAGCGTCACCAGCGAGGACGTGCGCGCCCTGAAGGAACGTTTGAAGCGTCGCGTCAGACGGCCTCCGACGGACGCCGCCTCCACCTCCAGCTGCACCACTTACGCCGACCTCTGGAAGCAGCGGCTGCGAGAGATCGAGGAAGAAGCCGCCGCTCGCTATCGGAAAACGGATCGCGCCGAAGGCGAGGAAAGCGACGCGGCGCGGGAACGAGAGAGGAAGAAAAAGGTCGATGAGGAGGTGGAGAGCATCATGTCGGACACGTCGTCCATGTACAACTTCTGCCAGAAGAACAAGGAGAGGATGACGGCCTTGGAGCGCTGGCGGGTCAAGCGGATTCACTTCGGGTGGAACAAGAAAGAACGAGGGGATGGAGAAAATAGTTCTGTCGGCGATCAGGAGAAAAGCGACGGCGCAGAAGCGACGCCGCCGCCGTCCTTCCAAGATGTCAACCTGACGGCCTACCAGGCTTGGAAACGGAGGCAGCAGAGGCGACTTGGCGAGGAGAACGTGGATGAGATTCTGGAAATGAGTCGGGGTGAGGATTCTGCTACCATTAAACGGCGCCAAAGGCGAGAGGAGATCCTGGAGCGCTCCAAAAAGACCTTAGAAGAAAGTCAGTCCGTGTGCGGCTGGGAGAACGAGAGCTGCGTCAGCGGCGGGACCATACCGCTCTCCGCTTTCTGGGCCGGAGCCGGCGTCAGCGGAGCGCCCGGTGTCGTCAATGACGACAACATGTCCGTGATCAGCGGACAGTCGTCTGTCCTCACGTCGGCGTCGCAAGCCTGCGGTGCAAGATCCACGCGCTCCGGTCTGCAGCCTCCCCCCATCCTCCCGGTTCCGACGGTCCAGGGTCCGTCGGGAGAACCGATGGTCAACCTGGCCGGCATCCAGAACTGGATCGCCAATGTGGTGACCGAAACCATCAAACAGAAGCAGAGCGAGATGAGCCTGCCGCCTCCGTCGCTGGCCGGGTCGGAGGTGAGCTTCGGCGCCTCGCCCAGCGCCATTTCGGGCCGCGCTGGAGATGACGATAAAGCGTCCGTGTTGAGCGGGCGCTCCTACTCCAGTGACATCTCGCAGGGTCGCGGGCGGCCAGCGTCAGTCTTCTCGGCCGGCGGCTTGAGCGGAGTCAGCGGGCGAAGTTCCGCCTTGCCGGATGCTCCGAAAACCAAAATCAGCACCACCAGCGTCCCGCTATTCAGCCTCTTCCAAGACCAGGTCAACCTGGGCAAACTGGACGCCATGGACAAGGAGATCAAATCCGAAATGAGAGGCAAGATGGCGTCCTACGAGAAGAAGAAAATCCTCGAGGACAATAAGCGCAGCACGATGTACAAGAAAAAGAAACCAAAGGCGGATGAAGATGAAGAAGAGGAGGAGAAAAGGAAGGAGGAGGAATTCCTCGAAGAGGCAAAGAAAAAGAAAGCGAAACCTTTAAAGACATTTGGCCTCTCTGGATGCTTGAATTTGAATCCCGCTCTGGAGGTCGACAAGAACACCAGCGTTGACGACTGGCTGAAAAGTGTCAGGCCTCCCCCCAGAAAATCTGCCGTTGCCGCCGCCGAGGATCCCTACGACGACTTGGACGGCTCCGCCTCCCAGTTTGACTTCTCGTGCGCCGGTGAGGACGATGACGTGAAAACGAATGGCGCCGCCTCCATCGATAACGGCCACAGTCGAGCCACTCGGTCATACGGCGAGGATGATGAGGCGAGCGACTTCAGGAGGAAATTCACAAATCGTTCACGTAGCGACGAAGCAGGCGGACGCAGGCGGGACGCCGATGGGGACGATGAGGACGAAGACGCCGAAGCCTTCATCGCCCGAACCAGGCAGAGGATCAGAGCCCGAGCGGCCGCCGAGGAGCCCGATGATGAGGTGCTCGCCGCTTGGAGGGCGCAGCAGGAAGCAAAATGGAAATCGTAGAGAAATTGAACAGGAAACAAATGAGACTGCTGTATTGAAAAATAGATGATCAATGCGGAAAGACAAAAGCACTCAATTTAGTCTTTGAATGCACAATTCATACTTAGAGTATTTATGATCAAATAAAATGACTGCTTTGTCATTAATAAATGAGGGGAAAAATAACTAGTGGATCATTTTCAGATATGTCACCCATCCAGGAAAGCGCAAAAAGGTTCTGGGTTGGAATGTGGAGCTTTTTGTGAGGATGTCACACAATGAATTCATCCAAAATGTGTTAAAAAATGAATTGAAGCGTGATTTTAAGAGTTAGTCCTGTTTTTGCTTTGTGGAGTGACTTTTTGCTCTTTTGGAGTTAATGAATAGCAACAAGCATGTAATGAGTGCAAAAGAGCTCCCTAACAAGGGTGCCCTTTCTACTGTACATCATCACGGTTTATCAAGTCATCCCGTGATAGACTCATGGCATCAGTGGAATGGAAAAAAAATTGTACAAAGGGGCAGCGGGGTCCAGGCACAGGGACACAGATACCTTGGTGCCCCCCCTCCCCAACCACCAAATTCTCACCCTTTAACAAACAAGAATTTGAATACAAATGGTGCAGCAACATATAGAGACAGACAACAGAACTCAGTGCATTCTTTATCCTCAGCGAAGAATGACTATTTCGATCGCACTTGAATTCGAGGCAGGATTTGGTGTCATGAGATTGGCTGCAAAACAAAACATGCTTAATTCATTACTGTTAAAGATGCCACTGCACTGACAAGCTCATATGTAGCACCCCCTAGTGGAACATCGGTGTAAAAATCTAGATTGTGATGGCGTCCCTCACTTTCCAATACTACATTCCGTCCGAGTTTCTCTCAGCGTTATTTGTAAACAATCAGGTTTCTTTCCAGTGGGATAATTGGTGGCATCATGTTGTTGCATGTGAGATTTAAAGCTCAAATTCTGCTTCGAGACTTAAATGCTGGCGTCAGTGCGGCAAGATCACATTTGAGAGATTAAAGTCTTACAAAGCGTTTGTAAATATATGACGCATGAGGCTGGACACGTGGCCAGAAATGAGAGCAATGGCGGAGGCGAGGAGGAAGAGGATGAAGGCGTGTGAGAAAACACATCGACTAACAATCATCATAAAAGTGACAGCGAGGAAAATATGGAAGTGAAAAGGGAAGTTTTTATTTCAGAGTGAAAAGGGGGGGGGGGGTAAGAATGATCAGGGAAGAGTTAAGCAAATGGGGTTACAAAGCCAGTTGATGGTGAAAGAAAGAAAAGAGGATAAAGATGGAAAACGATCGATTATGGAGAAGAGGCCTATTCACTTGCCAATGTTCTTTTACGTTTGTTTGCATTATTATACTGCCTCTCAGTGGCCAAGGCGGGGATACCAGCATCACAATACATCTAGAAAATTCCTTATTAAAAGGACAAAGGCAGCATTTTATCTTTGTTTGTTGACCTTTCCGTCCATTTAAGATAGAAAAGTGTTTTTAATAACAGGAACGATTCAACCCGTCCCATTGTTGACTAAATGAGGACGCACAGACTACAAGACCCACAATCCACTACGCCACTTTTCTCTGACGTCATCGCACCGGGTGGTCAGCTGCGCGGCGTGTGCGCGCTTTTGGAGCAGCAAGAGTGCAACATTGTTCCAGGTTTGTTTTCTCCTACAAACGTCACTTTTCATTCAGTGTTGACAACTTATGGAACTTGTGGTGTGTGTTTAGCAAAATGGCTCCGTTTATTTTGGAGAAAGTATTAAGAGAACAAGCCCAAGTGCGCTCAGTGATATATTTATTTGGCACCTTGTGTTGATGAGTGACGAGAAGTAGTTACGCTCGTGACGTGTTTTTGCACATCTAGGTTCTTGCTGACAATGACTTGTTCGTCGCTCCTTTGGAGGAAAAGGAAGGAGGTGACGACAATGATGACGATGGTGGCGCACACTTCGCGGGCAGCCAGGCAGGAGAATTGACCGTCCGACCCGACGGAGCCGAAGCCCTGGCCGGAGTAGTTTACCTGTCAAGCCGAATTTGCCGCAAAGGATCCCCGCGGCGAGGAGGCAAAAATGCCGCGGAGGAAACAGTCTAATCCGCAGCCCGTTAAATGTGAGTTTTCTTCTTCTTTTGTACGTGTCAAGCATGAAAACAAAATAAGATTTAGGGGTCCTTGTCTCTTTATTGAAAAAAAAATATTTTATTGTAAACTGTATTGTTTAGGGAACAGGAACTGGTCGGACTGGTCCAACTTATTTGTTGATTTAGCTTGTTCTTCCTCCTCTTTGTGTCTTATCGCATCCTGACCTGAACGTTGTCTGTCCTCCACACTTCTTCCTGTTTCCACTTCCGTACCTGACCCCCCTCTTTGTTTTTCTTCATCACTTCCTATTTGACTTTGGCTCTTTTTGCTTGCATGCCATATGTAATATTTGGACTATTTCAGCAGAAGAAACTTTGGCTGAATGTTTCTCTGAAGTGTTTCCTCCTTTGACTTGTCCTCTTCTTCACTTATCACGTCCTCACTGGGTTTTCTCCGTTGCATTATCTCATACTTCCCGTTTCACAGAATTATACTGATAAGGCAAGTCAGTTTTATGAATATATCACCAGATGGCAACAGAACCTTTTCTTTGTATTCATTGAGCAGGTCAAGAAGCAAACCATCATAGCCCCCACATGAATAAGTGTAACAGATGCCGACTAGCTTAAGAGTCATGACTGAACTACCAGTTTTGCTACGAGTCACAATTTGACAGCGTCACACCATCACAATCAAAAATGCACTTGAGCTTTCACTCGCACAACAAATACATTTCCGGGATTTAAGCTTGAGTGAGACACAATCCGCCGTCACCTCCCCGCCAAGCTGTACATACCTGTATAAACATGAGTCTCGAATAGGGATGTTCGATGTTTTTTTTCCAGACCAATGGCAGGACGAGTATTCAATGATTGAGTAATCACCGATACTAAGTACCGATACTCCAAATAACTGACAGATCATTTTAAACACAGACACATATATCCAAATTTTGCTTCATGGCAATTTTCTATTGCTCTAATTTCAAATTTCTAGTTACTGATCGTAAAATGGCCACAAGATTATCGGCCGCCGTCGCGAGTACCGATACCTTGTTTTGATACTCGTATGTTTTGTTCCCAGTGGAGTTGGAAGATGGCGGCGTGGCAGGCAACACGGGTTGTCTGCTTCTGGACGATGACATCCGGCTGAGTGGAGACTTGGGCTTTGGCAAGTCTGAAATTTTGGCTTTGGATGCCGATTCCGGTCAGTCGCACGGATTGTTAAAACCCGGATGTTCAAGTGTGAGATATGACTGTATTTTCTCTCTGTGTGGAGGAAGATCATTCAGGACTCACAGAAACAGCGTTCCCACAGTTCCTCTCATGTAAAGGTTGTGGTCAACTTCTTTGTGACACGCCACTGGGAGCAGCGTTTGATCATGGTAACGTCACTTCTTCCCTTGCAAAAAAAAAAGTTATTCACTGACATGTTTTTCTTTCAAATTATTCACCGCCCTGCAGGACTGGACTGTGATCTTAAGTCGGACCTCTACTGTCTCACCTGCGAAAGCGATTTCCAGGGTGCGGCCTCCATCAAATCCAGGCAGGCGGCGGACGCCAAGATGGCCGACGGATCCCTGGTCGGTACGTCGGACAGGAAGAAAAGAAGTAAAATGGGCGCGACTGGCGAGCTTCCTCCTAAAGTCTACTCCTGCTCACTGTGCACCTTCACGTCCCGTTACTCCAATCACCTGAAACGGCACATGCACATCCACGCCGGAGAGAAACCGTACCGCTGCCCCGTTTGCCCCTACGCTTCCACGCAGCTCGTCAACCTGAAGCGCCACGCGCGCACGCACACGGGAGAAAAGCCGTACCGCTGCCATCAGTGCAGTCACGCCTGCAGTTCCCTCGGCAACCTGCGCCGGCACCAACGCATGCACGAGATGGATCGGCGGCCGAGGAGGGGCAAGGAGACGACGAGAGCCGGTGGGAGAAAAGTCAAGGGGAAAAGCGAAAAAGGTAGAAAACGGTCACCGGCGTCGTTGTCAGAATTGGAAAGCGGTTAGCGCATCCGACAATTCCTCCTCGTCTTTGTTCTAGCCGTCTCCAACCGGATGCGGCAAGTTTCTCAGGAGTCGGCTTACCTGCAGGCGCAGGACAGGCTGAGCTCGCCCGCCGGCTCGTTGCCTGTCCTGCTGTTTCCGCTGTGCTGCCGGCGGTGCGGCCTCACGCTGGACGCCATCGACATGGAGGACAGCGATACGCAAGTGTGTTCTCTTTTCTTTTTCTTTTAATTGTGCTTGCTATTTCATGTGTGTACGGCGACCTTGAGTGCCTTGAAAGGCGCTTTATAAATAAAATGTATTATTATCCATCCATCCATTTTCTGAACCGCTTAGTCCCCACGGGGGTCGCGGGTGTGCTGGAGCCTATCCCAGCCGTCATCGGGCAGTAGGCGGGGGACACCCTGAACCAGTTGCCAGCCAATCGCAGGGCACACAGAGACAAACAACCATTTGCACTCGCACTCACACCTAGGGAAAATTCGGAGTTTTCAATCGGCCTACCAAGCATGTTTTTGGGATGTGGGAGGAAACCGGAGTGCCCGGAGAAAACCCACGCGGGCCCGGGGAGAACATGCAAACTCCACACAGGGAGGGCCGGAGGTGGAATCGAACCCGCACCCTCCTAACTGTGAGGCGGACGTGCTACCCAGTGCGCCACCGAGCCGCTGTATTATTATTATTATATTATTATTATTATTATTATTATTATTTCAAATACACATTTAGAAACAAATCTTGATAAAAACACACCACATTTTAATCAGAGCTGGGTTTTTGTGTCTGAAATGATTTTTGGTGTTTAAAATATTTTTTTCTGACGCATCAGGTTTTTAAGATTTATTTTAATTTGACTGTTGAAAGCTTCCACAATTCAAATTCGACCATGACTTGTAATTTATAGCTATGATGTGTCAGAAAAATTATCCACCTGTTGTTGAACCTGAGCCTTAATCACAAAATATAAGTAAATATATATAATATATAAGTAAATATACAATATCACTGTATTCCTTATTTCTATTATTATTATTATTATTATTATTATTATTATATGCTTGAGAAAAAACTGGGCAGATTTGGAATCAGCACAAAAAAAATCCATTGAGAAAAGTTTACTTACAATCTGTGATTTAAAAATAAATTGAAAAATGTGTTGACCAGTGAAATAATCAACAAGTCAACGTAAAAAAAGTCAATTGTTTCAATCCTCAACCCTTGTTTTGTTTTTAGGTGTGTCATCGTTGCTCGTTGGACCCGCTGGTCAAAGATGGCGTTGATTGTTCAAGAAGTCAGTTTGGGCCTCTGGAGTCGCACCAAGGTGGCAACCAGCCCTACCGCTGCCCTTTGTGTCCCTTTCTATCGCACTACCCCCACCACCTGGCCCGCCACGCCCACATCCACGCCGCGGAGAAACCTCACCGCTGTCCGCAGTGCTCCTACACTTCCTCCCACCTGGACAACCTCAAGCGCCACCTGCGCGTGCACACGGGCGAGAAGCCCTACCAATGCCCGTCGTGCAGCTACGCCTGCGGCAACCTGGCCAACCTGCGGCGCCACGAGCGCATCCACTCGGGCGCCAAGCCTTTCCACTGTGACATTTGCGGCTACTCGTGCAACCAGAGCATGAACTTGAAGAGACACATGTTGCGACACACCGGCGAGAAGCCGTACGCCTGCGGCGAGTGCGACTACACCACGGGACATTTGGACAACTACAAACGACATCAGAGGAAACATGGCGTGGACAACTGGGACCGGCCGGGGGCCCAACATGACCTCGGCTGGGCCGAAGAACACCAGGAGAACCAAGGGCGCGATTAATATCGACTTTCCAGAGATGGTGATTTTGAAAATTGGTGGTTAAGACTAGATTTCAATGAACCTTATCTCTGGAACTTCTGTCACTCCATCTCAGGGAACAACTCACCTCTGACGCCTTGGCACTGACAGACTAAGGACTGTAAAGTTGATATCAATTCCGTCCGATTAGCACTGCTTCTCAATTGAGTATTTTTGGTGCGCATTTGATTGTTTCTAGTTTGAAATTTTTGGCAGCATTGATGTCTGGATTACTGTTGACTTTTGAAACATTCTGATGTCATTTCCCAAATAAAATAGTGAATAAGATGCTCGTTGGATTTTGTGCCGAGCTACATAGATCTACTATGAATGAAAAGGAGTTGAGTTCCTCTTTCACCCCGTGAGCAGGAAACAGATGCTTCACGGGTTGTATGCAGTGAAGAGGACTCAGCCATGGGTGACCCTGAGAAACTCCCAACACACCCACATAAACAAATGTTGGCCTAGCTATTGTTGCCATGTTGGGACATTGCCACTTCAGCCAGGACCAGTGACACTGACAGCTTTAAATCATGGGCCAGGTGAGTAATGAACCTCACGTCTATCCTTTCATCGACCAAAATGTTTTGCTCTCTTGTCCGTGCAGTCTTTGCCGAAACATTCCGCAGCCCAGCTGTTCCCTGGAGACATTGTGGAGTATCCGAGGAACAGGTACTTCTCCCATTTTGCCATCTACTATGGGGAGAGGGATGGCGTCCGCTACGTGGCTCACCTGACATCTCGAGGTAGAGTGCATATAAAAAGTCTACACACCCCTGTTCAATTGCCAAAATCAACCAAAACTAGTCAATCCGGTGCATTCTTAGAATTCCCCATTGTGCTAAAAAAAATTAAAAAAACAATGGAGTTTTAAGAAAAAAAGTTTTAAAATGATTAACCTTGATTATTTTTTTTAGCTCACAAAAAAAAATATTTGATTTGAAAAGGGGTATGTTGCCTTATGTCCACTGTACGTTTGTCTTTGTCTTTCAATTTCAAACTCCCTTTTTTTTAAGAATTTCATACGTTCATAGATTCTGACTCCAAGATTCCCCTCTATGGCCGAGCGCTACGTTCAGAAGTGAAATTAGATCCGATTGAGTTGCTGGGGAAGAAGTACAAGGTGATCCGTACCGCCACGTGGTTTGTGAGCGCGGTTTAGACATGCAAATGAAAAAATCTTTGTGGTGTTTAGGTGAACAACATGCTTGACGGTTGCTACCCGGCCAGAGATTTCTACAATGTCGTGAAGCGGGCTATTGATGACATGATGGGACAAGAAGTGACCTTTGACATTTTGTTCCACAACAGTGAACACCAGGCGACACTCTTTAGATACGGAGTGAAAAAGTCAGAGCAGGTCAATTAAGCGATCAATACTTTGATAATGCCAATCAAATTTGAGCTACTGTGTGAGGCAGCAGATGCTAAAGTCAAAAAATGTGTGTGTTGCAGATTGAGAAAATCTACAAGTACATCATGCCGGCTTGGGAGAAGCTGTTTGAGGAGAAGAAGTTGTGAAAATGTTTCCAATGTAGTTTTTCATCTCGTCTATATTAACAAGATTAGAAATTTAGCAATCACAAAGAAGGCAAATTCATCTGAGCATCTTGATTACTACTTTTAAAATCAATAAATATATTGTGTATTTTTTGGCACTCCCCCAAAAATATTTTGTGTCGTGTAAATTGAATAATTTGATTCCTCGAGTTTTTAATATTTTTTTCTTGATGGATCCTTGTCGACCAGATCTTTTCATCGATCTGTTTTTCTCAGGCAGCGTAACTCATCTTTGTAGGTTTCGTAGAGGATCTTTGGATGTATCGCTAATCTCGCGATACTAACTCAGCTGACGGCTGCAGAAGAAGGAAGACAGGAACGATTCCTGCTTTGACGGATTTAATCTCTACGCATGGAGCTAAAATGGCAACGTTGATCCCTAACCAATAAAATATAACCATATTGTAATATTCTCTTCCCGAGCGCACGGACGGACTCTAAAATGGAGGCCGCCGAAGGTAATTGTATTCAACATGCTAAGGAGCTAGCTGACGAGCGTTACTAATGTTAGTAAATTTGCACGTAGCTTCATGAATGCATTTGTTGCTTAAACCTCTTATTTTCTTTAAGGCTGTTGTAGAAACCGACATAGAAATAGAATAGTAAATTGTTCACGCAGGCAAAACTGGTCATAACTGCAACTGGCAAACATATGCTGCGAGTGAGATTAAAAGGTACTGTGCTGTATCACACCTTTCAGTTTCCGTCAGAATTCTGTAAATGGCAATTATTCACACCAATCTGTGACGTAAACGTATCTACATAAGATTGATATAAATTTGTTATTGATTCATGATATATAATGATCGATAGATTGGACATTATACTCTCAATATCAATATTCTGTCGCACATTGAAATTTCAGAGGTATTAGAGTCGATATAATCGTAAAGTGCTTTGAAGACTTAACATTTAAGCAATTCGAACTTCATATTCATTGTAATACGTGAAAGTTTTTAGAAATTCAACTTGGTCAAGCTTTGCCACTTTCTTCAAGAGGGAGCAGTTTCACGGGCAGCAAAATAAATATACATGACCAAACTGACTCGTTTTATCAAATGACTTGTGGGGGACGACTTGTCCTGCTCACAGTTCAGAGGTGGCGGGTTCGATTCCTGCTCCAGTCTTCCTGTGTGGAGTTTGTATGTTCTCCCCGTGCCTGCGTGAGTAGGTTTCCTCCCACATTTCAACAACATGCTTGGTAGTCAAATGGTTGTTTGTCTATGTGTGCGGCGACTTTCACGGCGCCCCGGGTTCTAACTGTCCCACTATTCTGTTCTGCTCATCTACAGGTGTGAGTTGCGCCACGCCCACAGACGAGATGAACGGAGCTGGCAACTTGATGGACTTCCTGGAGGAGCCCTTCCCCGACGTGGCCACTTATGAAGACTTCCACACCATTGATTGGCTGAGGGAGAAGTCAAGGGATACTGACCGCCACCGCAAGGTTGCTGGAGATGTTTTGTTGTTGTGCTTCTGCCTCTAACCTCCGCTAAAACTCTGCACATCCTTTTTTTTTTCCTCAAAGATCACCAGCAAGAGTAAAGAGTCCTTTTGGGAGCTGACCAAGAGCCTGCTGGATGCGTGGTCAGGATGGGTGGTGATGCTGCTCATTGGACTTCTTTCAGGTTTGTCAGGAGCACGTGGAACTCCACGTCAAACCCTTGAAGGTAGTGCACAAAATGAATTTAGCGCCGTTACGTCTCGTCCAGGTACGCTGGCCGGAGTCATCGACCTGGCGGTGGATTGGATGACGGACCTGAAGGAGGGTGTGTGTCTGTCCGCCTTCTGGTACAGCCACGAGCAGTGCTGCTGGACATCCAACGAGACGACTTTTGACGACCGTGACAAGTGTCCGCAGTGGCAGAAGTGGGCGGAGTTAATGACAGGCACTTCTGAGGTCAGTCAATATGACATGTCTCCATAACATCAAGAGATACAAGTTCAATTTGTTCTATGATCCCTGGTCACCTAATTTAGCCTTTATTAGCTAAAATGATTTTGGATTAATTTCTGTGACCAAGAACAAAAAAAATCACATCTGACCGTTTTTTTTTTAGGGAGCGGGAGCATACGTGTTAAACTACTTGCTCTACGTCATGTGGGCTCTTTTCTTCTCCTTCCTGGCTGTGTCGCTGGTGCGAGTGTTTGCGCCGTACGCTTGCGGCTCAGGAATCCCGGAGGTGAGCAAGTGACGGGCGATGTAACTTTCGCCACCGTTGCGAGTGTAACCCACCTGACGTGTTTTCAGATCAAGACCATCCTCAGTGGCTTCATCATCCGCGGTTACCTGGGAAAATGGACGCTGCTCATCAAGACGGTCACGCTGGTTCTGGCCGTGTCGTCGGGGCTCAGTCTGGGGAAGGAGGGTCCCCTGGTCCATGTTGCGTGCTGCTGCGGGAACCTCTTCTGCAGCCTCTTTTCAAAGTACAGCAAGAACGAAGGCAAACGGCGAGAGGTACTTACAGCCGTCCACGTGATGTGTCGGGACACGTCGGCTCACATTGTCGGCTTTCCAGGTGTTATCAGCTGCAGCGGCGGCCGGCGTGTCGGTGGCTTTTGGCGCACCCATCGGTGGGGTTCTTTTCAGCCTGGAAGAGGTACGTTGTGCCGTGCAGCGTCTAGTTTTCCACCAACCAACTAGAGATATGCCACAGAAGTGTGCGTGAGCTTCAAACTGGGGTTAAAAAAAGACATCAGTCAGTGTCCATCTTGGGAGGGCGGCCATTTTGCCGCTTGCTGTCGACTGAAAATGACTTCACAGTTGTCGCAACCGATTACAGCTCAGCAGTTTTCTGAAGCTGTGATGTCATTTTCAATCGACAGGAAGTGGCAAAATGGCCGCCCACTAAAATGGATCACAACGGATGAGTTTTGCTGCTTAATTAATATTCCACAAACGCAATATTAATCAGAATGCCGCGTTTAGACTAGACATATTAATTCTAAAGATTTCTTTTTTTTAGCTTGGTCCTCGGACCGAAAAACAACCTTCTTGTCTCCCGCAGGTCAGCTACTACTTCCCCCTCAAGACTTTATGGCGCTCCTTCTTTGCCGCATTAGTCGCCGCTTTCACGCTACGCTCCATCAACCCGTTTGGCAACAGCCGCCTGGTGCTCTTCTACGTGGAGTACCACACTCCGTGGTACATGGCCGAGCTGGTGCCCTTCATCCTGTTAGGCGTCTTCGGCGGCCTTTGGGGGACCCTCTTCATCCGCGCCAACATCGCCTGGTGCCGACGAAGGAAGACCACCCAGCTGGGGAAGTTTCCGGTTCTGGAAGTCATCGCGGTGACGGGTATCACCGCCGTGCTGGCGTATCCCAACCCGTACACCCGGCGCAGCACCAGCGAGCTCATCTCTGAGCTCTTCAACGATTGCGGAGCGCTGGAGTCATCGCAGCTCTGCGACTACATCAACAACCCCAACATGAGCCGACCCGTGGACGACATTCCCGACCGCCCGGCCGGCCCGGGTGTTTACAACGCTCTGTGGCAGCTGGCGCTCGCTCTCGTCTTTAAAATCGTCATCACCATCTTCACCTTCGGCATGAAGGTCAGTTCGATTCCGTTTGCATTTGCTACAAAAAAAATATAAAATTGACTTGCCGTATGAAAACACCGGCGTGTGATGTCGCCAGATCCCGTCAGGCCTGTTCATTCCCAGCATGGCAGTGGGCGCCATCGCTGGGAGAATTGTCGGCATCGCGGTGGAGCAGATGGCGTACCACCACCACGACTGGATCATCTTCAAAAGCTGGTGCCGGCCCGGCGCCGACTGCGTCACACCTGGACTCTACGCCATGGTGGGCGCCGCCGCCTGTCTGGGTAAGCGAGGATCTCGTTTTCCAAAGCGAGGCGCTTTGGTCTTCATGGCGTGGCATTATTTCAGGCGGCGTGACCAGGATGACCGTGTCCTTGGTGGTCATCATGTTCGAGCTGACGGGCGGCCTGGAGTACATCGTTCCGCTCATGGCGGCCGCCGTCACCAGCAAGTGGGTGGCGGACGCCTTCGGGAAAGAGGGCATCTACGAGTCGCACATCCAGCTCAACGGCTACCCGTACCTGGATGTCCGAGATGAGTTCACGCACCGCACCTTAGCCGCCGACGTGATGCGGCCCCGTCGGAGCGACCCGCCGCTGGCCGTCCTCACGCAGGACGCCACCACTGTGGAGGACGTGGAGATGTTGATCAAAGACACGGATTATAACGGCTTCCCCGTGGTTGTGTCTCGGGATTCGGAGAGGCTCATCGGCTTTGTGCAGCGCAGGGACCTCACGCTCGCCATCAGTGAGTCAGCTCGCTTCTCCTAATTTGGCAGGCGGCACACTGTGAATTTGTTTTTGGGCGTCTCCACAGAAACTGCCCGTCAAAAACAAGACGGCGTGGTGAGCAGCTCGGTGGTCTACTTCACCGAGGACACGCCGCAGCTGCCGGCCAGCACGCCGCAGCCCTTGAAGCTGCGCCGCATCCTCAACCTGAGCCCCTTTACCGTCACCGACCACACCCCCATGGAGACGCTAGTGGACATATTCCGCAAGCTAGGCCTCCGCCAGTGTCTGGTCACACGCAGCGGGTAAGACGGAGGACGTCACAAAGTTCATTCTGTTCCGGGCTCATTGTGTCTTCTCGCCAGGCGCCTGCTCGGCATCATCACCAAGAAGGACGTTCTGCGTCACATGGCGCAAATGATGAACCAGGATCCTGAGTCCATCATGTTCAATTAGCCCCTCCCCCTTTGTGGACGCACCAGCCTCAAGGGTCCGCCCCTGTCCGTCCGTCGCTCAACATGGCGTGAGTGACAACAGGCTTGTACTGTGAATGCTTGTATCCGTTGCTTTTTTTTTTTTTTCTTTGTGTTTTTTTTTCTAATGAATGTTTGCGAGCTTCAGATACGTTACCACTAGACGGCAACACAAATGCCACAATTTCCGCCCATCATTACTTCATTTAATACTGTACTGTACAGGAGTACCTTCAGATATGAGTAAACCAACTTGTTAGTTTTCTTTTTTTTTTTTAAAGATATGAGTTGCTTGGGCATTTTTCTATTTTTGATATACAAGTGGCGATGGTGATCTCGATTCATCTCAAAAGAAGCAGTTTGGCAGATAGTGAGGAAAAAAAAAAAGTCTTCAAGTTGTTTAATGCCACTCCCAGTTGAAGTTTAATGACACATGTTATAAAACTAAAATCACTACAGATGTAATAAAAACCGTTGTGATGTTATAGCGCTTTAAGCAACGAAGGTATGAACACAAACAGTGCAGCAACATATGTAAACAGACAATTCAACACTACTCACAATCATATTTTAATTTTTTTTTGACAAACTAAAATGGATTGTGCTTACTAAGTCACTCACAGTAGTTGTGAAACTCTTTTTCGGTTTTGTCCGCGTGACTGTCGCGCACACTCAAGGTGCAATGAATGGCTAAACTCGTATCTTAAGGCAGCGCTGTACAAGAAAATCTGTCACAAATCAAACTCGTAAGTCAAGGTACCACTTTATCTGTGCTCGTGTCTTTTTTGAAGGCTCAAAGGAATCATTGGTTGGGCAGACTATTAACTGATCATTATTTTAACGGATTATTTTAATACTCAAATGCATCTAATCACTGCAATGTCATCAAGTACACTGGACATTGGAAAACTGCACGCTTCCACTTCCGCAGGATTTCATTTGTCCCGTGATTAAAAACAAAAAGGACTGAAATGTTTGCCCGAGGCGGCATCTTTAATATCCTGCCATGCTTTTTTTTTGTTGTGATGGATAAAAAAAAAAAAAAAAACTAACATAAGTCAGCTGCTCCCTTCTGTCACACTGAATTCCTCATTTGTAAATGTTGATCGAAATATTCTGTCTTGAAATGCCAAAATAATTTATGTCATGTTTGTGTATTTATATGATTTCATAGTGTTTTGTTAGAGACACCTGAATTCATTGTTTATCAGACATTTGCACTTTGGTTGGAACATGTAAATGCAGTCATACATAATAAAATGTTTAGCTAATCTTGAATATGCTAAACATTTGGGTTCTGTGATTATGTCAACACGACCCTCCCTGGCACACATTTGCTAAATCATAACTTTGAACGTTTTACTCATCAGGGTTTGTTTGCCACCGCCGCCGCCGCCTCCTGCTGAGTGGCTCGCTCCAGGTCCGAGTAGTACTCCAGGGCTCGCCTCACTGGCTCCAGAATATGTTGCTACAAAAACGCCATTAGTGGTCAGAAGTTATCGTTAGAACGTTTCATTTCATAAAAGACCATTATTACCTCCAGACAGGGAAAGAGCTTGGTGATCTCTGTGAAGAGCGGCAACAGGACAAAGCGAATGAAACTGGTTTGGGAGGACGGCTTGGACACTTTGTCACGGTCCATAAATGGAGTCACCGGAAGTCCTTTGAGTTTTTCTGCGTCCCCCTGCAGTCCAGACATGCTCATTTAGAACAAACAGTTTTTTTTTTCTGATGTCATCTTTGTGTTGAAGTGAGTTGAGGAGATTCATTCAGACAAAAGTAGTGCTTTGCTGCCATCTCGCCGTATTGAAGAAATGATCCATTTACTCGCAGCTCGGCCCTGTGACAAATTTGATCATCACATCATTCCGTCAGTACCTGGTTGAAAAACTCCTGCAGCAGACAGTCCAGCCAGGGCTCGGCCACCGCCATCGGCCTGGCCTCGTTGGAGATGTCGCTCACCTTCACCATGATCTTCATTAACTACACATGGAAGAAGAAAAAATCTTTCCAAGCGCTTGAGATTTACATTTCATGATGTCCAGTGAGAAATGAGAAGGTTCAGGTCGTGTGAAGGTTCAGGTCTTTACCACTTCAGTGTGATCCTTGTTTCTGAAGTCAAAGACAGGCTGGACGCTCTTGAACTTATTGAGGATTTCGTTGTGTCTCGCCATGTCGGTGGCCAGAATGCACCTGGAAACATCATGACGTCAAGTTGAGAAGTTAAGAGCAGTGATGGAAAGTCTTATTACCTGATCATCCCTGCTCGAATGTGTTTGTACTGCTCCGTGGTCACGTGCTTGAGGATGTTGGACTCCTCCTGCATAGATCGGACAAAAGAAACTTGAGCAACCTCTCAAAAACTGTCAATGCTACAAAACGTTACACCTTGGCCAGGATGCCGAAGGCCACTGCGCAGTGGTGGTTCTCCAACGGTGAGATGTCATTGTAACGAAGAGCCAGGTCGGTCTGGGCGTTGATCTGTCACGTTCAGACATGAATGTCGAAAACAATTTCGCAGAAGGATGAAAAGGAGTTGAGAGGAGCAAGGCAACCTGGTAGACGTTGCTGTAGCCGGGGTGGTCCAGGTCATGGCACAGCGCAGAGGTCAACAAGATCAGAAGGTCCATTGGATCTAGTTTGCTCCAGATGTCTGTCAGCCAAATGAGCCCGTACATCTGTCAAGAGTCACAGTTTGATGTTCTGGGCTCTACTCCAAGTTAGGTAGTCAGAGACCGAGGGAAGTTTTCCCTTCACCCATCTAGCCTGATTTTTTCCTCACTAGCTACCGTCTTTTCATCTTAACCCAACTCCAATGTAGTCTGGGTTCTTTTTGAGGTTTCTTCTTTTGAGAGATTTTCCTAGACTGCATCACCAATTGCTTGTGCAGTTCAGTCACTGGCGGAGCTAGGGGGGGCCACTGGGTCACTGACTCCCAACCAGAAATATGCTTGGATGCCCTCCAGGTGCCAAGCCAGTTAATTGACTTTTTTGAGTATTTTCAGATTTTATTTTTTTTCCCCAGGAATTTTTTTTCCACATCCCCTGTTGGAATACATAGTTGATGTTTATTAGTGTTCTTTGAAGAATTCTGGCTGGATAATTGAGTTTTGGGTAGTTTCCAATTGTTATTTATTTATTTTTTCCTGGAATTTTTTTTCCCCCACATTTCCCCGCATCCCCTGTAGGAACACATAGTCAATGTCAAGAATTTTAACTGGATAATTGAATTTTGGGTATTTATTTATTTATTTAGTCATTCCTGGAATTACTTTTTCCACATTTATTCACTGTAGGAACACAAAGTCAATGTTTATCAGCATTCTCTGAAGAAGTTTTGGGGCTTGTAATTTTTTTTTTTTTGCAACCCCCTTAGATACTTTAATTCAAACTTCCGTTGTGAATTGGTGCTATGGTATAAATAGAATTGATCAAATTTGGTGTTCGTACCATCTGCGTGACGCAGAAGCAGTGCTGGAAGTTATGGAAGGGGATGTTGTTGTAGTGGCAGTAGACCTCAAACAGGAAGTTCTGGAGAACATCCACTTCGATGTGAAACACTGTCAGGAAGTCCAGGTCGGTGAACATCACCTGGAGGAGGACCAGCATCTCTGGCTCCTCCCACTGCCTGTCAACGCATCAAATGGGTGTGGGGGGGGCGGGGCTTGGTGCATGCTCCGAGTGTGTTGGCACTCACCAATTGTCAAACATGGGAGTTTTCAGTTGCTGTCTCACTTCTTCTATCACCCGCAGCGAGCTGCAATCAAAACTCATTTTGTAACTTATCTGGACTGTGTTTGGGTTATCATCTTGTTGGATCCAGGAGCAATCACTTGGATCTAAGACCAAGCTTTTCTGAATCTAGATAGTCTTGAGATTTGATCCTACCCTCCAAAGATTCAAGATAGTTTGGTTATGAAGTATCAGAGTAGCGCCGGAACATAACCAAAGTTTTTTTTTCTCAATCTTGGTCTACTGGGTTCTCCAGTAGGATAACGACCCAAAACACGGGACTATTCTGAAGAGCCCAAATCCACAGTAAACACTTTTGAACATGTTATTTCCTTCTTCAACAGCAAACAACAATTTCGTCCAGTTTATTCCGTGTCCAATCGGTCACCTCATGTTGAGGAACTTCTTGCGAACCTCCCGGTGCTCCTCTTCTATGTTCAACTGAAGCCCTTTGGCTTTCGCTGGGAACTTTGAAAGCTGTTGTGGACTCTCATCCCTGAACAAACCCATCCAGCTCAGGTGCTTGACGCTCTGTCAAGAAAAAAAACAAAACGTTTCAGCTCGGACACAAGAGGCAGATTCTGAGCAGGATTACAAACCTCCAGCTTTCGTTTGAAAGACTCCACCTGACTCTTGAGGTTATCGATAATTTCTGGAGTGTTGCCTGCATCTTGCTGGACTTTGGTTTCTAGGTGACACAACCTGAAGCCGCAGACACCAAAGTGAGACTCTCGTTGTCTTTCACGTTTGTGACGGACTCACCTGCTCTCCATGTTGTCCACGTCACTTTTTACACCAATGCCTGCGATTGGACAAAAAGTTGGAAGTATTCACAAAAAGATATTGGCCTTAAAATTGTTGAAAAACCATGATGACGAGCAAAAGTTCCAGAAGACAATGAATGTTGGTCCTACTCCAAAAAATGGCAACTCACTCTGAAGATCAGACGCCACCACCTCCAGCCGGTAGTACGAGTCCTGGCTGTTGGGCTCCAGCATGGGCGAGATATTCACCACGCTGCCGTTGGCTTTGTACAGCTTCAGGATGTGATGAGGAGATGCCTCCGCTGCCGCTCGGAACAGGTCTGCCACGTTACAGAGGTCATTGCAGGTGACAGATGAGTATGAGCAGCCAGTCCCGAGTTAATAGTATACAAAGTCCAGGATGGCATATTTTCTCCAATTCTCTGGTTGATTAAGTGAGATGGCGAGTCTGGTTGCTACATAATTTGTTTCTGTGTCACGGAGAATGAAGCTCTTTATCCTGAGGACCTGTCGCCACCATATGGAGTTCAAGTCCTTCCACACAACTCCAGACTCCACTTGTGACTGGTACACATTTTAGTCTTTGACACTTTCATTTGAAGCAATTTATTTGAAAGAAAACAAGATTGTTTGAAATAGTTTGAATAAAATGCAATTATAGTCCCCCTCTTACCTTT
The DNA here is from genome assembly GCF_901709675.1 of Syngnathus acus. Classification (NCBI taxonomy): domain Eukaryota; kingdom Metazoa; phylum Chordata; class Actinopteri; order Syngnathiformes; family Syngnathidae; genus Syngnathus; species Syngnathus acus. Next base: position 23,457,330 of record NC_051088.1, on the reverse strand, counting down.
AACATCTTCAGTCGTGCAGTCTGCTCTAAACTCTGCTCGCTCCACTTTGCCATTTACCAAAAAATGAATTATTTTCGTGGCCATTTGTAGGCGCGGTGGGGCATGACAGGCTCCGGGAATGAAAATGAGATGTCTTGACAGTGACATGTAAAAAGCCTAATGTGTGTAGGAACACCTGCATCTGACACAAAACCCACCCACCATCCGGACACTCATTGGTGCATGCTTGCATACATAATTCACCAATTCTGCTTTCACCTTCAGTACACAATAATAATAATAATAATAATAATAATAAATTATTATTTTATCTTATAATAATAATAATAATAATAATAATAAATTATTATTTTATTATTATAAACTAAAAAAAAGGTTTAACTAGCACTTCATCACTTTCATCACTCAGACGGGATTAATGTCTGTCCGTGCCATGATATTGAGCAAGATAAAATAAAGCTTTTTTTTTTTTTTTTTTTTAATGCAGCTAATTATCCTCATTCAAGTCCAGGAGCTGGAGTCTATCTATCCCTGACTTTGGGAGAGATATCCAAGATTTATGGCAATAGTTTGAACGTGGAAGGAAGCTGACGTACGAGGAAGTGCGTCTGACGTCATAGTAAAAGGTCCAATCAAACAAAAGGTTAGACAGCTGGACGGCCCACATTGCTGACCGGCCAGATCTTGCCAGAAGGTGTCGCCCTTCTCCAGCATTCCCAGCCACTTTTCCTACGGCACACGATGCAGGCCAAACTTTTATTTTTGCCTGGAAAATGGCTATTTTCTTGCGTTTAACTGCCTTTAACTACGGAATAATAATGTTTTAGAAGACATGTATATAGTTCGATTATTCTTTGCATATGAGTCCAAAGATGTGACGGGCTACGATTTGAATGAACGGAAGCAGCGTCGCCACTTCTGACTTTGGTCCATCCGGTGAGTGGGTAAATTTCCAGAGTGTCACTGTATTCATTTATAATTTATATACACGCCACGCCGCATAATTATGTGAGTAATTCACGCCGCGTATCCAACTAAAATGTAACTAAGCTAATGCTGACTTGCGCCACTTCAGCTCCAAGGCTGCGTACGGTGCTTAGCTGCTTTGCTAGCGGGGAAGCTAGCGGCTAAACAAACTATCCGAGACAACTAACGGTGGCGCAAGTACTTGAATTTTATCCTGTTAACTCTCAAAAGAACTAATTAATAAGTTCACCCCGAAAGTCACGAGCAGCCAAACTTGTATTCAAGGGCATATTATGTGTATTGTATGGACAATTCCTACATAAAGCAAATCCCTTGTGTTTTATACAGGTTAAGAAATTACAAATAAGATTACATTTTAATAATAAAATTACACACGTGAAGAACAAAAATACTGACAATGTATTCGATTTATTTAAAAACAAACTAACTAAAACAGCTGGAAAACAATTTTTTTAAAACAGATTTAAATGTTAAGGGAGTTTGAACACATATCAGATGCTCATGTATTATGTTTTTTTTTTTAAATCCCGTTTTAATGGACATAGCATTACTTGAACTATCAACCTTCTTTCACTTACTTCACTTCGTTATTTTTTCATGTCCTCAAGCAGAATCACACAGGAGAGCGAATTGGACCATCAAGTGGGGGATTATGGCATTCACGGGGACTCTGCCAGTAACGCCAGCTGCCTCCTTAAAACCGTAACTGGCTTAAAAACACGACAGAGAGACTCGTCAGCTATCAGGACTTTGTTGGACTGAACGTGGGAAGAGGAGCTCGCTGGAAGTTGGCGTGCGCTCGTCCGTTCCCCTCCGATGGCTGAGGAGGAGGAGGAGGTGATGGCCCCGGAATACTTGCTGCAGCAGGTGATGCTCAAGGACCTGAGCAAGAGGCTGCAGGCGGGCCAGGAGATGGTGGAGCTTATCCTGCAAGAGGACAAATGTCCAGATCTTGAGCAGGACCAGGGTACCCTGGACAGAATGGTGGAGGCGTTGGCCAGCTCTTGGGTCAACTCCAGTCACTTCAAGGTCAGTTTTTCCACACTTGAATCTACCGTCATAATCCACATCAGATTGACATTCTTAAATAGATTTGTCATTCCGAGTGGCTGACATTGACCGATAAAGAGAGCCACGTGATTTGTAGTAAACAAGTTACAATTTCGTACGGCACAGCGGCTTGGAATAAGTGATCTGTAACATTCATGAGAAGAACGATGAAGTGCCAGTCCTAGATGAATTTGGGCTAATGGTGGTGATAAATTAAGCTCACAGCCACCAGAGCCTTGCCCCCTTTGCAGCTTCAGACACGCAAAATTGGGAACGCTGGCCGTGTGTGCGTGCACGTGCACGTGTTTGACAAGGCGTGCAAGAATTAAGCACGCTGACACTCTCTTTCTTCCCTCCCTGCCCATAGAGGCAACTCCAAAGTTGCCAGTAGATTTTGTTGTTATTTGACATTTTTTTATATAATGGTCACTAGAGGCAAGCCAAGTGTATTCATATATTATTCCTACACAAAGGACATCCAAAGTGCTCCAAAGAGGCAAAGAAAGGATTATTCAAAAAAACAGATAAAATAACAATCGAGATAAACCCCCACACAAAAGCGACAAGTGAAAACAACATTTTAATTGACAGAATAAATGCAAGATGCTGAATTACTATTTTTAATTTATGAAATGGCAGCCAGTGAATCAACGTTTTCAGGCTGGATTTACATGTCAAAAGGCGTCATGGAATAATCGGAATTCATCAGAAATGCCACGAATAGTGGAAAATGTTTACTTGGCTATATTTGTGACGTTAGTGCAGTTCTCCTGTCTACCGCCAGGCGGCTGTTTCATTGACTTCTTGGATATTTATTGCACGTTGAGCTGTGCAGGAGTTTCCAAAAATTGCACCAGAACCCAAATCTGAGATTCGGGAGGTGCGTAAGTGTTGTGTTATGGTGTCAGCAGGGAAACTCTCACTAGACGTTCATTGAGTTTCCCAGTCACCCCATGACGAGGATGGATGCGCGTGCGCGGTCCCGGCAGGAGACTAATGCAATGTGGGCAAAGAACTCACTCACGGTTGTTGATGACGTCACGCCCAACTTATTTATTTACTTAACTTATTTGCTTTTTAGACACCTAGATACGGAAATGATATTGTGTTTGTAAGAAACAAGCGTTAATTGTGGACTCCACTGTTCTAAAAGTCCAGGTTTTATATTGTTACCCACAATGCCGTGTAGCTTTCATCTCGTTTACGCTTCTGCCCTCTAGTGGTGGTATTTTAGATGCATTTTATGGAATGAGGTTACTCCACTAAAAAGTGAAAAACAAAACTTATCACTGAAATAATACACAATATCCAAAAATAGTTGAAATTTGTAAATACAAATATATACAATAGTAAGTTTGTAGATGAATAAAGTACAAATTGGACAAAAGACCAAAATGTCTTTTTTATAATTAAGAAATGCTGTATCTATACCACCGCCATTACTACAATAATAATTATGATAATAATAAAGTAATCGATAATAATCAGCTCTTGCACTGATGCCGTGAATGAATATTAAATGTCTTCTTTATGTGTGTTTTAGTCATTCAAGGGGTGTTTTTTTATGTGCTAATGTGTGTGTATTAGGTGGTTTTGTTGGGGATGGACCTTCTGTCTGCATTAGTCAGCAGACTGCAGGAAAAATTCAGGACACAGGTTGGAACAGGTGAGCCTTTTGACACTTTGAAACATTTTAGAAATAAAACTACAAATCATGTGTGGGGACATCTGTTTTTTTTTTTCCAGTTCTTCCCAGTTTAATAGATCGTCTGGGAGATGCCAAGGATCAAGTGCGTGACCAGGACCAAGCACTTCTACTTAAAATCATGGACCAGGCTGCCAACCCACAGGTGAGGGGGAAATAATATTTGCATGCACGTAGTAGAATGTCAACTGTCATTTTTGACGATGAATTCCTTTTATTTCTGCTATGTCAGTATGTTTGGGAGCGCATAATGGGAGGCTTCAAACATAAGAACAACCGAACTCGAGAAGGACTCTGCCTTTGTCTCAACTCCACCTTAAATGTGTAAGCTTACATCATGATGCAACACTTGGAAGAAGTCATTTGTCAACAACAAAGTTTTCCTTGTCTTAACCATTTAGTTTGAATTGTCTTTACCAATTAAAATTGAGTTAAAATCATTTTCATACTTTGGAGAAAGTTCTTGTTTATATTTATATCGTCTTTTTTTTCCCACAATTGTTTTCAGGTTTGGTTCGCAGAGCCTGACACTTAGCAAAATAGTTCCTCACATTTGTAATCTCCTGGGAGATCCCACAAGTCAGGTACAACATGCCTTTCCTCTGAAAATATTTTGTCCTTGCCTTCTGCTAAAGTTATTTTATTGCATATTATTATTATTGCCGCAGAAGAAGTTGAACACAGATTAGGAGACACTTATTAATTCCATACTGTAACATAATATCGTGAATAATAACCTGTACAATTATTTTGTTAGGTGCGCGATGGAGCCATGAGCTGTCTGGTTGAGATCTACCGCCACGTCGGTGAGCGAGTGAGGATCGACCTGGGAAAGAAGGGCCTACCTCAGTCGCGGTGTGTTTCCATACGCCACACGCCAACGCTTCATTCACAGCAGCCCATTAACATGCAGATTTTTTTCCAGGTTGAATGTCATCTTTAGTAAATTTGATGAGGTCCAAAGGTCGGGGAACATGATCCTGTCACCTGTGTCAGGTAGGTTTTAATAATCTATGTTTCCTTTTTTTTGCGGGGTGGATGTCATTTCTCTTAATTGCAATGTTCCTGATTTGACTTGAAACATAAAGAGGACGCGTAGGGATTGTAATCATTCAACCACGGAGATGATTGCTTTTATAATGCCTGGCAGTGACGTGATCAAATCGTAAAATATTGTTGGTGGATTTGTTAGTAACAGCGCCCCTTGCTGGTCGTTTGCGGTAAATTCAGGGCGTTGCCATTCATCCTCTTTCAGGAAAGAGAGACTTTGTCACACTTGTGGGATTTGACTTTCTTTGTCATCATAAAGGCATTTTGCAGTGTGTGTAGCTGTTGACACACACTCTCGCTCTCCATCCTCCTCCACCTTCCCGGAGGCGCACACACAATGGCCGCCCCTCTGTTTGGCTCCACCCACAAGCAAATCTCGCGTTCATACACCTCCCATTGTCTCCACCCACACTTCCTGCTCTCTCCATCACCAACCACGCCGCCGTGCGTGTTTGCTGAGGTCGGCGTGTGGTCTCCATGTGTTGCTCGGGAATAATGACTTCAATATGAGAGGGTGGGGGGCGAGCGGGCTGACTCCATTTCCCTCCCGGAGATGAGAGGACCGCGGATGACTGCCGGACCACCTGACTGTCGGCATGCTGAGGAAACTGGTCTGCAGGCGGATCTGTTCCTGTGAGCGCTTCCTCTTGATTGCCAAGAGAAGCAAATTATGAATGATGATGAACGAGTGGAAGGGGCTGATAGATGATAAAGGATGTGATGAAGCCGGCAGTCTGGCTCTCATAGACAAAGTACTATGTGTGGCTGATTTTTTTTATTTTTTTTATTATTGTAAGGCATACTGTGTAGTTTTAGACACCAGGGGAGGAGCATCCCCATCTTTGTGCTCTGGCTGACAGTTCAGGAAGGGAAAAGAGCAGTTGCGTGTTTGGGTGTGAGCATGTCGGGCGGAGTTGCAAAAAATTGCTTGTGTTTGCTGACCTTTGTTAGCCATGTCTGTGGTCTGTCCTCGAAATGAGTTTGTCATCACCGGTGACAGTGGACTGATTGTTGTGATTGAGGCTGGAGGAATGTGCTTGTCCTCTTGCTTGTGGCCATTTTCATTCGAAATGCAGACAGGGCACGGCACGCACGCACGCCTGCCCACGCCACATTGTTGAGATGCACACTTGTGCCTCCCAGCTCACCAATCTCCCCGTGTGACTTTTCACCTTTCCCGCCTGCCCCAGATAAAAACTCTGAGGATGGCGATTCGCTGGACGGTGGCTGCTCTTCGTCCTCGTCCAAAGGAGAATTGTTGGCCGGGAGGAAGACCGGCGTGGGTTCGTTGCGACGCCCTGTCTCCAAATCAGCAGGTCAGAGCTCTCTTTTTTTCCACTGAGACAAAAATCAACGAGGTCACCACGTCAACTGTGTTTTTGTCGGTTGCAGGGAGAGATGGGTCCACTGCTGGCGCGGTGGACGAGGCTGACTTCATTCAGGCCTTTGACGATGTTCCCACTATGCAGGTTCGTTGGAGTCGAGACTTTGTCCGCCACACGGTCAGCTGACCGCATGTTCTCCGTCAGATTTACTCCAACAGGGAGGTGGAGGAGGCCATGGTCAAAATCCGAGACGTGCTCTCGGATGACAAGCGCGACTGGGAGCTCCGAGTTGCAGCGGTAAGTGGTCATTTTTGGAGTCGATGTCGTCGACCGCGCTTCATGGCCTGGTCGGACCCTTTCAGCTGAAGAAGGTGCGCTCGCTGATGTTGGCCGGAGCGGCAGAGTTTGACGGCTTCCCGCAGCAGCTGCGGCTCCTGGAGTCGGCGTTCGTACTGTCAGCCAAGGATCTGCGTTCGCAGGTGGTTCGGGAAGCCTGTATCACTCTGGGGTATGACCACCTCAAATCTTGATGTACTTGACACAAAATGTTCAGTCAAGTCTAAGTTGCTTGTGCTCCGCAGATACCTGTCCTCAGTGCTCGGCAGCCGCTTTGATCACGCCGCCGAGGCCGTCATGCCGAGTCTCCTGAACCTGGTCCCCAATAGTGCCAAAGTCATGGCCACCTCCGGTGTGGCTGCCATCCGCCTCATACTAAAAGTACTTCACCGCTTCTTGAAAATTGATGTTCTCAAAATGAGCGCAACATAGCACTAATGTACTGACTGTGTGTGTGTGTGTGTGTGTGTGTGTTTTGCAGCACACACACTACCCTCGTCTGATCCCTATCATCACCAGCAACTGCATCTCCAAGTCTGTGGCTGTCAGAAGGTTAGCAACAAAAAAGTTGAAAAGATTAAATTTGTCTGTCAGTTTAGAAATGCTTATATTTCATTTTCAAATTTATATATATATATATATATTTTAATGTTTATATTTTATTTTCAAACATTTTATATATATGTGTATATATATATATATATATATATATATATATATACATGTGTGTGTGTGTATATATATATATATATATATATAATATATAATTTTAATGGTTATATTTTATTTTCAAACAAAAGAATATAATTAATCATATGTAATAAATAATTTGTTGTTGTTGTGTGTGTGTGTGTCCTAGGCGATGCTATGACCTCTTGGACCTGCAACTGAAGGAGTGGCACACAAACTCTCTGGAGAGGTGAGGAAACATGAGCGATGTGTGATGACGAAAGAGGGCACATGACGCGAAGCTCGATCCACAGTTCCATAGTTTGTCTTTTAGTCTACTTGATTGATTCTTAAGCCGCAAAATAAGATACAGATAAATCAATTTTGAAAGTAATCACCAGTTGCAGTCCCGCAGTAAAAGCAGCAACTGTGACAATTCTACTGAGTGAAAGTGCTAACATCAGCAGGGGGGGGGGGTTATTCTTTCATGGTAACATGACACTAAATCTGGCAGGGGGGAGGGGAGGGGAGGCTGCCTGTGTAAAAGACACATTGTATTTCTGCATGGCTGCCGCCATCACTGCCGCTTGGGGGAAACGTGAGCTGAACCTCCATACCAGGGGAGCTCTCGGATTGTTAGTGTGTGTGTGTGTGTCCTGCTATGTGTTGATGTGTGACCCGGCAGGCACGTAGCCGTGTTAATGGAAACTCTAAAGAAAGGTATTCACGACGCAGATGCCGAGGTGCGCTCCGTGGCCAGGAAGTAAGTGCGGAACATTTGTTTTCATCACTGTTGATTCGGAGTCCCAAAATGACATCTGGCGGCGTCCCCACAGGTGTTACTGGAACTTCCAAAGCCACTTCAGTCGGGAGGCGGAGCAACTGTTCCAGCGCTTGGAGTCGTCTTATCAAAAAGCTTTGCAGGCTCACTTGCGGAGTGGCGATACTTTGATGTCACTTCCTCCATCTGATCATTCCTCATCCTCCTCACAAGAGAGCCTGAAGTGAGATCTTTAAAGTTCAATTCGACGCAGCTCTTCCTTTTCGTGTCTTTTCACAAAGGCCCGTTTTTGCTTTGTCGTCGCCGTTTCTAGTCGAACTTTGTCTCCGAGAAGCAACACCGGAAGAAACGTGGCCAAACGTAAGAGCGCGAATCTCGTTTCGACCTAATCCCAAACTGACTTTTCCAGCCCACATCAAGTAGTTTAACATTTTTTTTCCTTTCATGATCATTTTTAGCCAAAGCGTCCAAATCCTCTCGACCCCCCACCGGCACCTCCTCCCCCGGCACCCTCCAGCGTTCTTGCAGCGACGTGGACGTCAATGCGGCAGCCAGCGCCCGCACCCGGATGCCCACGGTAGCCTCGGCGGTGCAAGCTTCCCCTTTGTCCTTTAGCTCCGCCTCCGCTCTGCCTCCCGGATCTTACGCTTCGCTCGGTGAGTGCCAATTCCTGACCTTTAACCCCCCCTTATGTGTCTCCCCTGGGCTCTTTTGCCGGTCAGTTAAAGCAAATGCTAAGCTACGTGCATTCGGAGGCCGATTCCGATCTCACTATTCCTCTCTTCGGACTTTCTAGGTCGCGTCCGAACGCAGAAGACCAGCGCGGGAAAGCGTCCGTCAGTGCCCGACGGGCGGGGCCGCAGCAAAGGGAAAGTGGTCTCACAGTCCCAACGTAAGCAAGCCGAAATAAGACAACCACGCCGTCGACTTGTCACTGATCTGAACTTCCGCGCTTTAGCCGGCAGCAGGTCCGGTTCCCCGGGACGAATGCTGGGCTCTACCCACGGCAGGATGGTCAGGGTGCCCGTGGGCAACTCTCCCGTTCCCGCCAGCAGCGGGCTGAGTAACAGTCGGCGCCCACGAGGCCACCGCAGCCAGGGCTGCAGTCGGGAGACCAGCCCCACCAGATCGGGCTCTGGTGAGGACTGCTTGCAAATCATCTCAGCGCCAAATCCACAACGATGTTAGCGTAATTAGTCTCTTGTTGAGGGCAAAAGATACGCTGTTGTTCCTTCCCGTCCAGTTAACACTCTCTTTCTTGTCTCGCATGACTAACGCTCCCCGCGTAGCTCAACGTGCTTAAGAGCCGATGCTTGCCGCTAACCTCTCGCCCTGCGCTGCTCTCTGTCCGTCCGCCCGCCCGCCTGTCTGTCTGTCCGTCTGTGTCTCACCACTCCAGCACGGAGCCGAATCCCTCGTCTCAGTATGAGTCAGGGCTGCAGCCGCGAAACCAGTCGCGAGAGCAGCCGTGACACCAGCCCCTCCAGGGGTTTCTCCCCCCTGGGTGAGTAAGCGCTCGCTCACATTGGTGACCCCGCCCGCCCATCAGGCGTACGCCAAGAAATCAAATACTACCGTCGCTAAATGTCTTTCCTGAACATTCTCTACTTTGTCCCGGTCGTTTTATTTCCTGCATGCCTCTGGTTGGATGTCATCTTTTGCTTCAGTGTGCGATAAATCGCTCCGACTCCAAATCAAATGTCGTCTTATCAATGGTGCTAATCTCTGATCCGCTCCAGCAATTCGCACTTATTGAGTTGGACTTTTTCTTATTAAAAAGTATCTGGTCCAGTTTGTCTTCCTCGCACTCGCTGACAATTTTTCTCCGTCAGACCGTCTGTCTCACCAGGCTCGGATCTCGGCCTCCGTCAATGCCATGAGGATTCTCAACACGGGCACCGAGGTGGAAGCGGCGGTTGCCGATGCTCTGGTGAGAAGCCTTTCCGAAAAAGAAAACGCGCTGTTTCATGGAATCGATTATGTCGTACATCAGAAAATTGATTTCCTCCCTCCTGGACCTTTGTACATTTCAGCTCTTAGGAGAGTCGAGGAGTAAGGTACAAGTGCTGATGTGTGCATGAGCATGAAACATCGTCATATCATGTCAATCAGATCATGGATCTGTGATTGAGCTTGTGTTTTCACACACAGTCGCCCCTCGCTAACAACCCGGCCGGCCCCGTCCTAATACGATAGCTGCCGATATTTCTCACCGCATGAGAAGCACGACTGATCTCGGGAAAGACGTCAGCAGCATCCAACTGTGTGACTCTTTTTTCTGCAGCAGCGCTCAGCGCGCCGCCATTTTGAATCGCCGGGTATGTTCTCCGACGACGACGCCAACAGCGACGCCTCCAGCGCCTGTTCGGAACGCTCGTACGGCTCCCGCAACGGCGCCGTGCGTCATACCGACGACGTGGCTGAAATCCTCAACCACTGCGCCAGCGCCAATTGGTCGGAGAGAAAGGAGGGCCTGCTGGGACTGCAGAACGTGCTGAGGAGCCATATTATGCTCAGGTTAGGAACTTCCAAGGCAGGCTTGAGAACATCTTCTAAAAAAAAAAACAAGCTTGATTATCTCACTTCCTGTTGGGAGTCAGCATTTTATACCATCCAACCCAAACCCGTGTGTGTGTGACTGTGTCTCAGTCGCGTGGAGCTGAAAAGACTCTGCGAGATCTTCACCAGGATGTTTGCAGATCCTCACAGCAAGGTAACGCGCATGAAATACAAAGCGTCCATCCCATCAGGTCTTGTTTAACAACTAACTTGTCATTTTATGTTGGCATGACTCCTCACTTGTGTGGACTCACCAGAGAGTAAGTTTTTGCTCTTCTCCATCGATCGCTCGCTCGCTCACCGACCGCGTGAAACACTGACCTTTGCCCTGTAACGTGTTGCGCGCGCTCAGGTCTTCAGCATGTTCCTGGAGACTCTGGTGGACTTCATTGTTCTGCACCGGGAAGATCTACTCGACTGGCTTTTCATCCTACTCACCCAGCTGCTGAAGAAAATGGGCGCTGACCTCCTGGGCTCCGTTCAGGCCAAAGTTCAAAAGGCGCTGGATGTCACCTGGTGTGGATAAGAGGCGATTGGAATGGAAATGAGTTGGCGCAGGTGGATGAGACGCTTGGTTTGTTTGTCTCCTCCAGTGAATCCTTCCCGTACGAGCAGCAGTTCAACATCCTGATGCGCTTCATCGTGGATCAGACCCAGACGCCCAACTTGAAGGTCAAGGTGGCCATTCTGCGCTACATCGAGGCGCTAGCGCGGCGGATGGACCCGGCCGACTTTGTCAACACCAGCGAGACGCGCCTGGCCGTCTCGCGCATCATCACGTGGACCACCGAACCCAAAAGTTCCGATGTCCGCAAGGTAGGCCCGTTTGGATATCGCCGTCCTCTTTCCCCACATTTTTCAGTTTCTTCGACATTCTCCATATTTATTTTGTTCTAGTTTGGTTGCACGCTTTTTTTGGGTTTTTGTTTTCACATCTGGATTTGTTTCCGCAATCAGCATTTATTTCATTCAACAAACCCCCAGACCCTTCATAACTGGGAGGATTTGTCAGGCCGAGCCGGCACCGTGGCCTCTCTGCCTGGAGAGGGCAACCTGGAGGAGAGGTGCAAGCAGGTAGAAAACAGCATGACATGTTTCGGAGCTCTGCTTCTCCTTTTTGTTTCTGATCTATTTCCATGGGAAATTTAGCTGGGAATTTTTGGAACGGTATCATATTCAAGTATAAATAAAGCTCTGTGCATTTGAATTCCCATGGAAAGTTTCCAAGACTTTTTGCAAACCGGGCTCCTTGCCCAGTTTCATCAAATGATTTTAGCACCAGCTTTGACTTTGTGCATCCCAAAAGTGGCAAGAAATAGTGAGCAGCGAGTCTCAAAAAGTGCCTCCATGCTTTCGTGCAGGCGGCCCAAGTGGTGCTCATCGCCCTGTTTGAGCTCAACACGCCCGAGTTCACCATGCTCCTCGGCGCTTTGCCCAAAACCTTCCAAGATGGGACCACCAAGCTGTTACACAACCACCTGAGGAGCACGAGCGGCATCGCCATGGTAACGTCATCCCGCCACACGCAAATGCATCTTTCAGTTTTCCTGAGACGCGCGTGTTGCGCAGGCGTCTCCCGGCAGCTCGACGGGTCGAACGACTCCACGCCAGTCGAGCAGCCGCAGCAGCCCGCTGACATCTCCCACCACCTACTCGCAAGGAGGGCTTTCTCCCAGGTACGTTTTCCGATCTCCAGAAGGTGGTGTCAAATATTTTGCAAGCTGCCTTTCGGTCGAATAGTCGGCGGCTTTTAATGTATGAATGAACACGAGATCTTGTCATCCATTTTATATGTTCCCTCCGCAGCATGCTGGAGTGCGATAGTGAGAACCTGAACTCTGAAGAGATCTACAGTTCCCTGCGTGGCGTCACTGAAGCCATTCAGAACTTCAGCTTCCGCAGCCAAGAAGAGCACATGGAGCTGTACAAGCGAGATGGAATGCGGGACCTTGGGGTGACTGGAGCACACCGTTCATCTTATTCTTCTACACTGATGCCACCCCCCCCCCCGATACTAATCATCTGTTCTTCTTCCATAGGTTGAAGGTGGTTCTCCTTCGCACTCTAACCTCAAACTTTACGGTGATTCGATGGAGGCCGGGCGAACAGCTCTGGACAACAAGACGTCGTTACTGAACACCCCTTCGCCACGCTCGTTCACGCTGCAGCGTTTCCGAGAATACAACCCGCACAACTACGACAGCATGGAGCTGCGGCTCAATGGTGCATCACTCACGAGTGTTCCATTGAGAACAATTGGACACCAGACTAAAATTCATCTCCTGTCGTCACCTGCAGGACGCCAGCACGAGTCTGCCAAAAACAAGATCCAGAACCCCAGAAATATCCCAGGTAGATGCGTACTGTAAAGTCACAACTCACAGAATTGCACCGACGACGTGATCTCTGGCAGGAGTTACCGAGCAGCTGGTGGGAGAGCTGCTGAAGGAGCTGTCGCAGGGCCCGGCGGGCGAGTGTGCCACCGAGGAGCGCAGCGTGGAGGAGCGCCGCGCCACCCTGCTGGAGCTTCTCAAGGTGTCACGGGAGGACGTGCAGGTGGTTTGGGACGAGCACTTCAAGACCATGTTGCTGCTTCTCCTGGAGATGCTGGGAGACAAAGACGTAAGTGGCAGCAGAAGCGCCGGGTCCAAGATAAAATGACATTGAAGCCTTTATTTTGATGCTGACCCTTTTGGGCCACTTTGAGTCAAGTTGCAGCGGCCCTGCCTTTGTTGCATTTTCATTTCGGACTCTGCTCAGCACATGATCCGGGCCCTGTCCTTGAGAGTCCTGAAGGAGATCCTGAGAAACCAACCGGGTCGCTTCAAGAACTACGCCGAACTCACCATAATGAAGACACTGGAGGCTCATAAAGACTCGCACAAGGAGGTGAGTACGAACGACGCCGTGTGTTCCATCGGGACGAGTAATGGCATCCGTGTGTCGAAGGTGGTGCGCGCGTCAGAGGAGGCCGCGTCCACGCTGGCCGGCTCCATCCAGCCGGAGCAGTGCATCAAGGTGCTTTGCCCCATCGTGCAGACGGCCGACTACCCCATCAACCTGGCCGCCATCAAGATGCAGACCAGGGCCGTGGAACGCATCACAAAGGAGCCGTTGCTTCAGCTGCTGCACGACATCATTCCGGGTCTACTGCAGGTGAAGCGGAACTTCTCAATCCAGCTCAATCTTCTCAGCCGTCCGGCTTCCGTGGGTTGAATGCGTTTTGCCGGCGCAGGGCTACGACGACACGGAAAGCAGCGTGAGGAAGGCCAGCGTCTTCTGCCTCGTGGCCATCTACGCCGTGATCGGCGAGGAGCTCAAGCCCTTCCTGTCTCAGCTCACCGGTAGCAAGGTAATTCCCGCCATCGACCGATCAAGCCATCAGCTGCTCTCAACCTGTGCTGATGTTTCCTTTCCAGATGAAACTGCTCAACCTGTACATCAAGAGGGCCCAGACCTCCACCAGCAATAGCAGCAGCTCCTCCGACATCTCTTCCTATTAACCTGCTTTCAACACCTTCACGCGCCATTTTGATATTCATTCTGCCATTTCATACGTCCTGCTATCACACAGCAAAAAATCAGCCGTGAGCTTGGTGGAAGCAGAAGATGAGTGGCCTTCGCGGCTAAGCAAAAGTCCCCAGGAGCTGAATCTGCTGCCCCCTGCTGAAGAGTTCTTGGACCATGGGAGCAAGGCGTGTGTCTTCCCCAAGCTGATTTGCCTCGTTGCAGCAGAGGATCACTTGGCTGGCCAATGATTTGAAGCTTACGGCATTTTGGAGCCCGGCAGTACATCTGTACAACATTTGTAACAAAAACAAAAACAAAAAAAAACATTCCGTGCTTCCACATATAACTAACACTCGAGTGACCTCGAGATTCTCTCGTGAAAAATCGTTACGCACGTCTTTTAATTTTGCTTTCTGTCAGAAAAGAAATCTCGGCAACACACCTAAAAATGTATCACCAATGAACTTGTTGTATTCCACTACTTCAAATAAGACCATCTTCTGCAGTGCCGTCCCGAGCTTAGCAGTCCTTAGCGGAATAGTCCAGTTACTGTTGAACCACGAAGTTCAGACCACTGTAAATGTTTTTCTAAATTCCACTAAAAAAAGAAGGTCAATATCACTAAAGCTGAAATGCTTGCAAACATTCTTTAGACGCTTATGAAAGGAAATAATGTGAGGTAGACAATCAGTGGAAAAGCTCGCTGAGGTGACAATGACCTCGAGCCAGCCTGTGGAGGTCATTGTGACGTGAAACGTGAAAATGAAACACTCATCTGGAGAATGAAGACTAAAACTGACCTTTTAAAATGACACTTTGGACTTAATGTTCCGAGGGACCGAATCATTTGGCAATCATTTGGTTTCAAACATCCTGCCATCGCACATTTTTAAAGTGACGGACAGGCCGCCACGGTTTCCACAGCCTTGTTTGAATGTTCCATTTTCACTGTCATCTTATACGCGTGCCTTTAGTTAGACGCCTCTTTTTTCCTACAGTTGAACTAAGTCCGCCTTGGAGAAACATGAACTTTGCGAGTAAAGACAACCTGTTAGTATGTTGCTGATGAAATTCCTTTGCACCCTACACGCATGCTTCTACCCGTCACACATGACTATATTTATATTCCGCAGACTACTGCAAGTATTTGTTACATCACAAGTGAAACTTAAATAAAAGATCAGACTTGTCATTGTTTCCTTTGCTTAATCAATCAGTCAGCAATGATTGCGTTCCACCGGCAGATGGCGCTTGGAGCTCGAAGTGTTGCAACAATGTAACGAACGGACTTGGTGGATAATTTTTTTGGGTGATTCTTTATGATCCTGTTTTACTCATGTTTACATTGGTAAAACATTTTAGAAATGTATCGTCTTATTCTTTGTTCGTGAACTCTCACTTGAGGGCAGAACAGTTCGAGCTGTGGTTGAGTTTATACGCTGTCGTCGGAATATCCTCAACAACAAAAATACCACTGCGTATTGTTGCCATTTTACGAAATTGGGAAGTAGGTAACGTACAATATATTTTCAATCCGTCCAGAATTGTAGAATTGTGTCAACAGTTGTACAGGCCACCCTAACCACTGAAACTACAAGTCCCAGGATGCACTGCAACAGCTGCTTTCACGTGGCGGCAAACTCAGCTGCCCAGATTCCCTTCAAACAAACTCAGCCGGGCCGGTGTTCGCAATTACGTCGACTTCGGCCTGTGGAACTCACGTAAGTTATCCGCGTTTACTGAATAATAACAACAATAATGATTCATAACACGTGATCCAATATCCTGTAATGTAATTTCATGAAGGTATGAATAGATTTCTTTCGTATCCAAATTGTTGAATTTGACAAACATGGACGCTCTCTTGCCCACCATGCACTCTCAATACAAGAATGATATTAGTGGCATTATTTTAGCAGTTTTACCCAAAATGATGAATGAAAAAGTATTTATTCTCCAAGTTGCGGCCTGTTCTGTCCTTTATGGTGTGGGTTCTCACAAGATACACCTCCCCTGTGGTTTATGTGCCCTGGGACCAGTTCAGTTGTGTACTCTCACCTGGGCAAGGCTTCAGCCCACCTGTGGACCCAGTAAGGACATTTTTTGTAGAATGTGCTGAGTTTATGAGGAAGAGCTGCTCTGCTACTTTGCCATTGAAATATTCTGGAGCTCTTGTGTGTTTGCGCCATTTAAAACTGAGGACTTCTTTGAAGGAATGTTTCATTCTCAGGTGGCTCTTCCTGTTCATTTGGTAGCTTCTGACAATTTCCTGATACAGGACCTGTTGGTTGTCGTGATGCAGGTCCTACTAGCTGGCACCTTCATCTTGAAACACACTCATGCATCATTGAGGCCTGATGGGACCTTTTCTTTGTGGCGAGAGGCTTGTTTGTGTGTTAGTTACTGTCTTTCATCAGCACGTGCGTGCTGTTGAGAATTAATTTCATTAAGGGGGTCTATTTGCAAGCCCCCCCTCCCTCCCCAGCTTGTTTAAAAGCCCTCATAGTGCATGATTAGCGTGCCGTTCCCCAACCTGGCAGCGAGTGGCGGCTAGGTCGGCAGGTCACGCAAATGAAAGAGAACAACTTCATTGTGTGATGACTGGCCCATAAATCATCGGCCCTTTTCTATAAATCACGGCAGATGGCAGGGAGCGAGGCGAGGCTCATGGGAGCTGCGTGCGGCCCCGGTGCATGATGGGAGAAGGGTTGGCGAGGCTGGCAGAGGCGCGGGGTCACTTCCAGTTTGCGCATGTGAAGACGTGGAGAGGCCCAAACACTTCGTCGCCCCTCCCCTAATCCCCGCCGCTCGCCACAGGCCCGGCTGATGAGATGCAGACCCGGCAGGTCCTCGCACCGTGCCCGTTTAAGAGGTCTCAACTGTCTGCTTAATATGGAGACAACTTCATTGACTGTCATCGGCGAGCTGCACTGACACCTGTCCGCTTGACACCCCGTGTCCACCCGGGAGGACGTCGGTCTTCATTATTCATCCCCGTGGCCCGGATGCTGTTCAGTTAAGTTCTGTTCAAACATCCACTCAAAATCTTCACACCGTCCGATGCGCGTTGTTTAATGCTGATGGCACAAAATTATTTTTCCCCCCATTCTAGAAGTTCTCAGTCTTAAAACCACGTGTATAAAAATGAAGTGTAAATAAATGTGTCCTAAATTTGAAAGAGCTTCGCTAGCAACCGAATTTGAGTGATTAAAAATGTAGCGCATAAATAAAATCACGAAAAGTCAAGCCGTTGTCTCCGTTCTCAAATGCTGTGTCTGCTGAATGTTGGAAACCACGCCTCAAATAGATTTTGCATTGTCTTGTAACTCTTCCTCCATGTTTGAGCCACTAAAAATATATCTGCCTGAATCCTCCGATGGCTAGAATATATCCCACCGGTCCTCGCGACGAGAGGCGCTAGCTCATTAGCCGATAGACTTCCTGGCTCCTCCACGGTGTCACCTCCTCGCTTGGGAATTTAATAACGATACTCGGCTATTCTGTAAATTGTACCGTTCACACCTAGATGAGAATTTCTATCAAATGACGGACTAACGGGGGGGGGCAAGGACAGCGGAAGATGTCCAAGGTGGACTGGCCTCGGTCACCCCGCTCCCCGCCCCCCCACAAGGCATCTCTCAGCTGCCATCAATGCAAATGATGGTTTGATAATTTAATAACCGAGTGGGCGCGATGTGTCCTTTTTCTTCCAATTTTCATCAGGCGAGGGTTGCGTTCCATCATCAGAAAATAAACACCATCCATCATCCTTGTCATGATTAGCCGCTGACAGGCCGAGCTGTGCTGAGCATAAATATTCTGTAATGTGGCAGCCGGGACGCCTCGCCTGGTTCTGCTCACTTTGTTGGACCAGCCAAGAGAAACGTCAATTGAAGTCTTACATCAGAAGGAGATGGCGGCATTGACTTGACTGTTAAGTCCAAGCACAAGAAGCCTGGAAGGGTTCTGAAGCACCCCCACTCCCCACCCGCTACTAATTGCAGGGGAAAACTATGCTCCACGCAGAGAACAGAATGTCTATGCCTGCCGAGGAGGAGGAGGAAGAAGAAGAAGAATCCAACTTTGAGAAACATCAGTCTTGCATCAGGTGCTGAATGTTTGATGCTCCTGTGATCTCCATGTTCTTGTCACAAACAAGATTCTCAAATAGTGTTTCAATAAAACACAATTTTATGACTCGGAGGGAATTTGGTGAACTGGCCTTGTTCAGTTTTAGGACCCCGAATCGGGCCGGGTCCATTTTGATTGGGTTGCCAATTAAGTAAAATGCTGTAAGCTATTCTATTGATCGTCAAGTACAATGACTTGTGCAAATCAATTTGTGCCCATTATGTTCTTTATCAATAATATATGTATTCACATTGTGGCAATACATGATGTATTTTATTAAGTTTGGGGTCTTGAGCTGAAAAAGATTGGGGGGTTAAAAAAAAAAAAAAAAAAAAAACTCGGGTGCATATTCTACCAATCCTCAAACTTCTCCAATTATGTGGCGGTGGCTCTCATCAAAATACAGCACCTGTCATTCCCAGCACACCTTTCCAGGTTGGAAACCTCCAGAAGGTGGACTGGCTGATAAGGATGAGAGTTCACAGCCGTGGGAGGTTTTAATGAGGACCTCCATCCTCTCAGCCCCGAGAGGAGAGACCTGCCGGTGCTAAGCGGCAAGGTGGCGGCGACGCTGACCTCCCTCAGCTGCCGCCTGAAATGCAGACAAGTTGTCCGCACGTCTGACCCGCCACAATTTTGGTGACCGCCCATAGTGACGGTGTCCCCGATGCTAGCATGCTAGCATGCTTGACCTCAGCCTCACATCTTGCCTGGTTATTTTTCTTCAAGTGTCTTCCCTTCAGCTTGTTAGCACTGTCAAACAGCAGATGGAAAAGTGCGCTGAAGTTAGCTTCTCCGCGTTTGCGTCTTTCAGAGCTAAAACCTCGCCGTTGGGTTGTTTTTCGCTGTGATGAGCCGCTAATATGACAAAGTTGGCCAAACATATGGTGCGCTTTTTGTAAAGCAGCTGTTATTTTGCTAAGCCACACATCATAAATATGCATGCGGTCTTAGCGCATGACACCGGGGTGCCAGGACTCGCCACGTAGCGCCGCTTTCTGAGTGCTGCTGTTTGCTAAACGGCCCTCGTTGTCGTGTACTGACGCTAAAAGTTAAACGTGCTACAAAGACCGGAGGCGGCAGGTCCTTAAAGAGCCATACGGGTGATTTTATCCCTTCGGACTCATCTGCGACGACCCCAGTTTCCAAGGATGAACATTATTCCGAGGTCCTTCGTTAATATTGAGTAGGCGCTGACATGGGGAGGCGGACCTCTTGCAATGAGAGCGTCTTCAATAATGCATGTGTCCCTCAGGGGCCACCATGCAAAGAGTGCAAGGTGATTTAGATCATCTCTGACAGACGTCGTTTAGCCACTCGCGTTGATTTGATCAGACACCGAGCCGCATCTAGCTGCTCTCTTCTCTGCCGAAACTTCGATCCAGAACTGCCTTCCGATGCACTCGTCAACGGGGCAAGTGAAATGGATCAGTAACTGAACCCGTGAGGTCGTTTCCATATTCCGCTAATAGAAATGAATGAGGCGTCCGCGTGTGCCGAAAACTATCCATCATCGGCGCTGACACCAGCGCCATCCATCCAGCCTCGTTAGCCCAACACGTTTGTAATGCGGTTATGATTGCGAGCCGGCTGACACGTGATGACGGTGGCGTTATCCGGAGTTGGTCAGAGAATCTCCTTAACTCATTCCCTCCCAATGACGACTATAGACGTCAACAGTGAGTGTCAGAGGGACAACCAAGGTTAGATGGACTAATTTAGAGGGATCAGATTTAGATGGTTTGGTAACATCCAGAAGAGCGGAAGTATGTACGATATACCGTGATGAGGATGGAGCTACCAGGCAAGAGATCTAAAGGAAGAAGGTTGAAAGATCAAATTGGTGGATGCATCAAAAGAAGATTCCACTTGTCTTAAGATGTCAGCGTTTGTATTTACGGTCTGTACAGGAACTTTCTTTTCAACTGTTTCTTTGTAAAAGTGCTCCATAAATAAAATGGAGTTATCTGGAGCTACAAGAAATATCTTGTTTGTGTGCGGAGTTAATGAAGCGGCCCGAGAGACGGTAGAGGATTGAAGCAGGCTGGCTCTCTGCCCACCGTGTGTCTCCGCTCGCCAAAGATTCTGATTGAAATTCTTTTAACACGGCCCCGTGAAGTGAAAAGGCACTTTTGTCAGCTAATGAATTATTTGGGTCAGATGAATCGCGGCGCGGGCCTTGAGGAGCAGGTTGACTATTACAATAATAATCATTTCCTGAACGTTCCGAGAGCCGGAAAAAGTGTTGATGAAGCTTTTACAGCGAGCGAGTTGTTCTTAACAAGTAAGTTCTGTCATTAATAAACGAGAGCGCCGCTAGTGAGATCTTAGCGCGTCGCCACCTCTGCTTGGACTTGAGCCCGCGGCTATTTTCCCTCCCACTTCCCATCTCTAAGAGAAGAAGGAAGCTGAGATCAAACGTGTCCGTGGCTGAGTTCCCTGACAGACTCCCATCATTTGTTCCCGTTGCGAGCGCCGCCTCCCCGCAAGTGCGAGCGCCGCTTTGTTGTGTGCGTTTGAGCGCGCCGTCCTCTGGGCCGCGCTGTCACAGCTCATATTTAAGTACAGCTCGACTAACCCCCCCGCCTCCGTTAGCGTCCTTTTTCATCACTTTCCCAGCTGCAATTGACACGATGTTGGGGAGGTAGGATGAGGTCAAAGGAAAGCGATTCAAAGCTGACTTGGAAAAGGTCAACGAGAAAGCTGTGAGGAAGGAGTTGGCCAATTTCTGGACACTCAGCAGAACCTCCTCCTCTTTTTCCGGGCCCACTCTACCTACTTTATTAGCCTCAGCTGTAATTGGTTCAAAGCGGATTCATTGGTGAAGATGCGTAAAAAACAATTCTCAACAATGGACGAAAGAAACCATGTTCTTCAACTGCATGTTATTTGAATTTATAATGAATGAAAAGCAAACTTGCCTGACTTCAGAACTTCAGAATTTTTTTTCTTTCTGACTTCTACCAATTAAAAAAAAAAGAGCTGGTAATAATTTCCAAGATAGATTAGAAACCGCAAGTCAATTAAAAAGCATAGCGTGCCTTGCACTAAAACCAAGAGAGACTATCTGGTGGGATTAAAGCAACTGCGCTCCCGCTTTTATAGATACTATATCATTTCTGTGAAAACCGTCCCCCATTGTGTTTACATCTCTAATTAGTATCATAAAATCTTGGCAGAAGTCCGTTGGCCACAGTGAAGAAACCTTTTATTTGAAACAAGACTAACTTTTGTTGAAAACTAGAGACAGTGGATTGATTCAACAAAGCACGTCCAGAGTCACCAGGGAAAGCAACTGTTAGCCGTTAGCTTGCGCGTTGAACCAACACCTTCCCCTGTTTTTGCTAGCTTGCTAAAATTTTTTAGTCTGTGTGTCTTTGGAATTTTATTCCAGTCATCCAGAAGAACATTTGTGAGGCCAGAGATCACTGATCATGTCTTACAAGCTCTTTTGTTGTCAAAACAATCCCCATAACGGTTGACTACAGAAGACTTGCTACTTGCATGTAACCAGGTCTTCGATGTTGTCACAGGACATGGTTGGAGTTATGGTCGCTCTGGTGCTTTTTGCGTGTTTAGAAGTCCAAATGATTTTCACGTGATCACCTGTGTCTAAGCCAGGCACTTGCACGACTGCTGAAAAAGCTCTGTTGTTTACATGCTACTTCCGAATATGGCTTGTCAAAAAGAATACATTGTACAAGTGGACAGCAGATTGCAGCAACAGTAACGACGGCTTCTTCACGTCACTTTAATGGACACTTTGGTGCCACGTATCAGTTTCAGGAACGTTTTCTCGAAAGGACTCCAAAAGGAGCCATGCTTCCCTGCCTTGGCCATACTTATTCCAGGAAAAACGATTTGGTCCCTGTCGGACAAAGCGTTGTTTCTGGGGATGTTGTCATTATAATCGTTGGCAGGCTTGAAAGGAGTCTGCCGAATGCTTTGGGTTCTTTCGGGGGTATGGCTGATATGGTTTCGGAGATAGTTCAGTTCCGTCCTTCAAGTTGAACTTGCGCATGCTGAGGTGGTGGACGCATTAGCGGGTACTGTCGGTGTGTTGCCCTCGTCGTCTGAGGTGCTGGAGGCTACCATCTGGTTCCTTGCAGCCTTGATGGTATATAAAAAAAGAATCCCAACAAGCTTGGAGAGGAATTTTGCAGAGGTGTCGGTTGTAAACCTTCAGTGACTGGAGCTTAGAGGCCCGAGGTCAGGCTCCACGGATTGGCCCGAGCACGGGAAGATATCGTCGGTCATGTTTCAAGTGTGAGATCTGACTGGAGCAGCGAAGAGGAGTTGCCTGAGGAGCGGAGGCCGAGGGTGTCGAGTGAGTTCAGACTTCTCAGCAGACCCAGGACCAATGCCTTGACTCTGCCAGAGGAACACTGAGGAACATCAGGCAACAAAGTGAGATGCTGGATGAGTGCTTTCATCAATTTGTTTCCACTCACCGCCTGCTGGTACTGGTGGCAGCGGCAAACGGTCCATTGGCAGAAGTCCCTCCTCTTCTTCGTGATATACTCCAGATATGGATGACAGCTGAGCTGCTCCTGGATGCTAACATTCGCTGATCCTGCTTCTTCGCCATTAGAATCACCCAAAGACTCCACAGCGAGTTGAAGTCCAGCAGGCTTCCATCGCTCAAGCCTTCCATTTCTACTCCACCGTCATTGTCGGTGGCCCCACCAAGCGGTGATGGTTCGCTGCTACGCAGTGACTGACCGCCATGGCTGGACTGCTGCATCTACAAATGAGCAAACACAGATGAGCTCATCGATATTTGGCCCGCTTGCAAACACAGATGAGGTGACGGTGATCCGCGGTGGTGATGATGATGAGTCATTGTCGTGCTGGACGATGACAGCCAAGGCCAATCAGCCGGGCTCTGCTCCAACATGATACGGAGAGCAGTCGGTCTTTTATCCTCGGCCATCTTAATTGTAAATAATGAGTGTTTTCTTAGGAAAGGGGGCTGGAGAGGTGGGGGCGCTTCACAGATTACAGCCCATCTTAGTCTGTCTGTGAATAGGAAATGGGCAGGATGAAAGGAGGCTTGAGCCCGAGCCAGAGCAACGGGCCAATCATCACAAGGGGGCGAGCGACCGTGTTTTCTTCTGCCCGATCTTCCCTTCGACGCATTACGGCACCTTTGTAGATGCGATTTGTTTCGCAAAATGTCATCTATGGATTCCGATACTTCACCTTACCATCGAAGCGATTGTTCTTCCCAATTAAAAGAATCGCCGAGAAGTCAATAGCGCCTTCCGTGCGAACCAACCCTCAGTTGCCTCTCGGGCGCTAATATATTCAGTGCTAAAAAGCCGTCTTGATCACAGCTTGATGGTTGACTCTGTTTGCAGAGAGCAGCAAAAGCAATTCCCACCGTGTGAATATTAATTCCTGCTGTGGCTTTTATCATGTTCAGACTGTGTGACGGCTCTCCTCTCCACTGTAGGTTTCACGCCGGATGCCACGGATGTGTGGTATTCTAATACGGCTAATGATTACACGTTCCTTCAATATTCATTAGGGCCGAGCCACAAAGAAGCTCTTCTGCCTTCCACGTGGATTTTAAAGGCAGCAAAAATTACATTGGGATTTCACTTGATGGTAAATTATGATAGCAGTACACCATGGTACGTATAAAATGGCATATGATGGCTTGAAATGGGAACAAAGCCAAAAGCGAGTGAGCTCACCTTAGCAAGGTCTGGTTGTAAGGAAAGAGAGATGACATATTTCAGTTCAATTACTTTCTAGGACAGTAATGGTCCATCGTGCTCAGGGAAAGGATGAGTGTCTTACCAGGGAATTTTCCGTCTTGATGGATTTGACATGCATGAAGTCCTCCGCACCTGCGGGGGCGCTGCTGTCTGCGCGTTTCTCGTGGATCGTCTGGTTCTCGCTGTTGTCCTTGGGCGCCAGCCTGGTCAGCTGGTCCCCCCGCTGCCTCTTGGTGACGTGGGCCTCTGGGCCGTGGACCGTTTTCACGTGCTTCCTCAGCGAACTGGGGTCCGTGTAGCGCTTGACGCAGCCCGCCATTTTGCAAACGTACGGTTTCTGTCGCAAACGAACATCTGATTTGTTCAAAAACGACAAGGACAAGGCCCAAATGGGTTTTACCTCATTGGAGTGCGTGCGGTTCTGATGTTTGGCTCGGTCCGAAGCGTTGGAAAAAGCCTTGTTGCACCCCTCGTGCTCGCACATGTAAGGTTTCTCCCCGGTGTGAGAGCGCAGATGGGTCTTGAGATTTTCCAGACGAGAGTAGGCCTTGGAGCAGCCCTCAAACTGCGGCGGACGGACAGATGAGACGCAAACGTCAAGTCCGGTCATTTTTCGGCGCATCTGTTACCCACCGTGCACTTGTGCGGTTTCTCTCCCGTATGCCGGCGCATGTGAACCACCAACATGTACTGAGCCTTGAAGGGCTTCTGGTCCCGAGAACATTCGTCCCAGCGGCACACAAACTCTTTCTTCTCCCCGTGGATGTGGTCGTTATTGATGTGCTGCGGGGACGAGTTTATAACAGTGTCCATCGGGTCAAAGTGTCCCCCCCCACCGCACCACCATGAGAGTTCTAGATGCCGAGACTTACGTGGACCAGCTGCTCTTGGGTTTGGTACTCTGTGCTGCAGCCCTCCCAGTGGCAGTTGGACTCGCACGGGGCTTCCGGCTTTGCTTTGCACTCGTCATGGTCCACTTTAAGTTCGGAGATGCTCTCATGGTCCTGTGTCGGTACGCTGGTTTTGTTCGGCTATGGGTCAAGAACAACAAGCGTAAGTGAATGACAGCAGGCACATGGTCATGTTCCAGAATGTCCATTTGTTAGTTCTTCAGTGCCTTTTTCGTGAGAACTATCGTGGCTGGAGATAAGTTCTACTCCTTAAAATATTGATATCATCAAGTTGGATATTTTAGGAGAATAATCTGATGACTTGACTGGACAATGCGTTCGATTAGCCGCGATTGGAAGAAAATGTCGCTGCAGATATGGTCAAGTTTTGTCAAAGGTGAACGTTTTGGTCAGTGTGAGTCTTCGTTGAAATGATGAGCGGCCGCATGTGCAGTCGTGCGTGTGAACATGCTGACTGCAGCGTGTTTGTGTCTGGCCCCGGGCGCCGGATCTTCATCAATTGTGCCGGCCCCAAGACGCCTGCGCGCGGCGCCGCGCTCATGCATCACGCGCAAACTTGCCTCGCCGTTCACAAGCGGGCAGAAATTTGTCACGGAACCGGGGAAAAAAAAAAAACCCTCACATGACGGCGAAGCCGCTGGCCAATATTTCATGAAAATGAAGTACACTGGCACAGTTTACACGATCCCGGGAGAGCGGGGGGGCGCTTGGAGGGGTGTAATGAGGGTGCGGGGCGACGCAAAGCTCTTATGCTGTGGACTTTTTTCCAAAATCTCAACCATGTTTCTCAAGGAGGTCATAGGAGGGACCCGTTGGTGTTGGCTATGCACTCACCAGTGAACTCGGTGCTTTGGATTCGGGTTTCACCTTTGACCTCTTGGTGATGACGGGGTCAACTGTGCAGCTGGTGACTGATTCTCCGCAGGGGTTCTGAAGAGAACACAACTCTGTTCAGTTTGACAGAGGAAACTGAATCATCCAAACAAGTATCTCAAGGGATTTATCCTACTTGGGACGCCAGGTCGTTGGCGTGGACCGGAACGGACGGCGATGAGAATCCGAGGCCGGGCTGGCAGCCGGGGTAGGCGGCCGCTGGCTGGATGAGTGGCGGAGTGTGGCCCAGAGCCAGCAGATGCTGGTAGGCCACGGGGCTGATGGGATGAGGGAAGGCCAAGGACGGGCTGCGGATCCAAACATACCCGAGTCACATCTTCATTCTTTCAAACTTCTCAAGACATGTTTAGCTTCCAGCTGACCCCGCTTACCTAAGTCCTCCGACGGACAGGTGTCCATAAGAGCTGCTGGCAACCGAGCCGGACCGGGAGTTGTTGATGTAAGCCACCAGCGAGCTGGGCGAGGTGCGGATCATAGTCTGAAGGTTCACGCTGGCGTCGGACAGAGGTGAGATGGACAGCGTTCTCTTCCTGCTCAACCTCGGAGTCAGTCGCGACACTGCGGACAGACGCCTCGAAGTCACCTCGATGTTTTCTTCTCGAGACTTTTCATTAGGAACCAAATAGGTGTGATGTTCTCATTTTCGGGCAGTGTGGCATGACATGAGAAGCTACAGCATCTAACTTTGCATTACGGCTGCAACTAAAGTCCAACATTATCCTCATTAGGATTCAGACGTAGCTAATTGAAAATTCCACATAATTACCTCAGATAAGATAGAGCCGTGGACAGGCTCGCAGCGTCGTGTTTAATGAGGCCAATTTACTGAGAATTGATTCCAATTCGGAGGGAAGGAGAGCGTTGATTGATTTTTACAAAGTATGGAAAACACTTCATCTACAGTTTCCTGTTTAGTCCTTGCATGTTGTCGCCCTGGTGAGGACACTCGATAAGTAATAAACTTACGGCTTGACCTTGAAACGAGCCGTTAACAGCAGACTGGCTAGCATGCCTAACTATCTCCTGATTTTCAAAATATCGCTTCTCTCAGACTGATGCTTCATCAAATCTTACGGTTTTTTTTGTGATGACGATGAAGTAACTTACCATCAAGGGGGGTCATGTAGTCTGACAGGTGGGCTCCTGCAGCTAGCCCCGCCCCCTGCATGAGCAGCTCGCCGTAGGAGCCGTGGTGGCTCGCCATCAACTGGTAATACTCCCTGGTCAGACTCACTCCGGTCGGAGAAGGTGGTGGGAGCCCAAACAGGCTGCCATCTTTGAAATGGTCGTGAGCCACTGAGGAGGAGGCGGAGACAAATTCAGTATTGGACCCTCTCAGACGTCCGGCTTCGTATTTGCGTTCCCTCAACTAGCAGGCCTCCGTGTGTTTTTAGCAGCTTTATTGCACTTTGAATCTTTCCATCGTTAACAATGACAGAATGCAGAATAAGATTTATGTCCACTGCCGCCTCGCAATCTTGTGTTCTAATTCCAGGCCGCCTGCAAATCACCTTCTTTGATCGAATTGCAGCAGGTTATATGCGCTCGCCGTTTCAGCTGGCGGCCTTTCATACCATCCAGCGAACGAACACACGGCGCCAAAACAAACTCCTGCCAGGTTGCCAGTTCAACTTTGGTCAGACTTACTGTGAGTGGGGCTCAGGCCTCTGGCTGCCGAGATCATGGACAGCGTAGGGCCGCCGTGCAGGTAGTGCTCCATGTGAGGGTTGACGTAAACGTGCGGGGGGCTGAAGGGGGAGTCGCCGGTCGCCATGGACGCAGGAGATAGACGGATCAGAGAGATATCAGAGATGACAGGGCTGCCTGGAATTCCTACGGGCCTGGGATGGAAACAGTTCATCAGTATCCTAAGCAGAGACTCTTGAGGAAAGTGGGCTTAGTACAGCTCCAGGGGGAGCACCTTCACTTTGGATCTTCAGCTATGAACCACATCACCTCCTTGTCTTTAGCTAACTGATTTGAGAGATGACAGGGTTGCCTGATAGTTCTACGGGCCTGGGTTGGAAACAGTTCATCAGCATCCTAGGCAGGGACTCTTGAGGAAACGCATCACAAGTGGGCTTAGTACAGCTCCAGGGGGAGCACCCTCACTTTGGACCTTGAGCTATGAACCACATAACCTCCTTGTCTTTAGCTGTTTGCGGATTGTCTTGTTACATGTGCTAGCTAGCCAAAAGGGACAAAAGATGGAGTCACTCGGTTCCGTTTGCTCCTGACTCAACTCGACTGGACTGCGTGTCAGCCGTCCGCTTTCAGTGTCCCCGCCGAGGTGTCATGTTGGGCAATCACGGAGCAGGAGAGCCCTGACGGTGCCACGGGCATCGTAACAAAGTGCCACGCCGGGCCACAAATGACACAACAATTCATTTACTGCTCAACGCTGTTGTAATTAGGTGAATTTGGCACTGGCGATGGGAGGGACAGCTAGATCAAGGTCTTGATGAATGAGGGGTCCACTGTCAAGATCAAATCACATTAATCAACGTGGCCGCGTCTGAGGACAGGCGTAAAAACCTCCACCCCAACACCAAACATTTGCCCCGCCCGACACAAACCGAGCCCGTGTGATAAATGGCTGTTGCCAGGCGCAACGCGTGCGCATTGCAATGGAGGAGCACTCCATCCGTACGTTTCCTTCAGCGCTTCTCCTCGGTGCCTAAGTCTAAGAATTCATTCTACACTCACCTGTGGACGGTGTGGACGGCGTGCGGTTCGTAGTGGTACGAGTGGCACCCGTCGTGATGCCGCGTGTCCATGGGCTTGTGGAAGGATGAGAAGATGTGCGGGGAGGCTGTAAAGAAGAACAGAAGGAAAGATTGGAAAGTCAGAAATGATCAAAGTGAGGCGAAGAATTTTTACATTCGGCCTCACACAATACGAGCAAGGTGACCTGGGACTTTGCGGCGTGGAGGTCACAGTCATGGATCATGATCTGCTCTCGTCTAAGCATCGAGGGAGTTACGGGCCTCGCAGCGACGTAGGTCAGCATTTGCGATCCATTCTTCTCACTCTGCGCCAAGCTGACAGACTGAGCGCTTCCCCAAACGGCCGCACAAATATTCCCTCAACTCCAACTGAGTTGGTGTTGTCACTGATCACGCTGCACTTTTTATAGCGTGGACCAGCTAAACTCGAGAAGGTCTTTCCATCCTTTTGTGAAATACTGTCGAGTGGTCGAAGGGAGTACGTAAGGTAAACACTTGTAACCTCGAGCTTGGCTTTTTCTCCAAGGACCACCCATCCAAGCGGCACCGCGGCAGTTGGCGGGGTCTCCTCCTTCCATCACCCAGACATTTCCATTGTCGTGCCGCCGCAGGAGGGACACAATGCGAGCGCTCGTGAGAGCTGCAGAGGCGGGCTTACCTGATGCACCCCCAGTGGAACCCCCCCCTCACGGCCCGCTTAGGCTCCACCTATTAATCATCGCAAGCTCGTGTTTGTTTTTCATTGTCATGCACTAACTCACGCTCCACTTCTTGGTTTTGTATAAAAAGTTATGTCCCGTTCCAAATTCAGTCCTGCCGGGTCCTAAAATCAAAACAAAAGTGCGAGGTGATTTCCACTGATCGGAACGGCCAATGGGCTTCCTCCGCCGCTGCGTGTTGCGTTGTTTGTATCATTTAGCTACTTAGAAGAGTGCATATGTTGAAAGAGTGATTGCGGCGTGGCGTAATCACCTCCAGCGAGGCTGATTGATGACCGGCGGCCTTAATAGCGCTGCTTAACACACAGGTTTGTCTAGATTAAGTAATTACCTCATCATCCCGTACGCGACGTGATAAAGAGACGCCTGCGTGGCGGGGAACGAGAGCGATAATTAAAATAGCATCAATTAAATGGCGCTTGTGGGCCTGTCACGGAGCTCCCCAGCTAACATCCATATTAGCCCGCTGGCACCCTCGCCAGGGGGGCGCCTGGGATTATGGAAAATGACTCCAATGTGCCATCTTGGAATTAAACAAAGACCCAGTTCTTTTTGCGCACTGCAAGGCAAGCGGAGCTAAGAATAACATCCGAAAGGTGATGAACATGTTGACAGATAACCTTTGACCTGGAATGATAAATAATTGTCTAATTCTCTCCTGTCAATCAGACTACCCAATTTTTTGTCAGTTTCATTTCAGGAACTGGACTTGATTTTTATTTTTTATTTTACACAACTCACAATGACTTGCGCAAAGTTGCTTTCATTGGCATCGTGACTGAAACCAGAGTGCCAAAAAAACCAACAACCTTATTTATTTCATTCCACGCTTGGCCTGGTTTGGTGGCTAATTAGCTCCAGCTAATGCCACCAACAGCCACAAGACAAAGCACAACAGCACAACAATTAGTCTGAAGGCGCTAATGGCTTTCCTGTGCAGGTGCGAGCACACGCAACAACTTTTACAATCGGCCTCTGTCTATAAAATTATTAACTTTGACGTCGTCCTGATTTTTTTTTTGCCTACGCTGTTTATAGCGGTCTTGACTGAGTTGAGGAAACCTTCCAGTGTGTTCCAGTGTGTGTGCAAACCACACTGAGAAAATTTGGCTTGCTGTTGTCATAATCACCAGGGCCAACAAAAAAATTGACATATCTGTGCTTTACTTTGTCGTTGATATTTCTGTCAATTTAAACTTTCGCTCCACTACATATCCTGAACAAAATGTGTACTCTTACTCAGATACTCTAATCTACTCTCAACTACAAAATAAAATCAGAAGAATTTATTTGTTGACATAATGCCTCAACCGTGGGGCACAAAGCGTAAGAATAATATAATATATGTTTTTTCTTTAATGTAATATATTAATGTAATTAATAAATTAAATATAGTAATGTAATATATATATATATACATATATACACACACATTTTATAATATAAATATAATATAAATAATAAATAAAATGAATAATATAAATAATAAAATGTATATATCTAAATAAATAATTAATAAAATCAATATAATATATCTCTAATATAGCATCATACACTGATCATTGACATTTTTAAACACAAACACAAAAAATGCCTCTGTGCTATAGTGTATGATTACTCTACTGTATTGTTTATTTCCTGCTCAATAATGTTAGCTACTTTTTGAGTCTGTGTTTAACAATGAGACATCCCAGTGACCCCTGAGCGGGGTGGCTATTATTCTCCGTCTTCCGCCGTCCTCGCCGGAAGATAAGTGCTCCTCTCTTTTGACCATACGCATTTTTCTCTGCCAGAGGTCCGATCGCCCCTTCCTCACCCCAAGCACTTCCGGCAGAGCGCCGGCCTCCAGTTACTGCTCGCTATCATCAATAACTCGCCAAATCTTATCCTCATCGCGAACACGGCTCTCTTAAAGCAGCCTGGCCCCGCATCCACTCACCTTGCAAGTTCATGCGAGACAGCCGCTAATCGATTTCAAGAAATCTCGGTGTGATCGACTCGCACGTGAATTTTAGAAGCCAACTAAAAGATTTCACCAAGTTTACTCATTAGCTCCTGAATTAAAACTAGAATTTTTTTTTTTCCAGTGCAGTTCAAATTTAGGGATTTTTTTTTTTTATAATTGCAGGCGGGTCTCAGTGTATCCACTTTTCCGCAATCGTGGTTAAACAACGGCCAATTCTATTTGCCATCTCCTCATTGTTCCTTAAAATCCAATTGAACGAGGAGGGTCGCGTGGCAGCCCGCGTTGGGGGGTGGGCGGGGTCGGTCGTGAGCACCCGGGTCCATTCTAATTGACTCGGAGCGCCGCATCTCCACTTTTTTATTTTTTTTATTTTAAACAAAGTGACTCTCGCTTGAGCTTCATTACATGCACCCCATTTCCATAGACCTCTGGGACCGAGACCTGGGCCGCTCCCGTGGAATAAA
Source organism: Syngnathus acus (assembly GCF_901709675.1). Lineage (NCBI taxonomy): Eukaryota > Metazoa > Chordata > Actinopteri > Syngnathiformes > Syngnathidae > Syngnathus > Syngnathus acus. Next base: position 23,425,824 of record NC_051088.1, on the reverse strand, counting down.
CGAGTGCTCCATGATAAATGGTTCTATTAGCAATCCAGATTGTTAAACTGTGATATAACAGATCGGCGCGGCGAGCGGGGCTCCATTCATTTTCTTCCCCTCTGCACACGTTTCCATGTGTAAATAAGGTATTAAAACTGGGCATTAGCCGCGTTCCGTGATAGAGAGGAAATTGTTCCAAATAAATAACCCGGCCCGCGAATATAAAACAGCCGACACGGAGGCTTCGAGGTGGGCAAGACTTAGGTAGGGTCCCCTCCTCCATAAAAACGGCTGCCGTATATTAGTTTGGGCCTCAAGGACCTCGCCCTGTCTGGCTGCGTGCTCACTTATCAGGCGCCGCCTGGCGAAAGCAAAAATAATGCCCAGAAATTCCGTAAGTAATGACTCTGTCAGAAGCTACCTGATTGGCCGCGGCCGAGGCATTGTGATGTCGTCCGCTTCAAATTAAAGCGCAAAAGGAGGAAGTTCAGAACAGTTTCTCAAATTGGGGTCGGCAAAGTATTGGACTGACAAAAATATCATCAATCAATTTTTGGATGGAGCTGCCAATTTGAGGAAGTTGTCCATGTCAGAAAACACATCTGACACACTCTCCAAGTTCTCATCATTCCAGGAACCACACGGGTCTCTGCGTGGGTGTCACATGACCTTCAGAATACCACAAGCAACACGGCTGCTGCCCCCGGCGTTGGCCTCGTTGAAATATTTAACAAGGTTGTGTCCCGTCTTGGCTTGTAAAAGCGCCACGTCTTCATCACAACCGTCCATTTACACTTCAAAAGTGGCGTGGCGTGGCGGTCGATGCCTTAACGTCGTGGTGTTAATAGCGTTGCGGTGTTGTCGCAGTCGTGTTCGCCATTGCTCCCTCGGGAGGTGAGCAGAAGTCTTTTTTTTTTTTTCTTGCCTCATTAAATCGCATTCTTCAATCTTATTCAATCATGATGAAAAGTGCTTGGCACCCTTCCTCAAAGACAGCCACTGGTGCAGCTAGAGGGTGGGGTGCGGGGGCACTGACCCCCCTGAAAATATTTGGACCCCCCCAGGTGCCAGGCAAGATAATTGACTTTTGGATTTTTTTTTTCCATATTTGCACTCAACCTCCATAAAAAAACAAACTTACCGTGATTTCCCATGCATAATGCACAGAATTTAACTAATTTATTGTCCTAAAATCTGGGGTGCGCATTATGCATGGGTACAAGAAAATCTCCCTCGAAATAAAACTTGAAATCACCTTTCTTCTTGTTTGTTGTCAATCGCGCATCGCATTCAGCCATCCTGCCCAACACACTTAGTCAGTAAAATTCATAATTGACGACACATCGTTTGATGCGATGGTGCAATCCTTGATGGTGTGTTATTGTCAAATATTGTTTGTTTTTTAATCTCCATCGCAGACCGGATATCATACGGAGGCCGCCATGACAGTATGCGCAGAACGGATGCGCAAGACACGTCAGCTATATAAAGAGCGAGAGTTCAGTTCTCTACCTGTTAGTTTCAATTCACAATTTAATTAGTAGTTTCAATCAGCAAATAACAAAATGCGTATTACAGGTAATATTTTATTTCACAACACTTTGCCTTGTTCCTTTCTTCTCTGCTGTTCACTTCAAACACGCTCCATACGAACGCAATGCTCTCGTATCAGACGCTTGCTCGATCACCTGCTCCTTTGCTGTCACAATGTACCCTACACAAATCGCTATCGAGTTTGCTAGCGCATGCGCAATGATACTTGTTGATCCCGAAGATGATCTTTTTTCTTAAATAATTTTACGTTTACGGACTTAAGTAAGAGTCAAAATTTGGGTGCGTATTATACATGGGTACAGGCTTTTTTCCAGCATCGACATGCCATTTTTAGGGTGCGTATTATGCACGGGGGCGTATTTTACATGGAAAATTACGGCATTTAATCTTAATTAACATTTTTAGATAATATTTTGGGTTTATGGTTTTTTTAATTTTATTTACCGTATTTTACGCACTATAAGGCGCACCTAAAAACCTCCAATTTTCTCAAAAGCCGACAGTGCGCCTTATAATCAGGTGCGCCTTATATATGGACCAATATTGAGCCACTACAGCAGGCGTGTCCAAAGTCCGGCCTGCGGGCCAAATGTATATATCTTCTATATGGACAAAGTTTTAAAATGGGCCATTCCTTGAAGGTGCGCCTTATAATCCGGTGCGCTTTATATATGGACAAAGTTTTAAAATGGGCCATTCATTGAAGGTGCGCCTTATAATCCGGTGCGCCTTATATATGGACAAAGTTTTAAAATGGGCCATTCATTGAAGGTGCGCCTTATAATCCGGTGCGCCTTATAGTGTGGAAAATACGGTATTTACATTTTTTTTTTTTGCTTTATGGACCACGTTCTTTCTGGAGTTTTATTGTCACATATTCACGAACTAATTGAGGACATGCGTTAATTTTGAGTTGGACTTTGCTTGTCTTTCATCCCACGTATGTGTAAATCATCAGTCCTTGAGTTGTCCACTCAAAACACTCACCTATCTTCTCTGGCCATGTCGCCTATTGATCAGCGCTTAAGCATTCATCATGCACTTTCACGTTGCGCTTTTTTGATGACTCCTGACTGCGAGGCCACAAGCGCTTTTTCTTTCATCCGCATATTTGATTATTTCATCACCCGACCCACCACAGCCGCTCACAGACAACATTCACGGTCTCCACTTAAAGTTGAACGTTACCTCTGGTCTCTAGTGGCTTCTTTAGGAGGTCTCCAAAACCGCTACCATCCATTTTGTCTTTCTTCTCCTCAGCCCGAGTTGCTTCCATGGTCGAGCATCTGAAAGAGGCAGAAGGAGAGTTTAGCAATCAGCAAGTGGCTTGCACATGAATAGATGTGCTCAAATGTTGCCTTGAAAATAAACAATATACAATAGAGACGGCTCTTGAAAATCAGGCATGGAATTTTTTTTCTCTCCCTGGGCTGGATGAGGTGTGTCAGAAATGTTCCAGGATTTCATCTCCATTTTGGATGAGGTGTGTCAGAAAGGTTCCAGGATTTCATCTCCATTTTGAATCAGAGCGATTCAGGGATCCACCCTGGACAGTCAGGACTAATGTAAATCTTATTATGCACAATTTGACCTTTCAGTTCATATAACAACTGAAAGGTGCATCCAGGCCTCATAGAAAAAAAATATTACAGTGATGTATGACCTGAAACACTGATGACGTAATGCTGTGAATATCAGATTGTGTTCAGTCATCTCACTGATTATAAATCAAGCTTGTAGAAACCCACCGAACTTTTCAACATACAAAATTAATTACAGGAATGGTTCTACTTGTAGATCTGAATGACTAACAAGCTGCTTTCCTCCTTGCACCACTGCGGGTGTTCTTACTCACTCTGTTTGTTTTGCCATTTTAGCTTCAACCGAAGTTCCCGGCGTGGCACGGAGGCCGGCAAAGCGACCCAGCTGTGAGTGGCACACACACACACACACACACCTAAATCTGCAACAAAGCCCACATTAACAACGGTCTTGCCAGCGCACCGTCGCCGATCCAGATTACAAATCAGATGCGATCGGGCTGGAGAAATAATAATGAATTTCAACGTTGAATTATGAACGGCGCTCTTGTCACCCTAACAAACGAGCACGCGTCTCAGCCCAAAAGGTCACGGCGCGCTAGAGTAAAATCTCTGTCAATTCCTCGCCAGCGCATGCATCCCCTTCGCAAGGGCCACTTGCTGGAATTTATGGTCGGACCCGCCACCTATTCTCCTTTGAATAATAGCGGTCCCGTAAAAGAAGCCCGAGTCGAAAATAGATTGCGGCTCGGAAGGAAGCGAGTTGTTTATTGCGTACGCGGCTGGTGTGCAAATAAAGGCAAGCAGATGACGTTGAAATTTATAGGACCAATCAAACATCATCTGACAAGCACTTCAGAGCTACTTGTGGTTCTTGAGCAATTTTCAAATTTAATGTGTTTAAAAAAAAAAAAAATCTATTTGTCATTCTCAGCTTCAAATCGAATAGCGGCAAAGAGATCATAGCAAAGTTTACAGTTCAGTTGTATTTAACGTTTAAGTACAATACATGAAGTCATGTTTATTTCATTTTTAAATATTTTTGTATTCATGTGCTATACATTTTTATAGAATATTTATTTTCTTATATTTTTAAGAGCTGTTAATGTTCACCCTGTGCATCACACGCGTTGACAAATAAATTTTGTAATAAAACCATTTGCTTGTTTTTCATGAACACTTGGCCCAGTATGTTACTGTATTTTAATCATTATGATGGTGCTTGAAGAACTAAGTATGTCTTTTTTGTAGAAAGTTTGAATTATTTTGACCCATCATATGTTTAGCTTGCTTGCTACTGGAAACAAAACAGTACTTATCTACACTTGCCACTGGCGGAGCTATGATTTTTTTTTTTTCTTGGGGGGGGGGGCGTGAAGGGCAAAATAAACCCCCGGAATTCTTCAGAAATTGCTGATCAAATGTTCCCTACAGGGAACATGTGGAAATGTTGAAAAAAAAATCCTGTAAAAATCAGAAAAATATCCGAAGGTCAATTATCTGGCCTGGCACCTGGGGGGGTTCAGCCACAATTCAGGAGAGGCCAGTCCCCCCAATCTAGCTCTAGAAATTGTTTCAGTTGTTATTGTCAGCTAATTTGCCATTATTGATTAGTCATTTTACAACATGAACATCGCTATGGGAATGTTGCTTTGACAGTATATGATTTATTTTTCTTCTCAGTATGAGCACTGTGCCGTTTATTATTAAAGGCAAACTACATATCGACGATAAAATAATATTTTTTTATTCAGAGACAATTTCTCTGATGGGCACGTCGTTAAAAGCAGGTTTAAAACTGTTTGGGATTTTTCATTCGAGTTGGTTTTCCATTTTGGCGGATTTCGCAAATGACAGTTTGACCTTCCTTTTTGTGTACAGAAATACGGCAATACTTCAAATGCACCCTGAACTGTCTGATTTTGCCAACGACAAAAGAAAAGACATTTCCACTATTAAAGTGTTTAAAAACGATCATGTAGTTTTTAAAATGCATGTTTTGTTTTAGTTTTTAAACACAGTTTTGTTCAATTTTATTTATTTTGTTAGGTTTTGCTAACTACATTAACCTTGCTGTTCACCAGGAGTCAGACAAGTTTGCCTCTTGCAGGATGAAGAAAGATGACTGACCACAGTTCTCCATTTCCTTTGTGCAGGTACACACACACACACAAACACACACACACACACACACATACACACACACACATACATGTTTTGTCTTATTATGACATACAGTATGCATCAAAGCTCTGCTTAGAGGGAAGCGGGAGCAAAAGGGGAAAAAAACAGACTCTCTCCAGAGGTCTTCACAAGTCCTGTCAAATCTTTTGCTCCTCACATCCAGTGCATGTGAAGAGTTTCAAATGTGTGTTTGGATCACATGCTTCCAATCTGTGGAGATTTATTTCTGTGGGGCCAGCTCACCAAATGATCGCAATGCTGTTTTTCCAGTTTTCAGCTTTTTACATGTACACTTGTCAAAAGCCTGATGAATTTTTCGCATTTATCTTCATGAGGGTCACAGGTGTGCCCTGAACTGGTCGCCAGTCAGTCACAGTAAACCAACAGAAAATGTAGTCGTCATTCAACCAGTCATGTATGTTTTCTGGGAATGTGAGGCATGCAAATCGCACACAAGAAGGCCACTGCCCGGTTTTGAACCTCCAAAGAGAACTGTGAAACTAACCGCTAACTCACTCTTGCACTCATTTACAATTACACAGAATTGATTTAAACATCGTGACACTAAATTCGCACATCACACCCAAGTAACATGTGATTTATACAATTATTGAAATGTCCTTTTTAACTCAAACTGCAAACTGTATTTATAACGTGGATTCTCATGAAACAGCACACATTTTGTTTGCATGAAAAAAAACAGATGTAGCTATACTAAATTATAACAAGTGCTCTGTTATAATAATAATAATAATAATAATAATTCCAGTTTGTCTTTAATTTTTTCTAATGAATTTGCGTTGATAGTTGGTCATGCAGGCATAGGACTCACCAAAAATCCCGGTTTTCTTCTCCCGGCAACTAAATCTCCGGTTCAAACGCGTTTTCAAGTCAAAGTTTGCCTCTCTGCGCAAATGAAAAGCGCACGGCGAGCGGATGGGGGCTTCCAAATGGATCCAGAAGTTCGCCGTTATTGGGTTCACTGTGGACCAGACTTTTGAGCTGCGCAGCTCGCAACTTCTGCAAGTAGATTGGTGAAACTTTTTTGGTGGTGATGGCATGAGCTGGCGACTCAGCGCGCTGCTTCTAAACGAAACCCCGTCAGACCCCCCCGCCCCAAAACCTCCAAGCCCCCCTGGTCCCTCCTGTTTGGATATCATCAATAACCAATCACCGTGCAGGCATCGTGAAGATAAGATAGATGTGCCTGGAAAAACTCCAAGCTTGCATTTCTTTTAGATATTTTATTCCTATTTTTCAATTTAGCCCGTATTTTTTTACGTTAGAATCGCTTTTTCATGCGTGAGCAAAAAATGTTTTAAATGAATTTGAATTAATTAAGAGGACCGGTAAACTCAATGTTTTATTTTATATTGCTAGCTGCTCCGATTGTTTTCATTATTACGTGAATCAATTTATTTTAAAATGAATCAAATTTACAATTGCATAAACGCCGCTAAGTCTCCTCAATGTAAATTCTGAAAGGCGGTTTAAAATTGGTTCAATCGTGATTTGATGACATACAGTCATGGAGAATCAGCAGTCGAAGAAAAACAAAAATAGTCAATCGTTTTTCTATATTTGCGAGAGTTCAACTATTAAGTCGAATTGACTAAGTTGGCTGGCCTTAATCTTAAGTAATAAAACACTGCCCCGCAGTGGCTAAAAGGATGTACTGCAACCCAGTAATTACCAGCTTCCTCTTTATTGAAACGCTGACCTCTTGTGGAAAAATGTCCGTAGTGCACAGCAAAACTAGTTATTGATTATTATGTATTCCCTCTCTCCCTCATGCTATTTGACAAATATACATCAGAGTGTTAATTATTTTGCCCTTGACATATCCTTATTAGTCACAGACTGGAAATAAATCAAACATTTGAATTTCACGCCAACATCTGCAGCTGGCAACTCAAAGTCAATAATGACAAAACCAGCAGTCAAATGAAATGAAAATAAAAGACGCACTCTTAACTGTTACTAAAAGGGCCATGTGGAAATAATTGGACTTTCGGGCAATAATATTTCTTTAATCATCCCCATCTGAGACTGATGACTTCTCCAGAGACGCCGCCACCAGACAAACTTTGTGAACTCGCAGCGTGGAGCGCCTTATGTCACTTACACATGTTAACAATATATCATGCTGGTTCTGTTTTCCTAGACCTTCTGATATTGTGAATATTTTAATTGCATCTTTTGGTTTCACAGTTGTTCAAGGAGGATGTTGGTTAGTGTTAGTTACGTGTTGTGGGCCAATGTCGTCACACGTTAATGATATTAAATATTGCTTTCATGCCACTGACATGTTATTGTTGGTAAGTTTCATGTTGAGAGCAAATGTGTAAATCTTGGTTACATATGTTCCAAGTGAATGTTGGTTACATATTAGTTATGGGGTCATGTTCGAGACATATATTAGATACGGGCTGTTAAAAGCAGGTGATGTGAAGAAAAATGAACCCAAGTGAAATTCTTTCCAGGCTATCCACCATTAATGTGATCTATAACCTGTATAACCGAAATGATTTTTAAACAATCTTTTCCAGGTGGATGTAAAATTGAGCAGCTGTGATTGTGTTTGCATAAGGTGTCAAGTTAGAAGAAATAATGAATCGTTGTAAATACCAGTCGGTGTTCTCAAGCCATCTGCTGGAAAGTCAAACACGTCGGGGGAAAAAATACAGGGCCACGTTTAATGATGGCCAAAGCTTTCAAATGATTTGTCTTTTTTTTTTTTTTGTATATGACAAAAAGCTGACATTCCAACAAGGGTGTGTCGACTTTATCTCCCGTCAATGTCACATGATCTGGGTTCATTCATGTTAGTTCCGCATTGTGGGTAAATATTCCACCTGAAACGTACATACCGCCTCCCTCCATCTCATCTGTGACCGTCTGGTCTGTTTTGGTCGTCCAATAAAACACATGTTAGACGACCCTTTGACCTTTAATATCCGCAAAGTTGATTTGGTAGACACCCCCCTCGCTTGCTCCTATTCTGCTGCAATGCGTATTAAATCAGATATGTCGGATTCAGAGACATTTAACCCCGTGGCCCGGTCTTTTTCTCGTCTCGTCTGTTTGCTTTGACTGCGCGGCTGCGCCTTCTCGCCGTCTTTTTTACTCCGTGCGCCTTACACGCAGCTCGGTTGTCTTCTCTCATCAACCACTAGGGGGAGCTTGTCATCGTGTTTCTTGTGTCAAGACCAAACTGCTCACGGTGGGTTGCGGCCTGATATTTCAAGATCCCCAAATATTTACCCGTTTAGGTAGAAACATATAGGAACTGTGCTGTAATTTTGCCCGTAACAATCTATTTTTTAAATATCTGTGATGATTGAAAGTGTCAGGGCAAGATTATGACATGATAGTCAGGGCCGCCATCGCCTGCGAGGTTCCCATACGGGGCAGGGTGCCGAGCGCCTGTCAATGTTTGTGAATGTTTGGCTTCATGGCCGCCAGCCAACAGAGATCTGTCAGTAGCATCAAACAGCGAGCGGCAGGATGCGGACTCCCCCACTGTCTCTGTCACACTCGCCGCTGACACCCATTCATCAGAAGCCGGCACTTGCTCCGCCCCTCAAAGGATTCAACTACACCGGTTGGACTGATCCCAAACTAAATTTGGGCCTTTCAACATTTGGTGATAATTCATTTTCCACTTTGACGTCGTGTCAAAGATGTGCACACAAACACGTGTTTATCGTTTTGCGTATAAGGGTAGGAAGGACAGCCCTATCCTGCGTTGCCATGGAAACTTGCATCCAACCGATTATCAGCCAGACGATTTTTGCAGATTCTCAAACAAATATTCCCCCCTCCCCAAAAAATTTGTTGTAAAATACTAACGGACAAAGTTTTGTGGAGCAGTCAAATGTTGGGCCTGTGATTGATACTTTCATTGTTGAAAGCATTAAAAATAAGATCTTTTCAAAAGTAGAGTTATGAAAATTTTACCAAATATTGGAATTGGCAGAAAAAGAAAAATCCATTTCGGTCGGGCCAAACCACGCCACCTGTCAGGCCCATCGCCAGCGGCGATGTGACTGCTCGGCGCCTGCTGCGCTCCCGTCGCGCTACGTTTCAAGTTCACCTTTTGTTCAGGTGGCTTCCGATTGGCCGCTGCGAGATCAATCAGCTCTCTCTTTCTCTTCTGCGGGGGAACGTGAGAACCCGTTGCCATCTTCCCCTCCGCGCGACGGCGTCACATGCAAATCGGGAGTGGCCCTCGGAGGCCGGAAGTGGCCCTCCACGTGTCACGGAGGATCTCCGACGCTGATGTGATCGCTGATGTATTGCGAGCGGCGTGCCGAGGGCAAGGGGTCGCTGACTTCACATGATATTTTAGGAGGTGGACGAAAGATTAATGGCAGCTCCGGGCGTAGTTTGGAGGATTAATAGATAATACAAGTCCCGCCAGCACACGTTTATGAAAGGAGAGACGGGGCCCAGTCACCTAAACGGGGTCGTCGCGGCTGCGGAGGAAACGCGTTCCAGCCTCCAGATGCGTGCATGGAACACCGCCGCGTAATTCAGAGCAGGCCTTGACCCCCCCCCCCCTTATCCAGACTGCTCCGCGCCACTTTCAATGTCATGTGTGAGATGTGTGTGCGTCTGTGGCTGCCGGGCAGACGGGAACTTGTTGGCCACGTGGGAAGGAGGAAATGAGACACAACGGACTGGACTGAGACTCCAGGGGCGGCGAGAACATTCCCGACGTTCACGCCGCGGCCATGAGCGTCTGCGTTTCAAAATGTGTCTGGTATGGAGGAAATGCTCAGCTGGTTTTCCTTTGTTTCAACTACACAGGTGTTTTTAAGAAATGTTTAGAAAAGTCCAATTTATTTATCTTGTCACAGAAATGGCTTCAGATGCCCACGGTTGACAAATATTAATGACATCCTCTGACCTTGACCCCCAGGAGGGCAAGGAAAAACTCCAAAAAACACGAACTGGGGAAAAATGAGAAAGCGGCTCTAATTAAGATTAAAGATTAAAGTCCCAATGATCGTCACACACACACCTGGGTGTGGTGAAATTTGTCCTCTGCATTTAACCCATCCCCGTGTGATTTTAATCCATCCCCTGGGGGAGAGGGGAGCAGTGAGCAGCAGCGGTGCCGCGCTCGGGAATCAGTTGGTGATCTAACCCCCCAATTCCAACCCTTAATGCTGAGTGCCAAGCAGGGAGGCAATGGGTCCCATTTTTATAGTCTTTGGTATGACCCGGCCGGGGTTTGAACCCACAACCTTCCAGTCTCAGGGCGGACACTCTACCACTAGGCCACTGAGCTGGTGTCCGTGTGAAGGGCATTAAAAAAAATAATGTAAATAATCTTTTTTTGATCTTAAGTTAATTATTTATAGACTTCACTTAAATGTTTTTTTAAGACTGTTTTAGCCTGACATATTTAACTGTTCCGACAAGCATGGCAAAAGTTAACATTTATAAGAAACAAAAACAATGTTACACAACAAAGAACATATGCATGAACACAACCCCAGCTGCACGCCTGTTGGGTGAGAGGCCTGGTCCTAATATAGGCCACGTGGATTGCAAGATAGCGACTCTCTGCATATCACGGCCATCAGGGAAGGCCACGCAGCGCGCTTATCGACTGCCCAAAGTATTTGGCGTGAAGGTTAATTTTGCAGTTTGACAATCCCTATTACAAATGGAATTGACCAGAACATCTTTGTCCCGACCTCAAGTCCATGTCCAAGGCTGTGGAAGGCTGTGGAAGGCTGCTGTGGTGCGCAAACAAGGAGGCAACCCGTGTGGGTGGACGTTATTTCCGCTAATCTTATCACCATTAGCAGCCCACTTTAAGTTAGCATAGTGAGTCAGGCCAACTAAATTTAGAAACGTTTTTGAAATAAATAAATAAATAAAGCAAGCAGATTGCGAGTTTAATTTTGACTCCTCCCAAAATTATAGTTTTGTTTAAATAAATCAATAAATATATATTTTATTATTTTATTATATATATTTATTATATTTTATTATATATTTTTTATATTTTTGACTCCTCCCAAAATTATAGTTTTGTTTAAATAAATCAATAAATATATATTTTATTATTATATTATTATATATTATATTTATTATATTTTATTATATATTTTTTTCACTGAAAACAATGATTGCTCTTTGGGAGTACTGGTTGTTCATGAATACATAGAGCCAGATGCATCCTGGGAAATTGCACCCTCCTGACATTTTAGGAAGCAAGAAAGAAAGGTCTGAAGGTGGGAAATGTCCTCAACATGCCTCCCACGCTCCAACTTTCTGCGATCCTATTGGCGCTTTAAGACCTCGCTCTGCGGGATCCGCTGCGACCCGTCTTCACCGAGGCGCAACAGGCGGTCCGAGGGCTGATTGACGGCACGCTCTGTCGAAAATGTTGATGCAAAGCGTACAAATGTTCCACCCTCAAGTGCCTCTAAAGGGGGAACGTGTTTGGGTCCCGGCAGGAATGATGAGGTGCTGCGGACGTGCCCCTCAGCCAGCCTCCCTGGTGACAAGAACTTTGAGAGTAAGAAGCAAGCACATAGACGCCCCACAGCTCAGCCGCGGAGGCTCGGAAGCCAGTCCGGTGCTCCACCATGTCATCGCTGGCATTTTTCTTTCGGGCTCGGAGGCCACTTGGGTCACATGAGTCCACTCAGTCAAAGTGCGGCGATTGTTCGGGCCTGAGAGGTTAAGTCGAGGGTTTCAATCTCAACTGGCAGTGGCGGCCTTGAGTGGGCTTCGTTCCTCTTGACTGACCACAGCTGCAGTGTGTGCGTGCGTGCGTGTGTGTACAGCACAGGTGTCAAACTCAAGGCCCGGGGGCCAGATACGGCCCGGCACATCATTTTGTGTGGCCCGCGAAGACAAATTGTGCATCAAATTCGTGTGTCATTACTAGAATTGCAAATTGTCTTCACTTTTAATATCTTCTTTTTTTTTAAATATTTGACCAGTTTTTATTCGTCTGATTTAAAAATGAGCTATTTGTCAGTTTGTTTTGGTGTACAGTATATTCCGTATTTATTTGATATTTGTTTTGATAGTTTGCTTTCCTTCTTATTTCTTGTGCACTGGTCGATCTGTGTAGTTTTAATCCAGCCGTGGCAGATAACACACATCTTTTGAGTTTTCCACACGCTGCAGCACGACAGCACAAGCAGTAAGATTTACGTGTTCCAGCAAAGTAAAACATTCGCCGAGGATTGCGGCTGCTAATCACTGTTTGCACTGGATCCGAATGGACTTTTTTTTTTTTTTCCCCGAGACCATAAAACACCCGAGTTTTACATTCAGTGCACAGTCAGAATCCAGACTAATAGGATTGCGTTTGATGTATTTCTCCCGAGTCTCTGAGGTTGCATTTAAGGTGCCCTGACCTCAAATGACAATTTAACATCCACACAAAATATATCATGTACTTTATATACACACATACAGTATTGTTTACGCAAAGCGGACATAGAATAAAGATGGCTTCCTCGGACTGATGAAATACAAGCGATGTTTAAAATTCTGCCTCTTAAATGATAATAATTCTCTATGTGTGTGTTTTCGATCAAACAATGTTTTGTGTTGTGTTGACGTGTGTATATTGTGTTCACTTGTAAAGGGAGAATTTTGGTACAGCAATGGTGCAGGTTGATACTGTTTAATCCAATAAGAATCTCGCACCATCTATTTTTTATTTTTTTTTATTGGAAAATAGGCCATATAGTTGAAGGAGCTTTTGCTGTGATGAATTCATCCAGAGGTCAAGTTCACGAGGTTGGCGTGCCTAGAAATCCTTGAGGCTTATCTCTGTAAGATTCCAGTGAGACAATGCAGATTGGGGCGGGGGCACTTTGTGTCCATCTGGTAAGGGGGAAGAGGAGGATGAGGAAGGAGGGCAAGAAAGAGAAAAGGAGAAAAGAAGAGCAGGATGAGGGAGAACAACAGAAGAAAAATTGAAGGGTGAATTGCTAGATCTCCATTGGCGGAAACTGATGATGTCAGCTAAATGTTAAACCGGGCTAGAAAGAACTGATGATTTAAAAGTCTGGAGCTTTGATCCATCCGCCTCCAACAATTTTGGCATTCCATGGGGAAAGGGTCCACCAGCCGGCCAGGTAGATCAACGTAGGTAGATTCAAAAGCCTCATTCACCGGCCGCACCTCACGACAACAAAAACCCTATTGTGACCCGGCCCCGGGGGACGCGCCCACTAGAGACGTAAACAGGAGGAAACGTATTCAACGACCGACAAGAGTCCTGTTGGGCCCATTCAACTTTTCGCAGCAAGTAATAATAATCACGGAGATCTTCGGACAACAAACCTCACGCCGCAACTTTTATTCGGAAAAATCACTAAGTCTCCACAAGGGGGAGCAATTTTCCAATGATTTTCATGTCACGATGCCAAAAGAAAATCGATTCATGTTGCCTGTGAGGCAAAAAGCGCCACCGACTATATGCAAAAAACTGTGAACATGTGCACAGTCTGGGAGTGGGTGTCCGCGACACGCCGTGTGAACTTGATTTGGACTCTAATTCACATGTGCTTGACATCTGCTGTTGCAAATGACGATGAATCGCTACAAAAAAAAATTGTAAAATGTGACTCTTGCCAAGCTGGCCTATCGCATTCAAAATGAAACATTTTTGAGCCAATTTTACTCCTTGGGGAAAACATTTTGGTTTCTAATCCTGAGTGAAAACAGAGTTGTTGCACTTTTAGGCCCAGGGGTCTTAAAACTGTGGTCTGGGTACCATCGGGATTCCGTGTGCTGTAAGCTTGGGTGTCCGAGAAATCACAATGAGTCACTTTAAGTACGCTTTAAATACAAAGCTGCCTTGTACGCAACATCTTGATGTCACGTTTTAAATTTGTACTTCCCGTAATTGGAAGAGGATGTTTTGGCCTGGTGAACTTTAACCTCGCCCTGACCTGAACGTGAACCGCCGCGCGCGAGTCATTATCGGAGAGGGCGTTGACATATCTGAAGCGCCGTGTGAATGAGAGTCGTGGTCACAGAGCTCCTCAGGTTTTGCTCTCTCAGACATGACATCGGGCCAGCAGGTTCCGTCTGACCTCGGCTGTTTGTGTGTTTTTCCCTTTTGTTTTCATTTGCAGCCTTAATCGATTTATACTAATCAGCTAATGAATTGTTAAATCCACCAACAGATTAAGCCGCTCCGGTCACCGCGTCAAGCCGTCTCGTGTGACGTGTGATGCGGCTTGCGACGGTTCCTTTGGCCCGAGACGGCGGGCCCACGCGTCCTCTGGTTCCGCAGAGTTCGAACTACGTGGTGATCCAATGGTCCTGTCGTGCAGACAGCTGGCACGTCTGATCCTGGCAGATTGGTTTTAGTGGTACAAACAAAGCTGATTAGCACCGCGCTGCTAGTCCCGCTAACGTGTTACAGACACCGCTGCTTTCATGTGAGCGCGTACACATCCGTGTTTCTGACGGAATGTTGCGGTCCACTTTTTTACGCTGTACGTAAGATATCAGTTTTTAAATGTCGAGGGTTATTCGGGAATATTCTGTTGTGAATAAATGCCGACATCGGCAAAGTGTGACATCACGCGACGTGACGGCTCAACGTGTTCAACGTTGTTTCCCTCGTGCAGATTTCCCTTCATCGGTGTTTCCTCCTCGCCGGTGATGAAGAACCCCGAGAAACAAAGTTGAACGCTCTCACGTGGAGAAAGGAAGCGTATCTGGTGTCGTCACTTGAAAGGTGAAAGTCTTCACAGAGCTCCGCTTTGTGCGACGCTTTACAAAAGCCGCCTTGGCGCAGATAAAGTTTAAAGCAGTCGCTCGGGATTGAGTTACCGTGTGCAAGCCACACCGCTGCCAATGTGGCAACTGTGTTTCGAGTCTGTTTTCAAAGTGAACAAAGCCCGCCACAGTTGGAGTGCGGGTTCTGACCCGAACCGAGGGCAACGACACAAATGTACAGCGAGATATTTTCCACCGCCATGAGAGTAACTTCAGATCAAAGTCGCACAAAGGCAATTGCGAGGTGTATTTTGTTGCTTCGACACGGCCCCTCCCATCACCCAACACCTCAGCGCTCACCAATGGGGGAGCACATTTCGGTTATTTAAAATGCGTTATGGTCCGATGGAACCAAGGCGGAATTTTTGGGCCGTGATTCCAATTCTTAGTAAAAAAAAATAAAAGAACACCGACGCATGTTTGGAGCAACAGTTTTGTTTTATTTTATTTCATTTTAATTTATTTTAATTTATTTTGTTTTGTTTTGTTGGAGCAGCTGTTTTGTTTTATTTTATTTTGTTTTGTTAGCTGAAACTGGGTCTGAGACAAAGTGGAAGTTATTATGAGCGGTTCGAAATAAGTTAGCAGAAAACTTTCAAGCTCCTGCTAGCTAGCAAAAAAAAGGAACAGCCCACTAGAACAGCTGAAATTGATTTTGGGTTCTTCTGTGCGGCCCGATATCAAATGTCCCACAGACGGGTAACCTCTTAATGTCAATCGTAGTGGCTCAGGACATCATCTTATGAATGAGGTTGGAGCAGAGCAGTCTGTCACCTTGACTGCTAATGCTAATCAGGACTTAGCTTGAGAGGCGCCCAGTGACTTCGCTGGATGGAACGGTTGACAGATGATTACTCTGTGATAAGATTTGAATGGCTTAATGTTGCAGCTATTAATCTGCTAAGAAGCGTCTTTGCGCTGATTTGATGAGCAGCATCCGTTGAATTAATCTGCCGCCATATGACGGCCCCGCCCGCTCGCCCGCCTGCGCTCCAACAGGTCTCACCGTGGTCCAATTTGAATCTGTTGACATTGCGTTCAAAACGAAGGCTGCACTGTAAACAAAGTTTGCTTTGCCCTGCTCGTGGCAACGCGATGACCTATATGGGACAGCCAGCCATTGTTTGGGGGCAACTGATCTGATCTTTTCCATAGAGTCCGCCGCAATCTGGGCCAGCGCATTACCAAGCCAAGATTATCCGCATTCAAGCGGCCTTATGCTTTCACATACGACAACAAGCAACCTACACAAACAAATAAACAAATAACGTCACACGTGCTTCAAACTTTTTCTCGCTTGGTTCAAAGTGTTCGGCCCAAAACAAAACGGTCTTGAAAAACAAAAAGTCAAAACACGCCACCCCCAACCACGAATCAAAACACAGTATTCTGATGATGTCATTTTTAGTTGACTGCAAGTACGAGACAAAATGGTCGCCCCATGAGATGGATAAAAATGGATTTTGCTTTTCAAGGCATATTCCACAAATCCATAATCAGAATAATAATAATGTTGAGACTACTTTTTAACTTGACTTCTCATTTAAAGTAAATTAATAGCTTTGTTTCTCAATCCATATGTTTGAAAGCAATGGCTGAAAAGTTAATTTTTGTGTTCCTAATTGTTTATTAGGTGTGGCTTAAATGGTTTCCCAGTGATGTAGCATGAGTACCTCTCCTTTTATAAGAATTTATCTCTTATCTGACTGAATTGACTTAACTATTTGAAAAAGTGACAAAATACGTTTGCTATGTTTTTGGGGGCCATCATGAAGTGGCTGTGCTAGCTTATAACAGGGAGGAACATGGTGAGTTTGACTTTCCTTCAAGCTCAGAATTGGATTTTGTAAGCTTGGATGTGGAAACTTCGTAAAGATGCAGGACCAAGCAGCATTCATTTCTCAAGTCGTAGTAGTTGCATTTGATTGACAGTTGAGTGGACACGCCCACATTTGAGAGTGGTTTGATTTCTCATCATGTTGCAGCGTCATATTAGATTTTGAGTTGCGGTGTGTCAAATTTACAAAACATATTTGCCTTTTGGTTTACAGGGCCTTTAACAAATTGTTTGTTTATAGCTGTGTGATAAACACACACTTTGACTTTGCATTGGCGTGGATGTAGGGAGTGTTTTCAGGGTGTGTGTGCGTGTGCGCGCGTGCACAATGTCCCCTTCGTGCCAAGTCTGTTGCCTCAGACCCAACAAAAGCCTCTAATGCAGATTTAGATTTTCAATCCCGCGCCACAATTGTGCTCCCTCGGACAGGTCGGCATCAACAATCTGTTGTTTCCTCCTTTTCATCACTCCGCCGTCATTCGCCACCGAGGAGGCGGCGGCTGATGGGCGGGGGAGTCTGAGGATGAGGCAGGCAAGGAAAGATGGTGAAGATCCTAATTACAGGTTGCAGCGGAGCACTGGAAGTAATCCCCGCTGCTGCTCACCATGCTCAAGCTGCGCACATCAGGAGGTTCCAAGTTGCCGACCTCTGTTTACAGACCATGACCACGATTTCACGTGTCGTGCTCAAATTCTGCTGACTCATGAAAAACTCCGACTCCGATGTGATCAAACCGATTTTGAAATGGGAAAAGAAAACAATAGCTTACCAGAGTGCGATGAATGAAAACAAGATTACGGCGAGCTTGTGCTCCTTAAGCTGCCCGTTTCCCTCCCTCCTCTGCTGGGGGCTGAGGGGCCCCTACAAGCCCCCCCCATCCCCCTTCCATCCCCACCTGGGGAGAACAATATCCTCAGATCATCTTCTGCCAGCAGATGGTTCTTCCAATCCGCTGGTTTCCTCCCAGCTTGAACATGTGTTCACATGTTCCTGCCCTAAAAAACACACATGACGTCCTGACCGTCACATGAGATGCATGCAAACTATTACAGGTCGCAAAAAAAAAAAAAACTCAAAATGAGCAAATGTTTTTATTTGGCGGCTTGATGGAATGCTAATGCCTTCTTTATCATCATTTTTTTCCCCACAATTTGATCTCACCAAAGGTCACGTCTGACGAGGTGACGCCATAATAATAAAACAATAATCACCTTCCAGATAATAACTGAAGACGATGATTGCTAATCTGCGATAGTGAAACTTATTTTCTCATCGTCATAGGAAAGTACAAGCCGTTTAGTTCTAGATGTCGGCGCTAATTAGAAGCAAACAGCTTCCTGGTCGAAATGCTGGCAGGAATGTGGGACAAGTTATTGCTAATAACCCGGCCGATGATGTCATCACCGCCAATGACTAACGCCATTGTTCCCGCGGACGACTTAAGAGGCAAAAGTTGCTATTGTATTTGTTTCCAGGTCACTTGATACATTTTTACCCAGACCCCTCCCTCCTGCTGCTCTCATTGGCCAATTATTTCATTATCAGGGTCGCCACCCACGCAGCACGTACGTTGCCAGTGGGAATATCCTGGCATGTCAAATATTTTCTATCCCCCCAACGTGACAACTATAAGTACGCATACTCTCGACTTAAGTAGTAGAGTCGATACAATAATTGTCTTTCAGTTTTTCATTGTTTGTATTACGATTCTGACCCATAGAAGCTTGTGCGGTACGGATTTGACCATATGTTGTAATTTATAGCTAGGGTGAGAGGTCACCAATCCTGATCCTTAGGGTGTCCTGTGTCCTGAATCAGGTGTGTTGCAGCAGGGAGACATAGAAAACATGCAGGGCACCGGATCCCGAGGATCTGGACTGGTGACGCTTCAGAAACAAAATCCACCTGTTACCGGCCCTAACCCTTAATCGCTAAATTTGACTAAATGTATTAAGTGCTAGCTTGCGTCGGCTCAAAATAAAATTCCCGCTTTGCTAATGTCAGGAAATTTGTGGGGAAATTTGAACATTTCCGATCCAGGCAATGCCATCAACTTAAAAAAGACACATTGTGTTTTTTTTAATTTTGTATTATTTGTTGTTGCCGCCAATCACTCTTGCAGCCAACAATTAGCTCCAAAATACGTTGATTCTCCAAATCATCTTCATCAATACCCCCTACTTCATTTTTATTTCCCACAATAAATTTGTTTGCGCCACGCTAGTCTTACAGCAACAAGCAACTATAACAAAAATAACATTTTGACGCAGGCCCCAAGATGAAGCCTTAGCTCAAATCACAACTTGGGCCCAATCTACAGACTCAAAAGGGGAAAAAAAAGTCAAGGGTAGCTGTGCGTGCCAAACTTTCCATCTTGGCAGACACATTTGGCCTCTCACGTGTCTTCCCCGTACAAATTATTTAGGAAGGTTCTGAGAAGGTGGGCCCCGGGTCGGAGAGCGGCGCGCTCGGGGAGTGCTGCCAGTGCATGTGCCACTAATTAGATGCGGGCTATTGTCCGTACAGGGTCAGTGGAGTGAGATTTGGGGGGATTTGCTGCTGCTTGAGCGAGCTGATTCACTGCTGACACTGATAGGAACGCAGCAGGGGGCCACTCCAGTTACGTGCGTGTGTGTGTGTGTGTGTGCGCCGGGTACATTAGTGCCACACATGCATGCACACACACATTATTATGCTCCCAGTCATGCAATGTCCCATCTCACTGCATCACTCAATCGCAGTGTGAAGCACTGCGGGGGTCCGTGACATCCTCCGCTCGCCACTAAGCTCTTACTCCTCTTCTGTGCGCGTGAGGGGGAGGGGCTTTGCGCGTGTGCGTGCATGAATGCCGCCGTGACTGCGTGAACACGTCAAGTCCGAATGCGTTACGGTTCTGATGCAAGCTGCTGGGTAGCCTCTGGTCACGCAATAACATGGCAGGATTGGCTGGTAGGCATCAGTGGTTGGAAGTAAGGAAGCACAGTGACGCATTGAGATGAGAGTTGGATTTGTTCCGTGAGCAAGCTCGTAACTTGAAAAACTCGTATCGTCTTACTGAAATGAATATAAATGTAATTTATCTTGTTCGGCCTCCCCCCCAGAAAACAATTTGTGCGTCGTTATTTAATGCCGCAATCCAATTCATTGTGCTGCTCTTCCTGGTGTGCCTTTCTTGGCCACCAGGAGGCAATCATGCAGACAAACGAAGAAGATTGCTTCTTCTACTGTCACTCAGTCACATTTTTGTCATTTTCCATAGAGAATAAAAAATAAATATACCTGTGAATATTTGCTTAAAGTCTTTTAATCACGCCACATCGTAGATGCCATTTATTAGCGCGCCTATGGTGTTAGCATTAAGCTAGCTGTACCGTTGCTTCTAAAACCGTGCTTTGATGCTAACTGTGAGCTTGCATCGTTATCATTTAGCTAAGCGTACTTGTCACCAGCTAAGCTACTTGTGTGGTATATTTCATTTGACAGCTTGAAGCTAACTTTTTGATCGATTATTTAGCATTTCACGCGAGTTGATCTTTCTGCAACCATACAGCACTTGTCAAGTCAAAGCATAAAATCCACCCAGTGGTGACTTGTACTTTGAAAATCTTGTAAATCGGGTTACTTGTATAATAATACCCCGCGTGAGCTTAGCCCTCAGCATGCAACAAACTATTCATTGGTTGGGAAAGTTCAACAGGAGGTGAAACTTCAACCTCTCTTGTGAAGTTTTGACTTTTTTCTCGGTCACTCATTGGCTCAACTGTGAAAATGTGTTTTATACTGTATGGACAGTGTGACACTGAGATCAAAAATCAGTGCGCTGCCGCAAGGGAATGTCCTCCTGGGACAATCCAGCGCCGTCTTTTGTGTCACTGCGATTGTCTCCCGCCGCGCACGCTTGTTTCAAACATTGTCCGGGGCTGATGGAAATTGGCTCATTTTCAAACACAATGACGAGCGGGCTCCAATGACAGGCGCCGGTGAAAAGGAGTGATCTTTAAGAACATCTCTTGTGTCCCAGCTGCCACTTGTGTCTCCCTCCGTCGCTGCAAGAAATCCACGCGTAAAAACCGTGACCGCCGCCTATTGTTTGGCCCGCGTAAACACTTTAAAATGAATCTTAACTGGCCCGCCCTGAGAATATTATGCAGCTCCTGAGGAGGGATGAAAAGGAGGACAACGATGCCAAAGAAGTCTTTGAGCGTCCTTTCAAACAAAGGGGCTCCATCCCGCCGCCGTTAGCCACGCATGCTTCGACGTTGCCGTGGTTGGACTTGAGGAAGGTGAGAGCAGCATTGAACTTGAAATGCTGATCAATACTTTTTTTCGGCCGTGAGTTACCAGGACAACCGTGTCAGCAGCAATTGCATCACATGCATTTTTTTGCTAAACGTGTGCAGACAACTTTTTGTGTGGTGTCGCACTCACCTGCTGTGACTTTGGTGTCCTAATTGGGACGTTTGTGTCCTTTTTTTTTGATCAAATGGTGGAAGGTGAACATGGAGGTCGTGAGAAAATGATGCGTTAAGGAATCTGAGACATGGATCTTCTATTCATTGGATTCTTTATGGGAGTTGTTCTCGCACAGCATTTGTAGGGTTGTACTAGTCAACCAAAAATCTAATTTGGACGACTTAGACTTAGAGAGTTCATGTCTGTGAGTTTATAATTACTAAGAAAAATACATTTTATTTAATTCTAATTTTCTTTTCATTTACAATCAATTTTACAGCCTGTTTATACCACTCACACACCCATAATAATGGTTTAATCCAAAGTCATTTTCATTGTTCCATTCCACACACTGTACATAAAGCAATCGGGCTCTGGATCAAAATGGTTCATTCAGTGGACACATTCAAGGTCAGGTCGGGTCAGGTGAGGCCACTTTGTCTCTGTTGACGGGCCCATAAAGGCGCATGTAAAAGGAGAAAGCTTATCAGATGCTTGCGGTCAGCCACCATGACAGGAGTCAAACGCTGGCAAAAGGCTCCAACCCAACTCCAGTTTAGATCACATGAGAGACATTTTGCTTTCCTGCTGAAGATGAACAAAACTCATTTTTGGTGTCAAACTCATTTTTGTAGTCATATATTCCTTCGGAGGGCCATTATGACTGACAACCCAAATAAATGTATTATATACAGTATAGGCTACACAACAAACTGATGAATAACTAGTTTTAAAATCAGACACGAGTAATTAATTTTTTTTTTAAATTGCTGGAAACATCTCTATTTTTTAAAAGTGAAGACAATTTGCAATTTTAGTACAGTGATCCCTCGCTACTTTGTGTTTCGTTTATCGCGGCTTCACTACATCACGGATTTTTTTTCCAAATTAAAAAAACATTTAAAAGTCAAAATGAAATATCTAAATTGAGGAAACATGTGTCTAACCTTTAGGACAATGTAGTATTGCTCCAAATGTTCATTTATATTCCTTTAGAAGTCCGATTTCGCGTGTTAACGCGATCGCAAATTAGCATCTTTCCGCTAACTCGTTAGCCTGCCCAGTACTTCTTGTTGGTGACCGTACTTCGTGGATTTCACTTATCGCAGGTGGTTTTTGGAACCAAATATCCGCGATAAACGAGGGATTACTGTATTGACACAAAGTCCATGTACAATTTGTCTTCGCGGGCCAAATATAATTGCACAGCGGGCCAAATTTCCTCTAGATAGATGAACATTGTTTCAATCATTTTTGGATCAATTAAGTGATAATGTGATCATTTCCCGCAACACACTTGATCATTTTTAATTTCACGGTGGACTGAGCTACTTTAACCCACCAAACGAAGCCCCCGCATTCACATCAGCCCAGTCCCGTGCGAGCGAAAAAAAAACCAACAACCTCTCAATGAACCTAACGGATCAAATTTCAGAAGAGGTCAACTAAGTCCGTATGTTACGGACTCTTCATCTCACGCTTTTGCTATCCTCACCATACACCTGGAAGGCACCCCGAATTACATCGCAAGGTTTAGCTTGGGCAAAGGATTAGAACATGAAGAAGATGAGTGAGACTCCACCACTTAAGCGAGAGATAAACCCAGACAGCCCGATGGCGGACATGAAAGCGTCCCGGTTCAAAGGCATGCCACAAATCAATGGCAAAGCTGGGATCAAACATGTCCGCCACCCAATGTCCTAGCGACGTGGCGCTACTTTTAGTTGAAGACACCCTCGGTCACAAATCAGGGCCCGTGCTGGCGGTATATAAACGACTCCCCAGAAAAAGTCAAGATGACTCGAAAATGCATGACACGCTTTAATGGTGAACTTCAGCTGACCTTCTGTAAAAGTTAGAAGCCACATGGCCACCTGCTGAATATTTCAGTGCTTTTCACATTTGTTGTTCTTTGACAAGGAGCTGAAAGGCAAAATTCGCAGCAGGTGTTTGAGCCATCAAAACAGACCAAAGATGGAAAAAGCACCCTTGAGGCACGGACGGAGGGACAGTGACCCCGGCCGGGCTCTCAAATGAAGCGCTGAAGCCTTCAAGATTGCCAAAAACGTTCCTTACTTCCATTTCATATTTTTAACAAGATATTCGAAATGATGACTCCAATAAAAATTCCCTTCTGGCTTTCAGTTTTCATTCTGAAACTGTGAAAATTGTTCGATGATGAACCTGGGTGAGCAACTTTATGGGTCCAGAAATGACAACTGGACTGCTTTGAAATTTGACTGTGAAATGCGAACCAAAAAATAACTTTATTAAGTTGTCCTATTTCGACAACAGCAACCAATCAGCAGCACAAACTGTCCATTATCGGGGCAGGACAAACATTGTCCCGGCAGATGGAAACCCAATAGCGCCATTACTCTATACACCCCATCCCCACTAAAAAAAAACGTAGGGGGGTCCGCTGTTGCATCATTTCATATGCCTGACTTAACGACAGGAAGTTGTGAATGTGTAAGAGAAAAGTTCTTGTTCAGAGTTGACTTGTTCCATCTGCTGTCCGACAAGTATGGAGACCACGTCGTATTAGGAGGGCGGGGCGGGGCGGGCGGGCGCTTATTTGCTGGAGGGGCGGAGCTGCTGTTTAGTGGCACTTCATTCATCTGGTTTAGGGCTTGCCTTTGTCTGCCTGGCAGGTGCTTCTAATCCCACTGTCACTGGGCTGGACAAGATGTTTGGACAAGCCCTCCTCAACACACACACACACATATGATCCCAACCCACATGCTAAAGTCATGCCTGATTATACAGTGTAGGGAAAAAAGCGGGAACCGCTATTCCATTGCTGACATAACAGTAAGCCCGTTTCTGACCTTATTTGGTCACGAATTCTGCTGCACATTTATTTATTATGTCTCGCCCCTCAAAATAATCAACCCCATCGCCTTTTTAATATGGTCTTCCACGAGAAAACATCTCATCCATAGTGGTGTCTTAATATTTATTTTTTTTGTTCCATCACTGTGTTCGTCACTCAAATCATCTTTCCCCATTGAAAAGTCGAGTGTAGCTTCCTGCAAAAAACCCAACTAAAAAATTGGTGTTTTTTTTTTTTTCAAATAACAAAAATAGAACTCTCTGGGTTAATGAAACACGATATTTTTAAAATAAAAAAATCGAATGAAAAGAAACAAATAATTGCAACTAATTGTGTGTGCGACTTGGCCACCGGGGGCAGTATAATACAGTTGTGAGGACACAACAACTACTCTAAGTGACTCAGCGGGCTGCAGAAATATTAGTCATTTTTTGCAGAGGATAAAGAATATATGCCTGTGAGTATTGTTAGATTGTATACATGTTGATGCACATTTGCGTTCAAATTTGCCCAAAACGTTATAATGTGACTTTCAATGGACAATGGTGAGTTGAGTTCATGTGAGTACATAATTTGCATTTTTTTTTTTTTTGAAAAATAAATAGCCACAAGAGCTCTGACATGAAGTTTCAAGTTGAATCAGAAGTGCGGTTTTAAAAGTCCAAAAGAGCCGACGGTTCTCATGGCGTCGTTTTATTTCGAGACCTGATATAAAAATACAACATATGAGGATGCCGTGACCTTTCCTCGGGCTTTCTTTGGTCCGGTCATTGGCGAGATGTTCTATTGTGATTCTCCGATGGGACCGTGGCGGCTAAAATCTCCAACCATGCCATTGATTTTGGCCTCGGGGGGTCAAGAAATGACCTCCAAACCGCTTTCTTTTGTTGAAGATCACAGAATCAGGTCCGGTTCGGTCGGTATTTTTGGAGATCGGCGTTAGGACGCCGTTCCCCCTCACAGGGTTGGTGTCGGTGTAACCTGGTTTCCAGCTGCGCTCTATTTTAGCGGGAGAAGAGGCCGCTGCTTTATTTTGGATTCCTGGTGGCCCGGTTCCTCAGCCTGAGGTCTCCAATAACCCAATTTGAGTTGACTTTTCCCGTTGAGGGAGCGCCATGGCCCGGGGCGACGCACTGTTACAATTCAAGTGGTACAATGAACACACACCATCGCACGGCGCAAATTCACCTCTTTCTTCTTTTCCAAGCCTCAATAGAACGTTCGACCTAATAATGTTCCTCTCTTATCTTCAATGGACAAAGAAGACCCCACAGAGGTTTATTTTCTTCCTCAAATTTCAACAAGCATCCATCTGGTCTTCTTGCTGGCTCACACGCAATATGGACGGACTCGTGTGGACTTTGCTCATCAGCATAACATGGCGGCATATCCGCCGTTTGATTGTCAGAACCTCCTCCGGCTACACATTGACCCAAATGATTGACTTTGTCCCAGATTTGAGGAGAAAAAGCACAAAGAGTTGCAACTACTTCTGATCACTTGATGGAGAAACTTTCTAAAAATATGGAGAATCGGCTTCAACACTTCTTTGGACCGCGTACCAAACTTGTGGCTAACTTTCAAGAACTCGCTCTTGAAACACACTGCGTGACCTTGTCAACCTTCAAAAGTCTTCTCAAACTCCAAAAGTGCTTATGATATCAATTCATAGCTGTAATTTGTGGTTTGTTCCTGCTTGTCTGTACTTGTAAAGCATCAGATTTTTTTTTAATGCGCGCTATAAATCAAATGTGTTATTTATGGATCACAAATGAAGACTCACACGGGCGTGACCTTCAAACTGGTGCTCCAATGTCACGAATCTGAATCTGATGATGACAATCATGACAGTCTAGGGGGGGGGGGGGGGTCGCACTACGCTGGGAACGTCATTGAAGGCCGAGTTGTGCTGCTGGGAGCGTGAAGCTAGTGTTTGGGTTGGCACGGCGCGGGGCGCCTGCGGGCCGCGCCATCAAAAGGGTTCTGTCCGATGCCCGAGCGCTTATTGTTGAACATTCCACCCCCCCCCTGAAAATTAGCATAGAAGAATCCAAAATGCAAAATGTTCTGCAAATGACAGCTGCTTGACTGAAACAAAGGAAGCAAAATGGCTTTTGGTTGCGCTGTACTTGTTATGCTAATGACCTCCCTCCCTGTTTAGCCCCCCCCTCGCCCCCCCCCCCTCCCTCGCCACCGCCCCCACCATACAAATCACGCTTGTCCCTCACTTTGTTGTACCAACTTGAAACAAAGCTCCACTTTTTGTTGCACCTCCATCACATCAACACCAACTTAGCTTGCAAATAATTGCAAGTGGAACATCTACAAGACTTTCACGGCGTCCGCTCACTGAGCTCCGTGAGCAACTTTCGGACACGTGCACGAGAACCCATGTCAGCAGAAGCGCAAACGTCCATCACACAAGCGTTGACCTCGCTCCGGAGCTCGCTCTGATGTCTTCTCGGAGGTTGCGAAGGCTTGGCGTTATGTCACGCCGCAGCTTGGTGACCCACGCATGACGGTTCACTTTCTGCCTCTTCCACAATGTGTCTTTATGCTGTCGGAGGCCGTTGCTCGGCGCTGAAAGAGAAGGGCCGCGCTCGCCTCTCACTCTTTGAAAATTAAGTTGCCGTCGCACGCCTTGGGTCTCATTGTCTCGGAAGCGGCGAGCCGGTGCTTGGTATTCCCGGCACAAAACGGCCTTGGCGGCGTGCTGCCATTCGGATTCCCTCCCTCGCCATTCCGACTTAATCTGGGTTTGAGCTCTCTGCTCCGGCCCGCCTACCCTGCATACGACTGTACGTCTGAGCGGGTCTGACATGGGAACCGGTCGGCTGCGGGAAACTGACCGCAAAGGACGTTTTGGTATTTGCATTTGCATCATTAGGGAGAGCCGAGAGGCGTCTCACCTGCTATCTTATGAAGTGCTACCTTTCATGGCATTCGTGCAGCTGGTTTTTGTTTCCCGCAGGCAGCAGAGCTCCAGGAATCCCAGAGACTTAACTCATTTCATCAGCCATTTTTGAATTTTGTTTCAGTTTTAGTCCAGTTTGAATCGAGCTTGTTAGTTTTTAGCACATTTAGATCATTTCATCCTGTTTTTCATTTGATCAAGTTTTAGTGAGTCGAGGATTTTACTCGTCTAGTTTTAGTCAACAAAAACTGTCAACGATTTGGTCTAATTTTAGCCCAAAAATATTTTTTCACCCTTTTTTGTCAGTTGAAATTGAACATTTTCATGTTCATACACATATTTCATGTATGAAATGTAGGTCAAAGTTGCTTTGAATTATACCGCATAATTTTAGTTTATTTTTTCTAGATAAATTGTTTTAGTTCATTTCAGTTTTTTGTTTGCATCCAGGTCTCAGATTGGTTCATACTTCTGTCTTCTATAATTATACTTACGATTCAACTCAAACTGTAGTTGCCCAATCCGTATACGTTTCTCAATTAAACAAATTCAAGTACACACACAATTATATCAACAAGTGCTACATGCTAGGAGCTAGTACGGTAGCTAGCATTAGCCAGTTTGTTGCAATTCAAGTACATACACAATTATATCAACAAGTGGCGACTATCGCTACATGCTAGAAGCTAGTACGCTAGCTAGCATTAGCCAGTTTGTTGCAACATTATAGCCAATGATTTTATTTTAGGTTACAAACAACCATCACCAAACTTTTTTAAAAAAAGGAGGCTTTTAGTCTTGTCTAGTCGAGTTTTCGTCTTGTGAAAAATGTTCATCTAGTTTTTATTCACAAAATTAACACTACTTAGAGATGAGCTGTCCAGAATCAGAATCATGGTTATTGGCCTACATGGATGGTAAAACACAATAAATTCTTCTCCAGTAGTTGTAACCACTCTAAAACTATTACAAAAATAAAATATACATTTAGAAGACAAACATAAAGTAATGTCAAGTGTCCAATAGTGCGGTAAGACTGACGAGACACAGACGGCTGAAGCTACGGCGATGAATACAGGAATATTGAATGTCTGCTGGTTTCGGTGTGCGTTGTTCCATATCGCCATGCTATCAAGTTTCCGAAAACATTCCACTGCCTTGTGAAGGTAACATGCCCGCCAATTCAAAGATCCGCGCGAGTTGAGGAAACGCATGCTCTGAGACTTTATTGTCTTTGCTGTTCACTGATTTGTCAAATATCCGCTCTGCTGATCAACTCACTAATTAGGATGTCTGAGCATCCCTGATGACCCTCTTAGAGAGCAGAATCAGTTTAGGGGGGGGTGGGTTATTTCACGTGAGGCAATGTGATTGGTTGGGTCTGAAAACAACCACGTTGCAGTTGTAGCAGGGTGTCCAAACTTGTGCTACCAAATTAGCATCGTTTATTTTTACTCTTGAAGTTTTAAAACGATTTATCTTAGTTTTATTATATTTAAAACCAAAATCAATTCTTTAACCGAGGGGTGGAGACTTTTCATATCCAATTATATAGATACTGGGTGTCCCAAAAAACGTACCGGTCTGGTGGATGTTGCATATGGACATCTTGAACAATTCCGCCTGCTTCAAACTGATCTCTTATCTGACATGAGAATGTGTTTTTCAAACCTGAAACAAAACAGAAACAGTTTGATAACAATCTGTCCAGTGGATGTGTTGACCAAGGCTCTTTTGTCTTGTTTACAAACGTACGTGTCCTACTTTTCTCGGGGGGTTGTCCGACACATTCCACAAAGTGTGCTGTGCACTTACAGTTTGTTGTCCCGTCCCAGAATCCGCGCTAATCCGACCCGCAACTGGGGATGAGCGTGGGGTTTAATGAGGTAACAAACGATGGCAGCTTGTATGAATGAAGGAGTTGTTACCGGAGGTGCTGGACTCGGGGGGGTCGACAGCAGGAAAACGCTTCCTCTCATGAATAGTCATCGGGGCCACACGTCATCCCCGTGAATTCTAATCAGGCTTACATGCACAGTTTTTCCTGCTCATTAATATTCATGAGGCAGTGAGGATCTCCTTTGGGGTTCAACGTCTGTCGGCCCAAAGGAACGCAGATAATTGGACTGGTCTGGAGCGCCTTCACATGTTGATTATTTTCATCTTCAGCGGGAGTCAGGACAGGAAACATCACCTGCAAGCCTCCGAGGCTCTCATCCTCGCTAGCTAGCCCTTGTGGACAGATGTAGCAAGATTACGCACCTAAAGTACACTGTAAAAAAAACTAAATTCACATCACAAAAATTCCCAAACAAACGCAAAAAAACATGTGATGGGTAAAAGTATGTCCAAACGGAAGTCAGTTTTACAATAATATTTCAGGCTTCTGCTAGAAAGCAATACAAAAATGTCAGGAAGAGATCATTTTATTTCAAGTTCGGGGAAAAGCACTCCCAACAGAAGGTAGAATGCGATTGGTTCATTTTAAAAGCAGTTATGAGGGTGTGCACACTTGTGCAACCACATTATTGCAGCTATTTGACTTCCCCTCTACAAAAAACTGTTGAGTTGTAAAGGTAATCGTTTGGATTAGCTTGCTCTCATTTTTCATAACGGCATTTCAATTGGGGTGTGTAGACTTTTTATATCCAACCTATCTCACCAAATCTGTTGGTTTGCGTTACGCCATGTCTCCCTATTTTTTTCCAGCCCATGAATCTCCAAGTTTTCAACCTTGTCTGACCTCACCTTTCTGTTTACAACTTTTTGTAAACTTTTTGTGTGTGTTGAGAAAACTAACAAGCCTATTTGAACAAAGTAAGGAATATAAAACGCCAATGTCTGTTTTCAATAAAGCTCAACTCAGCTTTCACTTATAGAGCACTTTCAAAACATCCACAGCTGCATACAGTCGTAAAAGTAAGAATCGGAAATATAAAATACAGTTTGAATTAATAGCATAAAACTATTCAAGACAATAAAACGCTACAACAATATAACCCCAAGTTTTTATTTAACGTTCAACCAAAGGTCAAGTCAAGAGTAATCAGAAAAATTAATACTCATGTCAAGTAATGTGCCTGTAAAGTTTGTGTACAAGTTGTCACTTATCTTTTGAGACATTCCACTCATCCTGTGGCGGCAACAACTTTGTGCTTTTGGGCTGCTGTCAACTTGATGTGAGCTTCGTTTGCGTTTACACTTGCCTGAAATGCTTAGAGGCTCTCAGATGCGCATACATTCGAGAAAGTCCACACACAACAAAAATGTTCGATTGTTTTGGTTTTGGAAATAAAAAATAAAAAATCTGAGCTGTTAATATGCATGGAAACAATTCATTGAAATATAAAATCTTTCTGGATGAAAATGAGAAGCCATAGTTTATGATTATAATGCAGTTGCAAAAGTGGGCACACCCTCTTCGAATTGTCCATACACGGATTTGACCAATCACATTCAAACTCATGGTCAAAAAAATTGAGCCTGATTGATGAACCCCAAATAAAGACAAGATGGGGTTTTTTTAGTTGCATCTTGCAGAAGTGAGCATCCCCAAAAATCAGCTGGATGCCATTAATAACATGTAGAATGCTACAAAATGTTTTCCAGGGAATTGGATGGAGCAAGCTATTCATCAGGAAGCGGAGAAAATTTAAAAAAGTAGTGATGTTACTAATGACTAATGTTTGTTGGAAATGGAAAAAACACAAAAGGAGCTGCAGGAATTTCTGGCAAGTGCAGGTTGTGTCCATTATGAAACAACAATCTCCCTTATTTTTCATATTTGTGGGAAGGTGGCAAGGCGAACTTTTTCTTGCAAAGTATACTGTATTGTGTTATACGAAGCATAGCTTTAGTCAAGTAGATGGAAGTAGGATGGAATGTTGTTGTGATAAGTTCCAAAGACAAGCCCATTTTTGCCAGAGAGCCAAAGACAAAGAATTTAACAACCCCCCCCAAAAAAATCATGCGAAATAAGCTTCACCAGAAGAAAGTTTTTTTTTTTTTTTAGTGGCCCAGTCTAAGCTCGGACTGTGTGTTTTGCGGTGTTTATCGTTTTATATGTCTGATTTTGACTTGATGTAAAGCACTTTGCATGCAGCTGCGGTATTTTTTCAAGTGCTGTATAAATGAGTTGTTGTCAAAGCTGCTTCAGTGTGTGTGCGTGTGTGCAACTAGCTTATTGAACTTGAACTTATGCAAATAAAATGTTTTGGCTGTTGGTCAGCGTGAGCTTAAGTGAGAGTCCATCTTGGTCTCTCACTATACCAAATGCGCTCTGACAACCAGTTGGATGATCTAGTCTGCCTTTTTCCAGAAGTTGTGTTTTTTTATAATTATTTTTATTTATGTTTTATTATTTATATTTATTTTCTATTGTTTATATTTATTTTTTAAATTATTTTTATTATTATTTATTATTATTAATACTATTTATATATTATCAGAAAGGAATTCAAGATGAAGGCCTGAATTCACTGCTTTATTTAATTATTGGTATTTTATCCAAATGGACACTTCTGTGAAGGTACAACATGAACTCGATTCATTCCAATGTATTAATTCAAATGTGTTTATTATTTGACTTGACTTGTTGTCTGCTGAACCTGTGGCACATTCCATTCCAGTGTTCCTTCTGGACACCTGCAAATATTTTCAGCTTACTAAGGAGAACTGATTGCGCTGACGCACAACATCCTTCCTCTCTCCGCATGAACTAGTCCTTCCGTTCCATCCTCGTTTTGTATGCGTGGAATCTCCTCCAGAATGAGCACGTGTGAGCCGCTCTCGTGGCGGTTTACGGCTTGATGCTGTGCCACGTTTGTGCCTGCAATCATGCTGTGATTGGACCAGGACTGTTCTGATTCCCTTGGTCCAAATAGCAAACCACTAATGGCTTTTTAAAGCAAAGAGGAGCAGGTTGTACCATGTTTGGGCAAGCCGTAGGGGTGTTTTGTTCATGTTGCCAGGCTACAACCATTTAAATTCTCATTGGGATAATGAGATAATGGGCTTAACAACATTTTTGTGTTATAAAATAGCCCAATGTTACTTGTTTCTTTTTCTTGGATTTTTAAACTGATGGGATTTGTTTTATGGTAGGGCCCGCCATTATGTGCTAAATTATTGAAGAAGGTGGAAAATTTTTAATCTTGTTTGATAGACTAGAACAAGGCGTACTTCTAAGTGGCCCCTTGATTCATTAAAAAAAAAAAAAAAAGGGGGGGCGAGGGAGCTATTTCTGCATGCCTTTTTTTTCATATCTATCAAAATGTGACTAGAAAAATTTTTATGTTACATATACAGGCGTACTAGCTTAGGAATTTTGCTGCTTTGTACTGCATTGACTCTTACTATGTGTGCGTGTTTGTTTGCTAATTCAACTTTTGAACAATCAGTAGGCAGGGGTGTCAAACTCATTTTTTTCGCGGGCCGCATTATATTATATTATATATTATATATATATATATATTATATTAAAATTTGCAATTCTAGTAATGACACGAATTTGATGCACAATTTGTCTTCACGGACCATATAAAATGATGTGGCGGGCCGTATCTGGCCCCCGGGCCTTGAGTTTGACACCTGTGGGTTAGGGTGTCGACCTGAACTGTAAATTTTGAAACGTGCGGTTTACGCTTGTGGCTTAGTCACCTGTCACACGAGTATGATGCATAAATCAAATCAACCCGTCAGTCTTGTGCGGCGCCTTTCCTCGCGTTCTGGGAAAACCGTAGCATGGTGTTAAAACACGTCTCTGCACTTGCTTGCCCCAACTTAGTGCAGCCTCCTGATTTCGCTGAGGTTCCTCCCACTAACATTCCTCACCTCCAAACACCGAGCAACGTCCATGAATTTTCTTGAGCCTTTGTCCTCGTTTGGGTCGCGGGTGAGCTGGAGACTTTCCCAACTGTCTTTGGGCGAGAGAAGCTCGACTGTTCGCCAGGCAGTGCACCTATGGGCACTTTATGGGCACTTTTGTCTTTAAAGAAGCTAATATGTATGTTTTTTTAATATGGGTGGAAACATGAATCTTCTAAATATTCAAAATGCCTTTCATCTGTTTACGGACAGCCACCAAAGAATTTTTATTTTTTAATTGAACAATATTTTTTAATTAGATTAGCACTGTATTGTTTTTAAACAAAATAAAATGTGATCAAAAAATGAAAACGTACTCAATTTAATAAGTGACACAATTGACTTTTTGGATTTTTCCCTGAATTTACACCTGTCAATGGTAGGGACCATACAATGAATATCTAATCAAGGTTCTCAGGAAAAAATTTGGGTTTGTAAAAAAAATTTAAAAAATTGTTTTGCAAGCTCCGTCGATGCTTCAAAAACAACTCTGGCCTGCAATAAAAATGATAAAATTGACATTTTGAGAAGGTCAATACGATAATTATAATGCGAGTGTGTGGTCTTAGCTAGCAGACCTCGCTAACTTGTTCACGTCAGACAGATATTTTATTTATTGCATGTTCTCTTCCTGAACTCTCCAAACTCAATTACTCCACCAGGACCATCACACACGTTAATGCTCTAGAGCAGGGGTGTCAAACAATTTTTTTTCGTGGGCCGCATTGTAGTCATAGCTTCTTTCGGAGGGCCATTATGACTGTCAACCCAAATAAATGTATGAGCACCTCATATTGGATACAGTAAAAGCTACAAAACAAACTGACAAATAACTCGTTTTCAAATCAGACATGTAAAAACTGGTCAAATATTTTTAAAAAAAGATATTAAAAGTGAAGACAATTTGCAATTCTAGTAATGACACGAATTTGATGCACAATTTGCCTTCGCGGGCCACATAAAATGATGTGGCGGGCCGTATCTGGCCCCCGGGCCTTGAGTTTGACACCTGTGATATATAGGAATAGAACTTGACGTCTTTTGTTGTAATATAACAGATTTTAATATCGAAGCTGGTGTAACAGATTTTTGTTGGTGGTGATTTTTTCCAATAAAAAGGTGTGCCGTGAATGAAAAAGGTTGGGAAACACTGCTCGAGAGAACTGACAATACACGTAACAACTCGGTTTGCCGTGTGGCATCATCAAGGATTATGATAGCTTTTAACCGGCTTCAATGTTCTTTTGGCATTTGCCGGTGTTAGCTGTTGTTGTTGCACGTGCCAACACCGCCAGCTGTCTTGAATGTTTTCTTTCGAACTCGATTGCCTTTCACATAAACAGGATCAATCGCTTCACCCACATTGACGCCTGAGGGTCTTCTGATGGCTGCTGGGAAAACCGCAAACCATCCCAACATTCCACTCAAGCTTTTTGTAGAAGCATGTCTTAGTCACATGACCCAAGAACCTCAAACCACTCATTTCATTTAATAATAAGACATTTATTTTTTTGCAACAGTCACCATGACGAAAACATTGAAATGTTACTGTACACGGACCATGTGTGCTTCAGTCTAAATGAATCTAAGAAATTGAGCTAGTAAAAAGTGTATTAAAAAAAAAAACACAACATCTTCAAGGCAGAGATGAAGATGGTGATGATCCACATGACAGTGTTTTTAGGCCTCTTATGACAACACTCAAATACAGACAGTACCTCTTTGGTTCCTTGAACGCAGTTTTAGAAAAATAACTTTAAATTTGATGTCCCGTGTTGGCAGCTTTTCAGCTCCTCAGTGCAAATAATCGAATAACGGTGAATGGGAGGGGTTGCGAATGGGAGGGGCCAGAGAGGCGTGACCATGCCGAACGTTCCGCAGAGCAAGTCGAGCAAACTAGAGAGCGATAAAGCAATGGAACTACTCACCGTGCGTACGTTTCAAGTATTGCCGATAGTGATAGTTTGTTGCTGGCGTTCAGCTTGTCTGCTGTGTGCTCAATATGTTGCATAGCTTGTGTGGCACTTGTGTCTTGGACTGGTGAGGCGCCACCTAATGCTCACTGGAGGCATTTCAATCCGCAAGTGCTCTTAACCGTGTGAGGAGCTGAGCCTCAGCGTGAGTTTGTGATTTGAAAATTGGCTGTGAGGTCACAGAGGTCAACTCCCAGCGTACAACCATGCAAATACAGTGGTACCTTGACTTAGGAAACACTTTAAAAAATAAAATAAAAATAGGAGTGCATTGTAAAAGATAAATATGAAAACATGGAGAATGTAAAAGAAGTGAACTGGTTGTGTGAATTCAGCCAAAACACACATGTGGTATTTGTGTCTTCTTTAAGGGGCGTGGCCTTGTGAGTGACATCACAAGCTCTGTCTTCAGGTTATACAGCTATTAATAATTATAGCAAAAATGTTTCTATAATTGACGCTGAGGGGAAAAAATAACCTGCCTATAAAAAAAAAAAGGGGTTGGCTCCAACATTTTAGTTGTTTGAAAAATAATTAATACAATTGATAAATACCATGAATAAATAATTACAGTAGGGCAATTTAAAACTTTAAAACCGCCCCTTTGACAATACAATTGTTCTAAAACAGCCACTTTGTATTTTTAGGGGCGCTCGTAAGTCAAGGTACCACTGCGCATGAACAAACATAAATATATGTACAAGCTTATACGCAAGTGCACGTGAGAGCGTGCACTTCTCCAGACGCTCCACCTGGTTCCGAGCTCAAGCGCAGCCGCACTCCTCCACGATCATGTTGGGAACGTCTCGTTTGACAATGTTGTACTCGTCGTCAAAATACAGCATGGACATGGTGCTCAGCCTGGTCGGGATGCAGCAGGAGTTCATGGAACCCGGGCTCATCCCTCGCATGCGGTACTGGTTCACCACCGCCGTGTGGAAAGACGACGCCGAGCCGGGGACGCCCGCCATGTAAGCGGGACACTTCCCTTCACAGTAGTTCCCGAAGTAACCGGACGGCGCGATGATCCAGTCGTTCCAGCCTATGAGTCGGAAGTCGATGTAGAACTGCTGGCGGCAGCACAGACCGCCGCTGCCGTCGCATTCCAGTCCTCGCTTCCGAATGCGATGCTTGGCGTCCACCTGCCGGGCCTGCAGCACCAGAAAAGGCCGGTGCGACTCGTCGTTGCGGTTGAGGAGGACGGGCGCCACGCCCGCCGCCTCGCATCCGTCGCAGCGCACGTCCAGGTTCTGCCGCCGCTCGCCCTGCTCGAACACCAAGCGCACGGCCTGGGTCAGCGTGAAGGTGTGCCACCCGCTTCGTTTCAGCTCCACGCACTTCTCCACCAGGTTCCACTTGCTGCTCAGGCCCGGTTCCTGGTAGTACACCTTCACCGTCACTTTCCGCCGCGAGCGCACCTCGACGGGCGGTGGAAGCAACTTGAAGTAGAGCCAGAGGGTGGCCTGTATCACGTCCAGGTTCTGGTTGCCCTCATTGGAGATCAGGAAGAACAAACTGGACTTGGACATCACCAGATCATCTGCAACAAGTGGCACAATGCAGGACTGATAGAATTAGGATGACATTGGACCTCGGAATTTGCAAGTTGGGCTTTTCTTCTGTGTTGCTCATCTGGACTCACACTGATCCTCCCAGTGGCCAATTAGAATATTAAGAACAATTGTTCACTCCTGGGTGTCAAAGTCCAGGCCTGGGGGCCAGATGCGGTCCACCAAATCATTTTCTGTGCCCCACGAAAGAAAAATACAAGGCATTCTGACAGAAAAGCTATTCAAATTGAGGATTTTCTTTTTCAGGTTAATTTAATCCAAGGGACCTGAAGCAAGGATTTTATTAAAGTATACGAATATGACAACAAATGAAAAATTTGCTTTCATATAGTATATATGTGTATATATAGTATAACAGCAATCTTGTCTGTGAAAAGTAGACTCCCCCAGACCCTTAATTCCAGTATTCAACGCGCTAGCAGTGTTAATTAGCATGGCTTCTCCGTCATCCCTTTGTGAGAGGGATATTTGTCAGAACAGTGTAGCTTTTTCTCGGCAGCGATGATTAGTGACGTGTTGAGCCACAGAAGCCAGCTGAAGCTTGTTGCTACTTGTAGCGCTGAGCTACTCAAGCCTCGACCTCTGCAAGTGTGTGGCCAGCCTAGCAAAACTTTTTTGGGACTGTCTCGGTGGTTGATTCTCAGTTTTGCAATTACATTTCTTTTGATGTCGTGAAACATTTTAAATTTGCATGGAAAACTGCAATGCGAGACCGCATATTTTGAGCTTTGTTTTTCACACACCTAATAACGGACACCACAACGTCTGGTCAGCGACCAAAATAAATGAACAGTCTCATCTGCGGGACAGACATGCACAGTAGCCTACAGGTACAGTTTACATGCTGATTGACAGTTAAGTGAAGAAGATTAGAGCAATTATTCAAGAGTGAACTTTGTGAACTCTGAGCGGAGCCGATTGAGAGTGACACTGAGAACCCGAGATAATCATAAAGCTTCACACTTGGATGCACATCTTAATGCACGCACACGTGCCAGGTGCGAGTGCACGTTCACGACTCGTTCTAGTGATGTGGAGAGCAGACGTTTCTCAAGATGCACACAGGCAGTCAGTTATTGGCTGGGTCCGTTCGGGCTGGAAGCTGGAAGCCGCTCAAAGCACTGATGCAACCGTTCTTGACAGAAACGTCTGAAGGGTGTCAAAGGTGACACCACGGCTCACGTTTATTTTTCAGGAATGATTTACTTGACTTTTTTCCCAGCATGTGAACAAAACATAAGTTTCTGTCAGCAACAGGTGTGACAAAAAAGTCACATTTCTATTCACTTTCATATTATTATTATTAGGATGCCGCGCATGCACTGTAAAAAATTAAAAATAATTGGAAAAATTCAAAAACTTCAAGGCAACAAAGGAATAGAATTTTAAGTTTTGCTGTTTTGAAAATTCTTTCTTATATTTCACATAAAAAAAAGAAGTTTGCCGACCTAATTATTCCTTGTATTGCCCTCCAATATAAACATATAAGTAAAAACAACTCAGCAAATTGCTTTCTGCAAGTTCCCCAATTCTGGCCTCCAAGTTGAAGAACTACTGGACAACGCACCTTTTTCCGCAAAGCTGATGATCTCCGAGCTCTCTTCCAGAACGTCATTGTTCATCGGATGCCCGTCCAAATTGGGGATCTCCACCCTGCCGTCCTCCCGCAGCTTCCCGGCGTGGAGCTTCCGTAGCGCCGTCACCATGGCGGCCTTCGGCACCGGGTGCGTGATGTTGGGCCGCTTCCTCATCTGCAGTCTGCTCAAGATGTGCCTCTTGACCGCCTCCAACAAGTCCGCGTCCAGCCGGCCCGTTTCCGCGGACTCCTCCAGCTGAGCGACGCCGCAAGACGCGCAGCTATCCCTGGACGGAGCGTGCGCCTCACCCTCGCTCGTGGTACTGGGCGAAGCAGTGCTGAGGATGCAGAGGACGCAAGTCGAGAGCAGAGCCAATCGGAGTAGCCAACAAGTCATTTTCTGTTTAAGAATGAATAGAAGAACTTTGGTCCCGCTTTGGTCACACTTTAAGTCATCAAGTCCAAAGTGAAGTCCAGGGAACGCTCTGTTACATCACGCCAACACTTTGCCACTCAGCTCTAAAGATGAAGACGAGTCACGCTTCAAAAGGAAACCTAACCCGAACCCTTCAAAGTATCCCACAAAATGTGAATCCATTTGAAAAGTTGCGCCATTTCTTCATAAGTTCCCAAGCACGGCTGCTGCTGCTGCTGCTGCTGCTGCTGCACTGTGGCCGAGGAAAGAGGAGGATGAGGACGAAGAGGAGGTGGACGAGGAGGAGGAGGTGTGCCAGCGAATGAGTCCATTCTGGCATCTGGGACCCACGACGCACCACACCACCAAGTCCTTCTTGACGCGGGTGGGAGTGGCCAGTGATGGGGTGGGTGGGGTTCGGGAGAAATTCCCAATGATTCCTCACGTTTCACTTGAACCTCTTTTTTTTTTTTTTTTCATCTCACGTGAAACAAGACCCGGTGCACAAGTTCCTCGCAATTTTTTTTTTTTTTTTACTGCTTATCAGAGGTGGAACAATGACTTTGACTTGACCCGTCTGTGTTGTCCTATCGTACAGGCAAAAGTCATCCAACGAGTGTGATAATGCCGTGCAATGTTAGTTTACTGCTTTTTCACGATTACATTTGTGGTATCTATAACAATTATGCTATAGATTATTTCAAACCATGCTCTTCTCCCAGACACTAAAAAACTTGTCTTAAATGTGTAATAGAGGGTTCTCGTTTCCTCATTTTTTTAAAGACAAGAAAGTGTAGTTTGAGAAGTGAAATTTGATCAACTTGCATAATTCATCAGAAGTAAAACCTAAATTGAACTAGTGTGGTGCGACAGTGCCACCTTTTGGCGAGTCTATTGTAACTGCAGCGCTAGCTACTTATTACCCCAATGATCATCGCCCAAACATTAAACTAATGGCACTCAGTATAATTTCTCATTAAATGTAACATGTAAATCCTTGAACGTGATGCCTTAAAACCAACCAAAGACGAATGTTTATTGATAAGTAATATAACTACTATATCAATCTGCGTTTCCCTCGATAAGGTGTGAAAAATTAGTTTATTTTAAGAAGAGAAAACTCAATGAAC
Organism: Syngnathus acus; assembly: GCF_901709675.1. NCBI lineage: Eukaryota > Metazoa > Chordata > Actinopteri > Syngnathiformes > Syngnathidae > Syngnathus > Syngnathus acus. The sequence goes on along the minus strand of NC_051088.1, from coordinate 23,386,216 downwards.
ACCTCAGTGCGTCACGCGACGTCATATCCTGTCAAAGTTCTTATCTTCTTCCAACGACGAAACGATGTGTCACTCTGTGCACCGTTCCTAGATTTGTAAAATATAGAAAGGGAACCACTTTTCTTTTAAATATTATTACTTTGGGTGTAAAATTCCTAGTAATGAAATGTGAGGGCGTGAACGCTGTGGCATGTTTATCAAATTACAGTCAACGCGAGTTACTCTCGCAGTAACGTTTGGAGCTGTGAAGAGTTAGTCCTCTTGTCGCTCTTCCTTCTTTGGCTGCTCCGGCCACAACACAAGGTGGGGCACAAAAAGTCGGCTGCTCGTCCAACTTGATTTTCTATCACTACGCTGTATGGCGGGTAACTTTGCAAACAAGTGAAAGAAGTACTAACAGGTGAGTTTGCTGGTGTTTTTGTTACAGTTCACTACGTGTCTCGCTTTGCGGACAAGCCGTAATGTCGTTTGAACTCAACTGGTTCTCCCTGAGGCAGAGAAAGCGCTATCGGCACCAGCATGTCACATGAGCGTCAGTGGCCTCGGCCAATCGTCTGTCTCGGGGGCGTACATAAAAAGGCTTAGATCCAATCAGAGTCGAGTTCTGATTTGAGGGCGGGAACTTGTAAAAACTAGATGGGGGCTTGTCGAAACTCGTTGATTGGCTGTCAGTTTACTCACAAACTTTGAACTGGTTCTGTTTGAGTCATCCCAACAATACATATTTTTTTCTTATACGTTCATTCATTCTGCCTCTTACCATTTTTTCACCGTGATTTCGTGTGACGGCTTATTTCGACTCGATTGCTGCTATCCAGTTTCGTTTCATGAACTGCAGATGCATATGGCGTTAGATTGACTATAATTTATCATTGTATCATTAAATATCGCGGCCAGAGCCAATATTGTAGTTCATACTTTACTCAAATTGTACGAATATTACTGGGACATAATTACTACATTATATTCATTACTTACCAGTGCAATAGTTAAAAAAAAAAAAAAATCGACTTACTAAAACACAGGTGTCAAACTCAAGGACCGGGGGCCAGACATGGCCCGCCACATCATTTTATGTGGCCCGCGAAGACAAATTGTGCATCAAATTCGTGTGTCATTACTAGAATTGCAAATTGTCTTCATTTTTAATAATATCTTTATATATATATATATTTGACCAATTTTTACTCATCTGATTTGAAAACGAGTTATTTGTCAGTTTGTTTTGTAGCTTTTGCTGTATATAATATGAGGTGCTCATACATTTATTTGGGTTGACAGTCATAATGGCCCTCCGAAAGAAGCTATGACTACAATGCGGCCCGCGAAAAAAATGACTTTGACACCCCTGTACTAAAAGATGAAGAACTTAAACCTGTTGTTGCAATTCGGCCAGTTAGAAAACAGCAAATTGTATTAACAATTGAACATTGCATTGAAATGTTTACAGTAGGTTAAATAAAGTGAACCTGCAAACACTTAAGTGCACTTTAAGTGCATCCTAAATTTAGACATTGACTCAATAAATGTTGATAAACAGTTCTCCGAATGGCTGTGTGATTGTTTGCACTGGTCTGTGCAGGTGTCGCTGTGAGGTGTCATGGCCTCGAGCAAAAACAAGAACCAGACGTCTCTGGCGCTCCACAAGGTGATCATGGTGGGCAGCGGCGGTGTTGGGAAATCCGCCCTCACGCTGCAATTCATGTATGACGAGGTAAGATCGCCACACTTCCGTTTCCCAGTTAGCCACGCTTGTATTTTCCGTCTGTCTCCACGGTGTTTTGCTTGCAGTTTGTGGAAGATTATGAGCCCACCAAGGCCGACAGCTACAGGAAGAAGGTGGTCCTAGACGGAGAGGATGTCCAGATTGACATTCTGGACACGGCGGGGCAGGAGGACTACGCCGCAATCAGGGACAACTACTTCCGCAGCGGAGAGGGATTCCTGCTCGTTTTTTCCATCACAGAATACGAGTCCTTTGTGTCCACAGCAGAGTTAAGGTGTGCTCAAATTTTCTTTACAATATGTTGTACATGCACCCACTAGTCTAAACTCAGCATTCAGATTAATATTGCGTTTGTGGAATATGAGTTAAGCAACAAAATATATCAATTTTTAATCCATTTGAGGGGGCGGCCATTTTGCCACCTGCTGAAGTCCACAAACAAGCAATTTTAATGGCTGCTTTCCATAGGGAACAGATTCTGCGTGTGAAGGAAGAGGAAAGCATTCCCATGCTGCTGGTGGGGAATAAGTCGGACCTGGAGGAGCGGCGAAAAGTCACTGTTGAGGAGGTGATGGAAAAAGTCAACGAGTGGCGCGTTCAGTATGTGGAGACTTCAGCTAAGACAAGAGCCAACGTGGATAAGGTACGCACGTAGGCTCGCAAAAGTTAGACACTCTGAGTGACCTTTTGCTCTTTGGGTGGTTTTTTTTGTATTTTGTGGACCCTTGCACACCCAATATAAAGAAAAGTTAACCCAAAATAGTCAATAATTAGGGTTGGTTGTATTTTCACGACTCCCCCATCCTAATTCGCGTACAGTGACGGAGCTCATGTCGAGCACGCTCTCTGATCATCCTGGGTTTCTCTCAGGTGTTCTTCGACTTGATGCGTGAGGTGCGCATGAAGAAAATGGCCGAGGGCATGGACAAAAATGGGCCAAGTGGAAAGAAGAAGAAAAAGCGCTGCTGCATTCTTTAACGCGCTACAGAGCAGGCCGAGAACACAAATGCTGCTGACGGACGACAATCACCCAGACGGCTCTTCTCAATCAGGGCCTAAAACGTGGCCAGTTTTTGTCATCCGAACACAGATTGTGCTAAAACAGTCCAAAGTGTCAATTGACCTGTGTGTGGACATTTGCTTGCTTGGTTTCCGCTCCGTTTCACACCTTTTGATAATGAACATATTTGACATTCTCCCCACGCTTCAGCGGTCACCTTCTAAACATTACATAGATCACGCCGGGATCAATCTATGTGTTCACTACAGACACAACATGGGAAAAAAAACATGATTTGATAATAAAAGAACCTCACTTGTGTTTTGTATTTTGAAGCAGTTGTCATTGTTCAGCCGTGATGCTTTTTTTTTTTTTTTCACTGGAAGGTGCTACAATTCCCAGCTCGTCTGGATAAACATATCTGTCGAGCTATCTCATCATATGATACAAATTTTCCCCTTTCTGCTCTTCTTTTTGAAAACAATGATGGAGAGGGGATTAATGAATCCTCAACACCTATTTTTCTTGCCTGTTTCTTCTCTCAGTATAATCCTATGACTTCAGTCCGCTTCTTCCTCGACAACTATGCCATGTAGTTTGTGTCTCGTTGAAAAAACCAAACAAAAAACAACAATATACTACGTAGTACTCGTGGCATCTCAAAACGTTGTTTCCCGCTACCAACACCAGGGGTCGCAGTTTCTCTATTAATACAGAGTGTCGCTTAGAGAGTCCCGGACTTTATTGTGACTGTCCAGTTAAGTCTGTACAAAACACACACTTACAAAGACACACTTGATTCTCTGAGAACGCGAATGTTCGAAGAGACACAGGGTGGGAGGAAGAAACGCGGCTTTGTAGACATTTTACTGCTGGACTTTCTGGATGGACAACAAATGCCAGCATACACACAATAGACACTAAGGGGATTTTTGTCTGCTTTGTGTCATCCCCTATTTTCTAATAAAAACTAAAAGTCAGCACATGCCAGCCACCTGCACGTGTGTGTTTAATGTGTGCATGTGCAGAAAAGGTGAGCGACAGTGTGACATTTTATTCATCAGCAGGTTTATACTCTCCTCAGGCATATTGTGAATGGGGGCATTGAATGGCATTTGATTCCATGCCAAGTGAATGGAAGTCAACTATGTGAACCACCAGAAAATCTATTGTAGACACAGAAAGCGACCTACCAATTTGCCAAATTCAAAGAGGCGTAACTGAGATGTGTGGAAGGGGCCACGTCCACAGAGTAAACTTCAAGATACAGCTTTGGTATGTTTTGCCAGAAAGAGACGGGTCAATAATAATAATAATTATTATTATTATTAAATAGCGGCTGTCCCGTTTGTAAGTAAATAAGATCTTGCTTAAGTGAAGTGTGTGGGTCCTAATAAGGTGGAAGAAAATCAAACAAAACAGGGAGCATTTATTTTATTTTTTTCAACACAAATACCTCCATTTCTACTTAACTGCTTTTGCCCCCTCTGGTGATATGACAACACTTTTACTCATGTTTTAAAGGATATGACGTAACACACGAATCCCAGTGGAAGTGGAAAAGTGGATGTTGTTGCTCGTCTCCAAGGAAGAAGACGTGATGAAGGCTGTCCGCTATTCCCCAATGAATATGTCTAAGGACTGATATTGGAATGGCCGTTTATGGAGAGCTGTAACACCGCTAGTTGGAGTTTTCCCAAGGCTGGTTGATGAGTCTAATATCTGTGAGTTGTGTTTTGAAATTACTCTACGCGATCTACGCTCGGACGTTTATTTTGAAACGGGCCACACTAGCAGGAAGCACATTGTGGTCAATAACGGTTGTTCCTCCTTCGTTTGTGCTGTGGATCCAGTCTACCGGGGATGGACCTCGGTGCACGGGACGGGACAGCGGCCGAACAGAACCCAACAAACCTGGCCAACTGATCGTTTCGAAGGAAACTGGAGTGTTTTCTGGAAGCGCGTTCCCGAGACTGAGCTTCGGGTGGCGGAGGCAAACAAGACACGGCTCGGGAGGAAGCAGGCGCGAACGAACCGCTCCAGGTAGGACCCACCAACCAGCTGTTCACGAACCAGATGTTTTGTGTCGGTAAAATAGTAGCCGTGTTTGGTCTTCTCCAAAGTGACTTTATTTGGAGAGCTCCCTCAAATTGAGAAGCCACGGCTAGCTATTTAGCTTTAGCCGGGGTCCAGCTAGCAGCTACCCTAGCCCGCTAGCAGGAAGGCCGTTGTGGAGTAATTGTCATGACTGCATGTGGCTCTGGAATCTTGTTTTGAACTCTATAAATCGGTACCACTGTCCTCCTCTTTTCCTCCTCTGCCAGTCGAGACATGGAGAAGTCCTGCTCAGGCTGCTGCACATCTGTCAGCGTCCCCGAGTCAGGAGCCGGGAGACGGCGGGGACCGAGTGCCCGCAGCGGCCAGTAGCTACGGCACTGCTCAGTGGCTGTGAGTACCATCGTGGTCATGATGATTCGGAATAGGAGACATATTTATACGATTTGTATCTGATTTTTCAGTTGTTCGGCAAACGTCCCACCCCCCTGGCTGAAGTCCCCATCAGCGATGAATTACCAGCAGCATCTCGCCAATTCGGCCGCCATCCGGGCCGAGATCCAGAGGTTCGAGTCCGTCCATCCCAACATCTACTCCATCTACGAGCTGCTGGAGCGAGTGGACGAGCCCTTGCTTCAGACCCAGATCCGGGAGCATGTCATCGCCATTGAAGGTAGGATTGCTCCAACGTTTTTAAAAAAAAGCTGTTTCGGAATTGTTTTGATGAACGCTTTGGAAGTCGGGTTGCTTCGTGGGATGTCCTGGCCATGTGAGGAGCTAGGGATGTCTGTCTTGAAAGGTTCTGTCGTCGCTCTTGCATAGTGAAGGACGTGATGTTGAAAAGCAAGAAAGGGAAAGGAGATTTCCGGGAAATTTTGAACCATGAAGCCACCCACCCATTGGTTTAACTGCACATGGGAGGTCATTATGGATCTGATGTACAATGCATATTCTAACTCAGTTAATTTCATCGGTTCAGTGGAGCTCACATTTTCTGCAAATACTGCCACAATTGTTTGTAGCGACATGCAGATGTCCTGTGAGTCATGTCCTGATTGGTCTTCCTCATTTCTGCATGAGGACCATTAATTGGCGTTAAACACTGCTTCGTTTGTTGTCTTCCGTAATCTTTGAGTGAGCATAAGGGAAAAATGGTCTTTGCAATGATGGAAGTTGCTTACGTAACATACTAGCTGAAATATCTGCACCTTTTGTGCGTAATGCAGTTTCAACCCCACCCCCATGCAGATTAGGGCCAAGCGCAGACATTCAATTCCCCTCTCAGTTAAGTGCTTGTGTACTTTCTGCACATCATCATCTGGTGCCCTGCAGGCCCATCTCTGCGCATAAAGCCGAGGATGTGCTCGGCGGAATCGTGACGCGAGGATTCTAATGGGCGTCACATCGCAGTGGCCGTATTGCAATGGCGGCGGGAACACGTCGATGGGCATTTCAAGTCCAGTTTTGCCACCTGTGAAGTCATCCAACCCGGCAGCATGTCGTTAAACCTGTAGGTTAAACCAAGGTCAGAGGTCACTCACTCTTGTTGCCAACTGATGGCGAGTCAAAGAGAGTCGGGATTAGCGACAAACACCACTTTTCCTTTTCCTTAATCCGCCCGCCAGACGCTCGTTGCCAAGCGGAGCTTCACACGAGACGCGAGTATGAGGGAGATTATGCATGTTGATGTGTTTACTGCTGGTGCGTGTTTGTTGTTTTAGCAAGATGCTAACGTACTTGAAAGCTCGGTGGTGCCGCTGAGGTCCCCCACTGTCCAATCTGTGTCGTTCCAGACACCCCGCTGAGTCTTGAGTCTTTGTCTCTTAAATGGTGGTGTTCTTTAAGATGACAAATCCCCTGACCCCCTTCCAAAGATGAGGGGCCTAAGCTTAACTGACATTTTCCTTTCTTTCTATCCTCTTGTTTTGCGTGACAATGAGCGACGATGTCCCGCCTCCAGACGTCCGCCGTTGACAGGTGGTAGCATCTACACTTGAAGGAATTCCAATTGGTTGAAGTCGACAGTATTTTAATGGACGTTGACTAGTTGCTGATGAATGATGGCATTTCTATCTGGAAGTGATCGATTTTTGCAAGCTACCCATCACACTTTGCCGATGTCGCTCGTTATAGTGAAACCCGATGAAATAAATTGTCCGAAATATTGACGAACAAAGTAGTTTGGAGGGGTGGGCCAGTATTTACTGCAACTCAAAATGTAATAATAGCAGACATTTTGGAGTAATAGACATTTCAGTGACAAAAAAAAGAATGAAAACTTGGTCTGTCACAATCAAATATTTTTTTAGAATCGATTATTCTCTTGATTATCGCATCGATTAATCGAATACATTTTATTTACGTCCAAAAACAGATTTTCCCCAATTATTTTTTATTTGCTATTGCTTAGTGATAAAAAAACAACAACTGCTAAGCAATGTCGCACAATAAATCAAACAATCTAGATTATTTCTTTATTTTACTCGCTTTATCTTTATCTGTCCTTACTGTCTTCTCTTCTGATGGTCAAACAGAACGGCGCCGCAGTGCCGATGTCGCTCGGGCGTCCACCTGATCCGCGATGGATCACCTATCATGTTTTCAGGATAAATTTAACAAACGGAAGCGAAAGGTCAAACGGAAGCCACAAAGAGCCCTTTGGCTCATAAGCTGACGCTGTAACCATAGACGCACCTAATGGCCTCAATCAGCACATTTGAGCGGGCAGCGCGAGCCTCACTCGACAAGACCAAACAAAAACAAACAAATGACACAAGCCGATTAGTATCTCGATGACCGCCCGCATGTCCTTTTCAGACGCAACTGTCCAAAGCGGGACATCGCCGCGTCCGAAGAACACTTTCACACGGCTGTTGCGGCTCGGCCCGTTCGGTTAATTACATGTGAGTCTTAAGTGTTCAACTTCACACTCCACAAGCGCTGACTTTTGCCGTCCTGACGCTTATATGCGTCATGTTGGCAGCTGCAGTCGGCTTCCCTGTTCTCCAAACGCTCCCCTACCAAAAGGAAGCACCGGACACCGACCCAAACAATAGCAGAGGCTAGTCCCACACGGATCGCACGCGGGTATTAAAATAGACTTCCTGTCCTCAGCGCAACAATGCTCCCGTATCTTCCTGTGATGGCGGCGACTTGTTAGAAAAGCTCCGAGACTACGACGCGGATACCAGCCTGACGTAAATGTACTCTGCCCTCCCTCAGTATTTTAAAGGCGATTTTTAACTGCGCGTTAGGGTATTGTCCAATATTCTAATATTGCTTACAATATAATATTCAAACGGTTTTGCCAAAAGAAATGCAAACATAGCTCTTGATGTCCACCAGTGTTGTCATGGTTTGATATATCTGCACCACAAATCAGACATTTGTCCTGCGCAAGAAAATCCAACACTCGTTTTCTATGGTTGAAATGACCATCATTTGTTCACTCCTTTATTTTTTAAGAGCCACTGAAGGCACTATAGGGGATAACCAGCACTCACTTCACATTCCAAGAGCACGACAAAATAGCCAACTCACTATATGGTGCTCTGTATTTTTGATAATCTGTCATCTGATCCCTGGAGCCACGCCTCCAACAAGCAAGCATTGTGGAGGGAACAGAAAAGACTGAAAAATGTGGAAAGACGAGGTTTCCCTCGGATTGCGAAAAGACACAAGCAGTTTGAATTAAACATGAACAGAAGAACACGAGCCCCAGGTAGTGTCTCTAACTTGAGAACCTGAAATGTGTTCTCTTGGGTCACTGCACAAGTATTTTGTGTATTTTGTGTCGGTCTTATTTTACTTATTTCCTTGCGAGAATTTATGATTTCATTTACTACGGTTCGGTGATGTGTGTCTTTATTCCAATGTTTACACTCCAAACATGCCACACTGCAGTCTATGGCTCCCAACCCTTACTGACAGTTCTTTTTTTTTTTTTTTTCGTTTTCATTCTGGCCACTGTGCCCTCGTTCGTCCACGTGTATTTGCTTCGAGACGCGTTTATTTTTAGTAAGCGTTCTTTTATATCCAGCAACGACATCTTGTGGCGAGAGTTCAGGCGAGCTGCACTACTGGGTGATGCTCAGCAGGGGGCAGCAGTTAGTAACATTTGCTGCCTGAGAATGCGCTGGCGTTTCGGAGTGATACAATACATCTTTATTGATATAGCATGTGGAGATGTTGCTTTTAACCTCCCAAGTGACGCTCAATAGAACAATAATTATCAACTTTATTCTTCTGAGGATGAGTTGTGTCCTGTGAATTGCAGAATATTCTAGTTTCAAAGTGATAAGGTCAAATGTTTCTGGGTGAGAAGCAAGTACACCAACAAATGGGATGTGAATGTAATCGTCGCAGGTGATGGAAATGATGTGAGCTTCATGCTTGTTGGAAGATTTATTTTAAAGGAATTATCTGAAAAGAGAATTGTAATAACCTACAAGCATTCAAGGCAGTGAACTCTGTGGGGGGTTCTGGTGGTGAGCTCAGAGAAGATGTGGGCCACAAAAAGTAGGTCATACACATTACTAATGTATTTGTTGTATTTGTGCTTTTGTTGTTGATTTCATGAAGCCTCCGCGGAGCAGAGGATGCTAATGAAGGTCGACAGTTACATTTGACAGAAATTCTCTTGGAGCAGTTACCACCCAAAGCGGGGCGGCTGGTTACCATGGCAATTTCCCCGCGTCTAAACTGGTTGGGCGACAGGCTTGATTCTCTTCTCCTATGCAAATTGACGGCTGCTAATGTGGAAATGTGATTCTTCCTCTCAATGAGGTTTTTTTTTGGGTTTCGTTTTGATGGCACTGGTGTTGATGAGCTTCTTCCTGGCAGCAATAGATACTCCCCAACGTGCCCTCCCCCTCTTCCCATCGCTGACTGACTGACCCAGTTTTACTGTCTCTAGGGGGTGTGGCAATATGGGGGGAGGGAGGTGATGTACCTCCTGCCGATGCAACCTTTCAGGTGTGCGTGTACTGCACAACGTTCACGGCATCCCGGTTTGAAGTTGCACCTTGAAGGTGACCTTGCTGATGGAACATATCAGCGGGACTGATTTTGACATGATGCCGGCCGGCCATGTGATTTTGTGCTTCACCACATAGATGACAGAACTTCACAAGGAGTGTGATGACTCACCTGCTCCAACTCTGACCTCTTCAGCATGGGACATACTAAGTTATTTTTGTTATTCTATATTCTCTGATTAAAAATAAATCATGGCTGAAGTGGCTGTCATTTTACAGACAGTTTAGATCAATTCTAAAAAACAATAAGTGGGTGAAAAGTGCAAAGAAGAACTGTTGTAAATAGGGAAGCCAATTCATGGCTCCACACAACAGGCATCTTTTTTGGGGGGTCACAAATAACACCAAACGATGCCCAAACACTCAGCATATGTTGAACTACTGCATAATTACTCATTTGAATTAAACTTTAACACGGGGGAAAACGTTTTTTTTTTTTTTTCCTGTACATGTCCCTCGTCGCTGACAAATTAGTCATTCATTCAGTCGCTCAGTTGCAAGGCTGCTCCGGGCGTTGCTGACAAACTTCACTGACAGCAGAGAGAATTCCGCCCCCTTGCGGCACAAAGTAAAACCAGAAATGGACTTCAGGCAGACTGACTGCGGCGAAAGAGCAACTCGGTCAGCCTCAGCAGGAAAGAAAATGACTCGAGGAGATCGTAACAAATCGCTCATGCTATTTTATTTTATTTTTAATGGAAAGCGCTTATTTGCGGGGAGGGAGTCAAAGATCGCTCGCTGATAATGCTGCGCGTAAAATCCATTCCATGTTTTCTCTGCGCCGCTGCGTGCGCGCTGCGTGCGTGCGTGCCTGCCCGCGCGCACGCACGCACAGCTGAATGCAATGGAGGCGACAGCATCGGGATTGTTGTGAAGGGTTTGACGATGGCCCTCGTCTTGAGATGAAGCTTATTTGAATGAGAATGACGGCCGAGCGGAGGTGAAAGGCGCAGCGGGGGATGCACGCGCACGGTGGCAACCAGACGCGTTCGCACCGGGGAATACGTTGAGCTTCTACTTTTGGAATTGCGCGGCATTGACCGCGCGACACTCAACGAAGGAAGGTGGAGCTGCGAGCTGCCGTAGTCGAGGACACCTGCACGCTGTTTTTTTTTTTCTTCTTCTTCTTCTTCCTCCTCCCTTTTTTTGGGGAAGTGTTTGCGCAGCCAACTGAACTCTATGGGGATGAAGGCGGAATGTATTTCCTGTCCTCTTTTTGCGCCTTTGGATGACCGGAAAGTCACTCAATAATGCTCCATCAACCAGTTTAACGCGTTGAGGAAATGATCGTTTAACCATGTGAGTTATTTTCACGGAGACTTTTTCGAAGATGTGCTGAGTTTCTGAGGCAGGACTTGCCATGTTCCTCCTGGATGGGAACTGTACTGAAGGGATGGAGAGAGGGACGGCTCAGAGGAAGACAGTGTACCGCATCTCCCTCACGCTGGTGAAGAAGGAGACATCGGAGGATGGACAAGATGCATCGGACAAGCCAAAAGTGGGGAAGGTGAGGGCCTTCAGGCAGCAAGCTTCACTGGAGGCCCCGCGCAGTGGCCTGCTCGAACAAGTGGAAGAAGTGGAGGACGAATCTGATGATTTGTCATCGCAAAGCCACATGAGGAACTTCAGGACGTATAGCACCGGCCAGCTGGAGCTGGGGAGGCTTAAACTGGCTCGCAAGCAGCAGCTCCAAATGACAAAGAAAAAAAACGCCGCGTCCATGAGTTGGCAGGAATCTCCACCCAGACTTGAGGAGAACTTTTGTGCTAGGACAGACTCCCCTGGGAATGTGGTGAGTAGCGGCGTGATGAAGATGAAGAGACTCTTCAAGTCAAAGAGTTTGGAGAAGAGCCCTGAGTCATTAGACCACGGCGGGACGGCGCCACACCTAAACGGAATGTCACCTCCAAACGGGACACCTGAGACGCCACCTCAGCGGGAACCCGCCGGCCTGCTGCGCCGCAGCTTCAGCTTTCGACACTGGACAGGCAGCGAGCGGCCACGTTTGCAAGCGCTAATGAAGGACAAACAGCAAAACAGTTCTGCTCGCACAGATCTGGAATCCGCAAGCCCGAAGGTCACCCAAGCCGACGGCGAGTTCCAGAGCCCCGCCGCCCGCCCTCGCCTCGGCACCATGGAGAAAAGCCGAACGCTGGAAGTCGGTGCCATCCTGAACAAGACGGACCCCGTGTTTGAGCTCAGCTGCTGGGAGAGCGCGCACGGCGGGAAGAATCGCACGCTGGACAACAGTGACCTCCAGGTTCTGGCCGCACACAAGGACGGGGCGGCGCTTCGGAGAGGAGGACGTTCCGGTGAGAGGAGGCTGCTACGCTTCTTCAGCGGCATCTTCTCCCGCAGGGACGGGACCGGTACCTGGACGCCGGTGGGAAGCCCCGGCGCCGTCCGTTCCCTCCGGCACAGAACCACTCCTCTGCAATCCAGCACGGAGAGTGTGAACGGAAGCCCAGGCGGTAAACAAGCATTTTGTTTGTGTGTGTGTTTGGGGTGGGGGGTTGATGTGTGTTTGTTTAGGACAGGAGGGTGACGTTTGGTTGAAGCCGCCCGTTGTTTGCCTTTCATTACTTGGAGCTACATGGAGTTCATATCTCAAGTGCAAACACGGGCGGCTCAGGTCGAAGAGGACCCGACCCGTCTGTGCACGTGAGGAGGTGACAACGTTGAGATAACCAGCATTTTCCAGACACAAGTGGAAATAAACTGAAATAGCAAAAATGAGGTCATAAGGGAAGCGGAAGAGCCCGAGATGGAGACGCTTTGCATTTGAAGCCATGTTTGGGCATCTTGAGAAAGTCAAATCTGCCAACCGTTTTGTACGGGTGTTCACTTTTGCGGGAAGCATCATCGGGTCAAGGCGAGATAAAAAGCCGCTTTCCTCACTCGGATCGTTCAGAAGCAAAAAGTAGAATTCCAAGAAGCCTTCTGTCTGCCAAATGGCGAGCAGAAAACATTGCTGGTGACAGGAAGCAGCTCGCCGTGTGTTGTTGATTTACACCGTGTGTGTGCTTCAAGTCGCACGGTTCCCTTCTTTTGCTCTCGAGTGGCACGCGTGTCCTATTAGAGCCGCCAATGACTTAGAAAATAGTAGAAAAATGTTTGTCATTCAATCACTGAGCGACAGTGGAAAGAATTGTTTCCATGCAGCTGGAAAAACAGGCTCCGCAAACGTCACGTTTTTTGGTTGAGTAGGTTTATTTACAACAACAGGCGATACGATGTAAGTTTTGACTTTTTTTCCGTGCGCCGTGATCCGTAGTGACCTAAAAAAAAAAAAGTAATCGATTGACGTGTTCAGGTGTGAGTACGATTCTGCCGTTATGTGTTGAATAGCCCCAAAATATTACGATTCACCAATTCCAAACCACTTTAGCAAGACGTCGCCAAACTGGACCGTTGACCTCCCCGCCCGATGGAGGTCACGGGACCCGACTGCCTTCGGGCATTGGGGAAACACGGCCGCCACTTTGACGGCGAAAGCAGAAAAAGACACTAAGTTGAGAGAATGTGACACTTGAGTGTCACTCTGCTGGCGTGTGCAACTCTGTCAACCCCCGACCTCAAAATCTTCCCAACGGGCTTGATGAACCCTGACGGGAAATCTGGCAAGTGAGGGGCTTTTTTTTCCCCCAATGCTCCAAAGGACTCCAAAGGGCCAATATTCTCTACAAAAGCATTTTAGTGGGATAAATGTTTGAGCGGCGAGCGCCCTGTCCTGACCCCCATTGGTGTGTCGATACAGTATGTTGTGTGTGTGAACGAGTGTGTATGTGTGTGACCTACATCCACAGCCATGCAGAAGTAACGTGAGGCGCACATGCACACACATCTGATCAGAAAGATGAAGGCATCCTTCCCTTCTTCATCTCCCCGCTATCATCTCGCTTTCCGGGGATAGGTCATTTTATTCATGATTTCATATATCTGTGATGAAAGAAGCGAAGGGTGGAGAGTCTCTGTCAATGAACAAACGAGCCGGTTTTCTCATTTTATTGTTTTGCTATTGCTACAATTGCGCCATGTCAACTAAAAAAAAACACGTGGCGCCTCAAATTATTGTTCCCAGATAAGAACTCCAGGCATTGCAGTTTTTCCCCTGTGTTTGAGGGGGAGTTGTTGACGATTATTTGCGTCCAGTTTGGTTACGTCACGCCTTCCTCGCTCTGGAATTCCCACGATTTGCTTGATTGCAGGTATGGACGTGGTTGGACGCGCAATCGCTCTTCCCGACTTGGCTGACAATTAGCCATCTGCCGCAGTTATCAAGTGGCTTGCCAGAGGTTGTGTGGAGGTCAAAGAGTGTGAGGGCTATGTCTGTGTTGGTCACCCTCCTCCCCCTCACCACCACGTCCTCTTCAGGACGAAATTAGAGCTTGTGGTGAGTGTATGTGAGGCTTCGATGGCGTTGAGCAGGTGTGTTCAAACGATGGAGCGGGTGCCATTTGCAGGCCCTGTCGAATTGATTTGAGCATGCTTATAATTGAAAGAATTAAAAATAGTTCTGCATTCATTCTTTGAAAGAAGACGTTTGGACTTCCCTGGCTTAAAAGCAGGCAGGCGGTTGTCAAGAACCCAACGACACTAGCATTAGCTTCACCCGCCACACGTCAAACCACTTGAACGCGGCTTCATTAACGCGCCGTTAGCCGCTTACATTCTATAATGCGTTTATTTGCGTCTACACTTTGTTTTTGTCTACGTAATAGTGGCCAGGCCGTGCTAGCGTGCAAACAGCGCATCACAGAAATCCACCCCCTGCTGCTTAAAGCTCTTACTGTATATAAAGCTCAAATCCGCCAGGTGATGCGATCACTCTCCCTTCTTCTCTTTGTCCGCCCTTGAGTAGCGAACGATCGGAGGGAGAAAAAATCGAAACATTGCTTCACACCCTCGGCGTCATTTGCATAGTGAACCCGGTTACCAGCCGGCCAATGTGTCACGGTGGCTCGGTTTGATTCGGCATGAAATGAAAACGGCTAGCATGGTGCCAGCTGTGTGCGTGCAAAGCTGGTGGGGGGATGGATCTGGTGAGCGTCGGCATGATATGTAGGTCAGACCGTATTTATGCATAGGAGCTGTTTCTTGACATCCCGCCGAGTCCTCCCGATTGCTTTTTTAACACCACGATCTGTAAAAATTCACTTTGTCAGCCACAAAACAAGCAGCCTCTTTGTTGGGTTTCTCGTCAATCAACACGAGACGCTCTCAGTTCACAACGACACACTTGGCCACAATTGTGAGACCAGTTTAATTTTCTATTTTCAAGTCATCTGGATTCCCTGTGGTACCTGTCACAGATCGGATTTGGGACTAGGGGTGCGCTTTAAAAACGGTACAGCCATTTTCTGTGCTTGTGTGCATGTACAGGTCCAAGTTTGATTCGACCATTGATGTTGTGAGCTCTTGTGAAGAGGTCAATCATTTGGCATTACCTGTCCGCATCCCCATAAAATTTCCCACAAAATTTAGTTCCGGTAGATCTGAGGTGTGTTTGTTTTATTTCCATTTTTGGAAAATACAAAAAAAATGTCACAGACATCAAGACGGAAATCGTTAAATGATTCAAATGGTTGCGGGCAAAACGATGTCCTCTTTAATGTTGCTAAAAGGAGAACGCATCAATGCAAATGTCCCTAAAAA
The DNA here is from genome assembly GCF_901709675.1 of Syngnathus acus. Classification (NCBI taxonomy): domain Eukaryota; kingdom Metazoa; phylum Chordata; class Actinopteri; order Syngnathiformes; family Syngnathidae; genus Syngnathus; species Syngnathus acus. The sequence continues at coordinate 23,370,744 of NC_051088.1, read as the reverse complement.
CAGGAAACAGCTGAATCAACATCCTGCCTGGCAGCGAGCGGGCATCTGTGGAAACCTCTACAATGTCCTCCTATGTGTTTGGATTCTCCTGGATTCGGTCCAGACTGATAAAGATGAACGTGTGGAAACTTGGCCGCAGTCGTTGTGAGGGGCGGGAAAACCATTTGAATCGGAACATCGCTCATGACTCGAAACCAATGGAACCGAATCGATTAGTTCCACTTTAAAATATATTGGGATACATTTCGTATCATATGAATCTAATTCCCGAATGGAATCGTTCCACAAAATCCTCGGGCCGGCAGCCCCCCCCCCTCGCGGCTAGCGAAGGTTTAGTGTAGCGTTACAAGTTTGATGTCTCAAAGCATCTTGGCGTGCATCACTCCATAAATGATGGATATTTGTAGGTCAGGGCATGTTCTAGATATTTCCTGGAATGGTCGCACGAGTTGAGAGTGCAAGCCGGGCGAGCTTCTTCAGTACCTGGAGGGCTTTTAGCACATCTCGCAGATTGCGGTTAATGAATTAGTGAGAAGGTCTGGAAGGGGTGCGGCCTACTGGCCTACTTCGTGCATGTGGACCGATGTTTTCTTTTTAAGTAGACACGCATGCAAAATTAAAAAAAAAATAGTGTGACATCACAAAAAATTTATTTCAAAGTAGAAAAATATTTTAGATAGCATTTTTTTTTATTTGAAGTGCAAAAACATGGATGTAAAGTTATGCATTGCTCATCCCCTGACCCAGCCTAGTCCAAAATAAAAAAAAAATGCAGCCAAGTCCCAAAATATCTGAAAAAATTCCATTCAACATGGTAAATGAAAGGAGCCCTTCTCTGGTCCAAAAATAAAGTCTAGATTGTACAAATCGGATCTCAATAGCCTTGTGTTCGCTTTCGATTGACAAATGGCAATTTGGCATCAAATCTGCTAGTTTTAGTCTGGGTTACGCTCAAATGTATTTTCCACAGTTATATTTAGTTCAGCTTTAAGAGGCAAGTTTCAATTTTGTGATTTGTCGTCATTTATTCCCATGGAAAGATTCTCCGATTGGCAGAATATTGGAGCACAATGCTCTACAGTTGTTGGTGGTGTGCGAGTCCATCCAAAAAATGACACAATTTATTCAGTTGAGTGCTTCATAAAATGCTTGACATATTTATTTTTTTTCTCTCTCGTTCAGATGCATTTGTGAACAGCCAGGAGTGGACTCTCAGTCGCTCTGTGCCGGAACTCAAAGTGGTGAGCTGCCCCGACACAACTCCCGTCCCAAATGTGTGACGTTTCCTCTTTATTGAAGAAAGGTGCGCTCACTCTCGCTAACAGGGCATTGTGGGTAACCTGGCCAGCGGGAAGTCGGCGTTGGTCCACAGATACCTGACAGGAACGTACGTCCAGGAAGAGTCACCCGAAGGTACAAAGAGATAAGTTCTGGAATATCCGGACTACAAGCTGCTTCTTTATACGCTTATGGCTCGGTTAATTTGATTAGATTTATTATTATTATTATTAATGAACTTCCTGGTAGTCTCCACATCTGACCTATGAAATTACCAAACAGTGGATCAGCAAAACTGTCTGGGAGTACACACTCGTACTGAATTTTCGTATCACTCATTTGATTAATTTGGTGATCAATACCTTGCAAAGAGTAGCCTTGAAGCTGTCTGTGTTTGTTTTTAAGGCTACATGTAGCCGTTGCGGCTTTATAGTCCGGAAATTACGGTAGTCAGAAACTTTCCAAAATGTTCACAGGATAATAACAACTAAAGGCTTTTATTGTTGAAGTTTTAGTTTCGTATTACTTTATGTACGAGCTCAACAATCAACTGATTTATATCTCGCAGCTCGTAATTTGGGTCACTCATAAATCGAGGCTCGACGGCTGGAGGTCAAAACCTCTGACGAGGTTTCTTTTTTTTTTGTTGACCGTAACTGTTTTTATTTCTTTCGATGAGAGCATGCATCACACGCTGGCCAAAACCTGGGGATATTTTGGTGTAAACTTTCCCGTTTCTGACCGCCACTTCCAGTATTCTTTGTACTCCTCCGCTGGGGGAAAAGAAAAAAAACAGCTCACAAGCTGCACCTCCCTGTCTGTCAACATCTGTGCTAGCTTTTTGTCTTAAACCTTGTATGAAAAGATGAAGAGCCGTAATGTACCAAAAGGTGGGCACCCAATCCTTCATTGCAGACTCCGCCCCTAAGAAAACATTTGTCTCAAAAGGTCTCAAAGATCCCCCCCAACTCAAAGAGGGGCGTATCTACTAGCCAACAGTTTTTTTATGGCTCTGATGAAAACGTCATCATTTTTTATGGATTTGATTCGCGAGTGTGCCGCTTCAAACTGTTGCTGCGCCGTCGCAGGCCAAAATCACTTTCTGTGTTGTTTTCAAATTCCTGGAGCCTAAAAATATGCCGTCGTCTCCATTCCCATGCCGATTGATTCAGAGCTGAGACGGCGGCTTTGGAGCGGCGCAGCAACCACAGCGCCACAAAGCCGCTAACCAGAACTATTCCGAGGCTGCACACCCCGCCGGCAAAGCAGTAGCGGCTTGGCTCGGCGGTGTGTTCACGGACGCTCAGACAACAAAGTATCGCGGGCCCAGCGGCGTGCGCAGCTGATTGAACGTCTCTCACCGCCAAGCGTGTGCAAATCAATTGCACATTTGGAAGCGAGCGCCCTTTTCTGAATTCACAAATGGAAACTGCGTGGTGCTTCCTCGTTTTTAGAAAGCGGCAAATGACAATGCAGACGTTTTTCATTTGAATGCATCACTCTCAAACCTCTCTTGCTAGCCAGCCTAAAGGTGGAAGATTTGCTCTCTTCACCTTTCACCTGTGGTTTTTTTTTTTTTTTTTTCCCCCTCCTCTCTGTCTTCTTCTTGCTTCTCGGTATACTAGCTGACGTGGATGCAGGTAACTATCCTCCTCTTCTCCTTCCTCTTCTGTTCAACACGGTTGCCGCAGCCCGACGACGACAGCTTGGATTCCATTCGATCACCTCGTGAATTGGTTCTTTAAGGCAAACTATCTTGGTGTCAAATTAACACCACCGAACCCCAAGCTCAACTCGTCGGGACGATACAACCGCCATCTTAGTTTGCTCTCGGTCCCCGTCTCATCATCATCAGCCATCATGAATGATAGAAGTCATCTTTCCCTCAGCATTCATAATCTATCATCGACATCCGAGGATTTTGGCCTAGCCAAACATCTCCCGATTAGAAGTCGCCAACACCCAATTTCATCCATCCAATAGTATTCCAACTAAAGTAGTTGATCTAGTAGCCCAGTTGGCTCAACAGATGATGACTCGTCTGATGATGTCATGCGCAAAATGCTTCTTTTAGGTGGACGTTTTAAGAAGGAGATGGTGGTTGATGGGCAGAGTCACCTGCTGCTCATCAGGGATGAAGGGGGCCCACCGGAGGCACAGGTAACAATCGATTTTGTGTAATCAGTCTATGATGTGATGAGCCACCTTGTTCATTGGCTTTTTTTTTTTCTTTTTTCCATCTGCAGTTCGCTCTGTGGGTTGATGCAGTCATCTTTGTCTTCAGTCTGGAGGATGAGATCAGCTTCCAAACCGTTTATCATTACTTCAACCGTCTTGCCAACTACAGGAACGCTGCCGACCTGCCCCTGGTCTTAGTTGGCACGCAAGGTCTGAAACACAAACATTAATCCACAAACGTGTTGCAATTATTTTTTTTATGATGCACTGCTGCCACCTAGTGGAGAGTTCTTGTAGCCACACAAAGGGCACCAAGCAGTACACTACAGCGTTATCTTGGTTATCTTGCGTTCCCCTGAAGGAGTGAGTTCCCCAGATCAACATCGTAACTCACTTTATTCCTATATCTAATCATTTTTTAAAATTAAAATAAAGTTAAATTAGCATGCCCGTGGCCCCCGTAGAAACAAGCAAAATGGATGATTAATTAATTATCTTGACTGAAGAATGTCAGAGCCCTGAATTGGGGGGGGGGGGACGATCTTTCAATTATATGTCAACTCAAAGAAAATGCACGGTTAAAATGGTTAATTATGTGTTATGTAGACTAATGTTTTTATAACATTGAGGAGTTTTGAAGATTTGCCATATTGCATCATTTTTTACAATTCATATTGGTTGAGAAAGTTCTGGTTGGTTGGTTGGTTGGTTGGTTGGTTGGTTGGTTGGTTGGTTGGTTGGTTGGTTGGTTGGTTGGTTGGTCATCTCGAAGAAAAATTGCTGTACAGTCTTGTTGCTTTGATTCTTAGCTCTCACTTTCGCCAGCAGATGGCGCCACATAACAAATTGTACTGCATCTTAAGTCGACGAGACTGTGACTTGGGCATTGATGAAACAGTGCCTAGATGTTCGATATGAATGCGTTAATGACAAAGACCATAAATGAATTTTTGAGTTTGGATCAATTTGCTGATATCGAAGGTGTTTTCCACAGACGCCATCAGCTCGTCCAACCCGAGGGTGATTGACGACAGCCGGGCCCGAAGACTGTCCAACGACCTGAAGCGCTGCACCTACTACGAAACGTGTGCCACCTACGGCCTCAACGTGGAGCGAGTCTTCCAGGACGGTAAGAATCTTGATTGCAGAGTCCAGTCTTGTGGGAAGGTCACATTCCCCCGCCGCACATTCGCCAACTCTTAATCGCCCGTCAATTAGGGGGGAAATTGACCCGCTCAGCTATTTAGCTCTAACCGAACAGCAATTAAGTTTTATCATAGCGAGGGGAGCAAGGCAAGGAGGGGCGCTGCAGACGAGAGCCTTCCCCGGGCGGATTCATAAAACACCGACCCATTAAAGGACAGGCGCGCCAGGTCCAGACATGGCGGGCGACTATTCCGTGGCCCACATCTGCCGCGTTCATACGCTCGTACAATCCTGATCCTCACTAAAACTTACGATTGCAGTTTATGTGTCCAACTGGGCTGGGTTCGGTCCATGTTGGGTTGTTTAGAAAAGTTTAAAAAAAATAAATAAAATCCGCCCCCCCCTTGAACGTGATTATTTGCGAATGCATGTTGGAGTTCATGTGACTGTGCACCTTGCAATTTGGCTTGTGTCCCTTTAAAAAAAAAAAAAAAAAAGAACATTTTAACTATTAAAGAAGCTATTTGCGAGACCGTCTCAAAATTAGAAATCCACATGGATGAGAGACACCGTTTACAAATTTGATCCGTCTTGTTGCCATGACAGCCACCGTGAAAGTAGCGCAGCGTCATATTTGAAAGATTTTTTTTTTATTTGCCTAATGCTTTGCAGACTGGCTTATTTGTTTTCGTTTGTGACTGCGCGTGCGAGCGTGCGTGCGCATTAGACATGTAATGAGAAGTGAAGCCTCGTCCGGTTGGGAGAAGTGACCTCTGCGTGAGGGGGTAGGGGCGAGGTTGACTACGCTGTGGTCCTCGTCCATCAGCGTGCTAATTTAATTAGCCTAATTACGGCGACATGAGCCTCAAATGCACACACACACACACACGTCTGTGGCTTCGTCCTCATCTGTCAGAGTGCGGAAGGCGAGCACATCGTTCACACTCTCTAACAAGCTGAGATGAGCACTCGCTAATGTTCATCCAGCGCAACACATACACACGTGAGGTTCACCTGCAGGCTACACATGTGCTAGCTATTAGGAGAAGTGGACCATGAGAACAAAAAGTTGTCAGCCTTGTTTTTGTAATTGTGTGTTTTTTTTTTGTTTTTTTTTAAAGTTTGTGTTTTACTTGGGCATGTGTTCATTAGAAGATGATATTTTTAAGCATTAAATGTCACAGTTGAACTCTCCAGACTGCGGAATCAGCGACTCCGCCCACCAGCCCCAACCACCATCTTTATGTGACATTCCGCCATAAATCTGATAAGAGCTCCGACGTTAACGCAAGCGGTCGCCTCTCGCATCAGGGTTGTGATTGATGGCGAGAGATAAATTGTTAATTATTAAGTTAAATGTGTGGTTTCAATGTTTAGCGCATCCTTATAATAACTGTTCTTAAAGTGGGAAGTCAACTCTTAAGATTGTTATAATATGTGCATGTGTAAGCAAGAAAAAAAAAAAACCCCCGCTTAACATTACATGTGAACATTTTTGCCTCGTCCATCGGAAAATACGTCTGACAAACTTGACAAGTCATAATGGCGAGTGAAACTCGCTTTGCCAGCTCCGCCCCTCCGAGATGTTCTCTTAGCGTCTGCCCTTGGCTCGCCCCGTGTCAGCGGGAGGTAAATGTTTACGATTGGGCTCCTCATCAACCAACTTTAACGAGTTCAATTAAAACAATCGTCTGCGTTGATTGGATCAGAGTCTCGGTCAAGTTTTAACTCGTCTCCTTTCGAGCGAGCGTGTGCAGCGTTCGTCCACGTTCGCCGTGTTCTACTTTTTCGTCTGGTTTTGCTGATGACGGGTTTTCTTTTGCCGCAGAGATGGACTGGCTTTACTTTCACAGCCGTGGTCAAACATCGATATCAATAGTATGGTTTTGTATTGCAGTTGCTCAGAAGATCGTGGCCTCTCGGAAGAAGCAGCAGCTGTCCATAGGCCCGTGCAAATCGCTCCCAAACTCGCCGAGTCACTCGTCCATCTGCACCACGCAGGTGCCTAACGTCCCCGTCAACCAGGTCAGTGAGGCAGCGCGTCACTTTTCCCACATATTAAAAAGTCATCTCGAGAGCTGCTCAAATATCAAAAACATGTGAATCGTGATTATTTTGGTTTCGTGATTATTCAAACGATTGTTTATTTTTTGATACATTTGTTTGAAACATGTTAATTATGTCAGTTCCTTAATGGAGCAAACGTATAAAAAAAAAGTTAGAACTATGCAAATGTACTGTATTAATTCAAGAATATAAACAAGCATTGTGGATAATAATGCGTATTAAAATAAATTTTTCTTACGATGATGCCAATTTGTAATCGTGGAGTGTAATAATAATAATTGTAATTGGATCGTGACAGCTTAAGTCATTTCAACCAAAAAGTATTTGAATTTGAGAAAAAAAAATCAGTCTACATGAGATTGAATTGCAGCATTAATTGCAGTCTTCACACACAAAAAAAAAAATGATGAAGAATGTAAATGTGATGGTGTAGTATTTTGGACGTGGAATTGTCCTCCCTTTCAATACTTTCACGTTATTACGTATATCTTAATTTCTACTGTCCGATTTTGATGTTTCATTTTTTTACCCGCTGTTCCGAACAAAATGACACCGTGATGCTTTGTGTAACGGTCCAAACTGACTTTCCGAACGTCCGGTCGTTTCAGACAAGTAACGGCGGCGGCAGTTTGAGCGACTACTCGTCGTCGGTGCCGTCCACGCCGAGCACCAGCCAGAAGGAGCTGCGCATCGACGTCCCGCAGAGCACCAATACGCCCACGCCCGTCCGCAAGCAGTCCAAGCGTCGCTCCAACCTCTTCACCGTCAGTTTGCGTGCGCTCGGGGTGGGGGGGCTCCTCAACGACACGGTCGCCATTTGCCAATGATCATCCTCGCTTCTCTTCCACAGTCGAGGAAGACCAGCGAGACGGACAAGGATAAAAAAGGGCTGGAGGCTCGCGCCGACAGCATCGGCAGCGGGCGAGCCATCCCCATCAAACAGGTAAGACTTCCTGTCTGCGAGCTCTTCATTAAGAGTGAAATCACACACACTTGACATCAATTAGAGCGCTGAGCTCTCCCGGGTCCTCCGAGCGCATCATTAGGAGACGGGCGCCGCCCCTCCCTCTGTTCCCCCACTTGATCGCCCACTTGACGCCGCCGCGTGGCACTTCAAGCTGCTTCCTTTGCATCCTTTGCCCTCTCATCTGCAGCTGAGCGCTTTGGCGCCCGCCGTCGCGTTTTTCAAGGAAGAAAGGCGCGAGAGGAAGGGGAGGGCGAGCGAGACGCCGCCACGGCGAGGGGGAGCGGCGGAATTGGCGCTTAATTTGCGTCCGTCGCGGCGGCGGCGGGCTTTCCTCCCGACGAGCATATCAGGCAATTAGCGAGCGCTAATCATGACCCTCGTGTCGGCGCCGCAGCCTCGTTTGTAATCTCTTAATGAACAAATTGCATCTCTGATTAGGGGACGTCTCACCGAGGGGGAGACAGCGCAGGCGAGACGGCAGCGGAGGCGTCGCTAATTTCTTCCGGATGGCGTTCCCGGTGTCTTTTTGGGAACCCGTGATGTAAAAATGCGGCTGAGTGGGCAGAGTCCAGATTTTCGGTGGCGCTCATTTTGAGTCGGAGTGCCGTAAACACGTGACTCGGTTCAAAGAGGAGCTATCTCCAAGTCCACAATGTCAAGTGTAAAACAAACGTCGTGTGTGTCCGTCATTATCCCCGTCGAAATGAAAGCGGCCGCTTGATGTCAGAATCTACGTTTCTCTCCGTCGTGTCCCGCCGCGCGTTCGCCCGGGAGGTCAAACGAAACGGCTCAATCGGGCGCCCTCGCAGGAGCTGTCAGTCATGAAGATTAGAGAGGAAATCAATGGGATGAGGCGTGCGGTGTTTGTGGGAGTTTGAACTGGGAGAGCTTACCTGTCAGCACTCCTGATCTCATTAGAGCGACTCCGGGCCACTCGAGGTGATGGGGCTTCAGCCCGCCTTCTTCTTAAAGAAAAGCGTTCTTTTAGTGAGAAGCTCGCTCATTAAAAATACCCGTTTGCATTGCTCGGGTCACAGGAACAGGAACAGTCGGGCCTAATTGGTCCCGCGCACCTATTATGTTTACACGCTTGGCTTTTTTTTTTTTTTAAACATGCACAGTTATTCGCGTATTATTTTGGTCACGCTATCGTCGCTCAGCCGCAGGGAGGTCGAATCCAAGTAACTAGTCGGGGGAAAAAAAAAAAACGGACTTATCGTATTTCTGATTGCTGTTTTCCTTCAACTGTTGGCAAAATGATGTGTGGTGAAATATTCTTCCGCTATGAGTTTCTGCAGACCTAATGGTGAGTGAAATGTCCCGCTGAATAATAAACCGTGGGGCCATTTTTTTTCTTTTTTTTTCCTCTCCCCTCCTGGAATGCAGCGCATGCATCCAGCTTTGTTTACTCCTCCACATCTGCTCCACTTCGCTAATTAGCCGCTAATTGGCGCAGAGAAAGCAAACGGCTCACTCGAGTCTCTTGTCAGGCAAGTTTACCGAAGAGTTTGGGGAACTCGTGACGGACCGACAAACTCAAGCGCACGCGAAAAAAGGAGCCCGAGGCTGCCGTTGATAAATGTCGGAGACGCAAATTTGTGATTTTGACCAATCGTGCCAGGATTCAAATAATTAAAAAAAAATAAAACAGGGTGTGTAGTGTTACATTGCAACCGTAAATATCCCAAAAATGAACTCTGAAGGGAAATTGTGTTGCAGGTCAACGACATTACCTGAAATCATAATGACAGGAGCAGATCGCGGCCGGATGAAAAAAAGCAAACCGGTGTCAGTCAACATTAAGTCGTGTGTGGGATGATTATGAATCATGTCTGATGAAGAGAATGCTGACGGGAAGAGAGAGGGCCTGGAGATTTCCCTACTCATCTCATCCTCTATGACATACTTTCCCTGATAACAATATTTCAATTGAATAAGCTTGATTTTTTTTTGGGGATTAATATTATCACTTCAGTTGTGACTGTTAGCCCAAAATAGAAATCCCTGTAAGCAGTTGTAGTTTATCCCCCCCCCCCCCCAAAAAAAGCAAAGTGAACAAACTGATAAGAAAACAAGACGACAAAGTGAAAATGGAAACCTTTGGACGTACCGGTGAATTTTTGGTGACCCCGCCCACTGATAGTTCCTAATCGTATACGCGGCGTACTTTCCGACACGGGACGAAACTCTGTCTCGGAAAAGGAGGCGATTAGCGGCGTAATTGGCTCTCCGTGTTGCAGCCGAGCACGGGGCTGGCTGGTTTTGACAAGTGTGCTCGTCCCCTCTCGGCGCCTGCTGCTTTGTCAGGAGTTAAATTGCATGGTTAATTCGGATGTTATTTACCCTGTAATTCATTAGTTTGGGCCGCCATTGGCGACTCGCAGGCTGTAATTTCACGCTTGGCAATAAAAGATGTCTCATAATCTGCTTCATTTAGCAGCCAAAGAATTTAATGAAATTAACTGTGGCCCTAATTAAGACGGTGAATATTAAAGACCTGCTATCAAGGCTTTAACGAGGGTGACACGATCCGCATTTCGCCGGATCCGAAAAATATCATTTCCCCGTGAAAGGTTGTCACTGCTCGGAGCCATTTTGGCCATGATGACATTTTTGTCACGCGCGCTCACCCCTGCAAATGAGATTTTGCAGGGGGCGTCGCTCCCATTTTAGTCGGAGGAATAATTAAAGCGTGGCACGCGGGCGTCAATCAAAGAACATACTCATTACGCCTCATTTCCACTTTTTGTTTGCCACGGGCTCGTCGCATGATGACCGCCGCTGGCCCGAGGCTCTTCGTGTTTTATGTCTGTTAATACACTAAAACTAACAAACCGCTGCGGTAAGCTTTTTGGGTTTGTCATTCGTGACTCCCATCGCCAAATTGAAGGATTTCGGGGGAAAGCAGCCCTGAGTCAACCTTTTTTTTTTTTCCCCCCCAATCTTCAAAATCTGTTTTTAGCACAGTGATTTCCAATAATATATAAAGTTTGTAAAAGTTTGATCCCGTTCCGCCGATCACATATCAGCCGTTTGGCCACGCCGCCCGCAATCTCGCCGCGAGCACACACGCGCTGTCTGAAAGCATGATGGATGAGCTTCGATGGCCGGCGCGATAGCGGAGGCAGCGTCCAGCTTCCCTCCCACCCACTGTCACCCCCCCACAAGTCTGCTGTCCAAGGGTGACACCTCCAATTTAGCTCCCTGCTCTTGTGGGATTTCCACGAACAAAAGAGCCGCGGCCCCTCACTGATCCGTCTGCTCTGTGCAAAGCGTGTCCCGACTGTGTCTCGGCCGCCATCGAGCGCCACCTCGATCTCCTTTTGGATCTCACACGGGACCCGTCCATTGTGTAAGCAACATCGGGCTGATGGAGGGATTAAATACTCTATTAGTTAAGAGCAGACCCGGAAAGTAACGTTACCGCTTCACACAAAAGAAGGCTCGGTAGTGAGCTAGCATGATGTCGCGAGTAGCACTTGGTCTGGTTAAAGCCATCCGAAACTTACTGCTTTTAAAAAATATATATAATCCAGCTCTAATATCTAATACAGGGGTCACCAAGTCCGGTCCGCAAGAGCCCCTATCCAGCCTGTTTTAGATGCAACCCCACGTAGTTTCCTTCTGAGGGCCATACAAAACTGCTCAGATATTTAAAAAAGATGGATGGTAATAAAAATTGCTAGCAATTTCTCTATTTTCTAAAAGTGAAGACCATTTTTATTATTTGACACCTGAAGTCGATGCACAATTTGTCCAGGCGGGCCGCATGAAATGATGTGGCGGGCCGTATCTGGCCCCCCGGGCCTTGACTTTGACACCCATGATCTAGTCTAACCAATAAATAATAATTACTGATACTTAACTACTGCACGACAAAGTTAGGCTTAATTGCTAAGACTGGACAAAGTTGAACATTGAAATTGTGACGTCCCAGTTTTGCGGAAGGTAGCACAGGCCCATCCAACATCTTTGTCTGCCACGCGACTGCCGCACGAGCCTCAGGTACGATGCGTCATCTAATGAATGACCTCATCGCTCAGCCCCCCGCCAACAGGCGACCTTTGCTAAGCACTACTTCTTCTCAGTCTTTATTCACCGTCCGGCTTCCTCTACCTGAGCTTAACAGTGACGCTCGTCATTTGCCTTTGGACATTTTTTGGGCGTTTAACAAATGACATCATCTCCGCCAGCTCCCCCCCTCCCTCCCCCGAGCTATCGACCTTTTCCTAAGCACTAGGCCACAATACTTCACGTGGCGGGGAAGTGCCAAGTGAGTATATCCGAGGACATATTTATTTCCCCGCACGGGGACCTTGTGCGCCGTCACGACAGCCCAGGCCGCTCCCGAAGGCGAATCGTGCCGCGTGTGTCACCGAGCCCGTAGACGCACATATGAAACATGTTAGCCGTCGGCGTTCGGCTAGCCTCATGCAAAGCGATCGCGTGTCACGCGTAGGACGGATGACTCAAACGAGTCTGATCGCTCCTGTCCCAAAAAAGTCTTTCAGAGAGGCCAACGTGAGGAATGTTAGCCAGTGCAACATTCACGACCCGGGTCTCGACAATCTTGTACACCTTCTGAATATTTCGGTACCGGATCACCTTCCACGTTTGGTTTTGATCCGTCCTGACTAAATCGGGTTTTGCGGGTTCAAGCCCAACATGACCCCAAAATAAATAAAAATGGGGGCTTTTTGTACGATCGGTTTATCAAGTCATTCCACATCTTGGTAAAGTGGACCTGATGGCTTCACTTGAATTGTTTATTTTTTTGTTTTGAGGATGTAGTATTATTTCAGATTTCACCGCGAAGCGCGGGAAATGTTGGGTCACCCCGCTGCCCCTTGGTCCCTCAACCGCCGGCTCTCCCAAATTCATTTCGAGCTCTTCCCTCAAACACCGGTTGTCTTAATCAAAGCTGAGCGTTGAGAGCAGCGCCTCGTCTCCTCCTCCGTGGGTGTTGCCGCCGCATGCCTCCCCCCTCCCCCTCCCTTTACGGCTGGACTCTATTAATATCCTGTGTCGGCGTGTTAATGTTGTTGAGGTCCAGTGGAGTGACACGCGTGGCAGCACGGCTTTAATTGCTAATCAGTGGACAGTTTTATCCGCTGCCGCCGCCTCCCATTACCCCTCCGTCACTCCTCCCCCTCGCCGTGCCTTTTCTCCCCGCCATCTACGCGACCTTCGTGCTCTCTCACCTAATGAATGGAGCACAAATGAAGTGTGGGCGGCGGTCGCCCGGCCTCGCTGCTCACTCAGCCGCAGCTGATGTGCGTAGGAGCGGCGAGCAGAGAAGCGGCGACGTTAACAAGCCTGAAGAGGGAAAAAGTCAGACAATTAAATGACGCCGGGCAATGTCGTAAGCTCGTTAAGGCGCTCGTGTACGCCGAGACGGACAATAGCGTGATTATGGCACTAAATGCACTCGTTAGTGGATATTTGTGATTGAAGCGTTGTCTCTTGACTGAACTACAAGATTCTTTTTCCTTTTTAGGGACGGTGCACATTTTGAATGTAAATTTCACTCTCCATATATCTTCTGTAAAGAAGGCAGATTGTAGTGTCGCATAGGCTAATATCTATCTATCCTTCGTCCCGAGGCAATTTGTAGCTGGACATAATTTGTTGTAAATTACTTTTAAAGAAAAATTTGAAAGATCTGACGCTCATTTATGACAGAGATACCGAACACTAAATTTTGTGCAAGTGTGTGGTTCCTCCGACATGGTTGTGTCCGCATCGGGCAGTCACATTGCATGTTTGGCTTCTATACTCAATACGTGCTTGTCTCCAGGGTATGCTGCTGAAGAGGAGCGGCAAGTCCCTCAACAAGGAGTGGAAGAAAAAGTATGTGACGCTGTGCGACAACGGGCTGCTCACCTACCACCCCAGTCTCCATGTAAGACATGCACACACGCTCGCTTGAATTCCTACTGACGGCTAATTGAAATAAATATAAAATGTCTATTTATGTATTTATTTATCAGGTGAATATGATTAATAAAATAACTAAAATATAAAATAAATGTGTTTAGTTAATTTATTTATTTATTAGGTCAATATAATAAATAAAATGATAATACATTTATTTAGTTAATTTATTTATTTATTAGGTCAATATAAGAAATAAAATGAAATCTTTTTTTCAAATGATAAATACAATTAAAATTTTAAATAACATATTTTTTTATTTAACACTTTGTCTCACGCTCTCTTGACACGTTTCAACTGTGAGCATCAGTCACGCTAATTCTTCCCAATTTCAGGACCCACGAGTGAATTAACACGATCTGCCACCATTGCTTTTTTCGTTCTGTCATCTGTTGGCGCGCTTGTGTCACTTGATGTCGGAAGCCCTCCGGAGCTAAGCGACTGCACCCCGAGGTCGTGGGTTCGATTCCCTCTGGCGCGTTCTTCTGACACACTTGAGCAAAGCTCGCGCTTCCGTCAGCGATTAGAACGGCTGATGCAGTAAATTAGTGCGAAAAGTCATCACTTAACACATGAGTACACGCAAAATGCCTGGGGCACAAAAACACTGGTTTTCCTGAGAAGCTCGCCGTCAATTAGCATGTTTGCAGAGGCTAATCGGATGAAACTCAATCAGCACTGCTAATTGCCATACTATGTGCAAAGAAATCACATTAATGTCGCTAATTAAGTGGATGGAAACAACGACGGCTTATTGGCGGCCGGGAAAGTGTGAGCCAACTCTCGCCTTTGTCAGTCACCAAGCGTCGGCCAATGTGGCGATGGAGTGTTTATCCCACTTCATTTCGTCCTCACCTGTAGCCCCGCCCTTGGCGCCGCCTCTTAACATAACAGATTTTTTTTTTTTTTTAAACAAATTTGTCTTTTCTCCTCCGTGATGTCTCCATCGATCTATGTATGGATTCATCTGTGTCAGCACTTTTATGTGCATACACACGTTTCTACTTGCATCCACTGCGGCCACCTGCTGTTGATGCATCCAGTCGATACACATCGGGGCCCGGACGCCAAGCAATTGAGAGGACAACTGGGCCGATGATGAAAGTACCCCAATGCAAATGGAGACTCAATTACCTCGGTCAATCTGTTGGCGAAATGCGTGTGTGTGTCTTTGTGTGTCTCCGTGGTCAGGCTTTACCCAGTGGGCTGCCGGCTCGATGGCTCTCCGGTGGCTTGTTAAGACGCCATCAAGAGCACTTGGCTTTCAATTGGCCTTTTGTCAGCCCGGACAAGAAAGGAAGTGTGTGTGAGGATTAAAGGTTCGAAGCAGTCAAAGTAATACAGAACGCCAGACGTAACGACATCGATGTAAATGTTCTACCGAATACATTTTACAAATCAATTTGTCAACATTAAAGTGGTGAAGCACCTCTCATCTCGAGCAAGCTCCGATAATGCCAAGCCTCCTCACCATGGGGTTGGGGTGGGGGGATTGAAGAAGTGCCCCTTGTTCATCCCAAACACATCAGAGCAGGCCTCATGATCAGTAGCATTGCTCCTCTTTTGAGTTTGTACTCCACTTGAGCCATCTAAAGGGATTAGTGTGGTTTTGTTCGTCACAGTCTCGTCACTATTCACATTTAAATACAAATGTAAGGGTCACTGGAGGGTTTTTTTTGTGTGTAATCCCTCTCAGGACTATATGCAGAACGTCCACGGGAAAGAGATTGACCTGCTCAGAACCACGGTGAAGGTGCCGGGTAAACGGCCGCCGCGAGCCGTGTCCACCTGCGCCGTCATGCCCAGCCCCAAAACCAACGGCCTGACCAAGGACATGAGCAGCCTGCAACTGGGACACATTCCAGGTGAGGGGGGGGGGGGGGGGTAGACAATTTGACATCCTCGAGAATCAACATTTTCATTTCCGACTCTCATTGAAATCAATAAAGGCAGCTGGAATGGAGGCTGCGAGTGATGATTAGCACCTGACAAAAGATGTCGTAAAGGAGACACGCGTCTGTTTGTTAAGCACACACACACACTCGCGTTCAGGAGGCCGAGCTAATAGCATGAATATTCAGTGAGGCGTACTCGTGTACTAATTATTGTCATGAATATTAATGCAATCAGAGACAGAATCCACTCTGCCAGCACCAAGAAATGAGCTGCAGTCAGTGAGGAAAGGCTTTATGGTTGGGGGGGGGGGGGGGGGCTATTAAGAGAGAACGAGAGGTCAGGAGGAATGATGTGAAAGGTCAGATGGAGGAATCACGGCCAAATATTAAGTCATGTCACACACAGAAAGAAGGTTCCCGAAAAATCTATTGTTCCTTCCCGCCGAGATTGGATCAAAATGATTTTGTGTCTCGACAGGTTCGGTTAGCAGCAGCTCGTCGGTCTCTCAGATGGCGAGCGGCATAAGCTTGATGTCCTTTAACAGCCGAGGCGCGGACGGCATGGGCGGGCACCAGCGCTCGTATTCCGTCTCCAGCGCCGACCAGTGGACCGACGCCGGCGTCATCGCCAACTCGGGAATCGGCACGGGTTAGTAACCACTCGCTGCTTGGGACAACGATTCAAATGAATAAAGGACGATAGCTGGTGGGACAATTGTAGTCGCTTACACGTTTGACTTTGTTGGGGGCAAGCTAATGTGCAGCAAAAATAAGGCGACTCGAAAAACGGGTCACACTGAGCGTTTGACATTTAAGGTCGGTGAGCACGTCACGTGTGACAATTAGCATAGCATGTCAATCTAGGCGATATGAAAAAAAAATTGTATTTCCATAAAATACTTCCAACTCATTTTCTCAATTTTTTTTTTACGTCTGCTTATTGTTTTGATCCACCTGCCAGAGCGCTAATATCAGTTGTAGACCATGCCCAACACACACACACACACACCGGAATGCTGCAATGCAGTGACGATCATCTTGACTGACACTGACAGTTCCGTCTTAAATATTGCCCCTCCAGCCCTCCCTCCTTCCACAAATAATGTTTAAAGGTGTGAAACGCTTTCAGCGGGGTGCTCTCACACACCCAACAAGCGCTTTCTCTCGAGCTCTTTCACCCTTCTATTTTTTTTTTTTTTAATACCGTGCCTTCCTTGTGACCTGCCAGCATTTGAGCAAAATGTTTATATTTCCCCAAATCATTTCCAATAATTCGAAATTCCCCCATCGTAACTTCCCATAGAAGTTTACCGGAAATGTTTGACCCCCTTTGCAAGGTGTATTAGCGACGTCACGTCACGGCGAGCGAACGAAAAGTCACAGCTGATAGTCCTCGGTCCCGCCGAGCCGCCGTTGTCCAAACTATTGACGGGCTGAAGGGAAACAATCATGGAGAAAGTCAAGGAGGAAGTCTCCAGGCTGCGTGCTGGTGGGGGAGGAAAGGGGGGGGGGGGCTTGTTTGATGTGGATGGAGCGCAGCGCGCAGATGGGAGCGCCGTTAATCCACGCCGGTTAATTGCGCGCTCGGGGATGGCATCTTGTCAGCAGAGATAAGTTGTCACATTTTCCACTTGAGCTGAGACTAAACGATTGTAAAATAAGTTATGGCCGTCCTTGGGGCTGTCTGCCGTGTGGCGGCCAGTGAGCTCGTGCGCGCGCGTGTGTGTTTTTACATCTACGCACACACTTATACTGTGGCCATGTCAGTGTCACCGCCGCGCTGTGATATTGATGGAAACTGAATGTTATTTTATTCCGCCGCTAGTCACAGCTGTCAGCAGCCGCGATCGAGATGGAGGGCGGAGAGAGACGCCGCTCGTGTTCTACAAATGCGGCCCACCTTCACTTTCCAATCAGCATCATAGTCATGCAGGGAAAAAAAATGTGCACCTCGTCAAGGCTGAATGATTTTACGATTAAGATTTCTAGAGCCTGTAACGTTTGTTTTTGTTTTGATCCAAAGTGTCTTCAAGGAATTCTGAGAATTTTTTCAAATTTGGAAACTTTCCATGGGAGTTCATCGGAATGTTTTAATTTTGGTTTTTTTTTGTTTTGTTTTGAGTCACAGTTTCTCTTTGTACTGGGAGTAAAAGTCTGTCTGATTTATGTTGTTCTTAATGAAAGTATATCTTCGTATTGAATCAGACATTCTCAAACTGTGTTTACAATCATCTACATTTCTTACCTATTTTTTTTAACCAATTGTAATCGTCATATTTTTAAATAAAGTGATGGGCATTAAAAAATATATTTTTTAATCCGAGTAATCGACAAATGAATCGATTCATAAAATAATTGTTAGTTGCAGCCCAAATATTTTTCCTTGAGAATATTGTCTTCAATTTCAAGTCAATTCTCGTCATTTCCATGGAAATGTTTCAATTTGGAATGTTTTCAAAATGTTTCCAAAATGTTCCCATTTTCACGACGTCTCATGAAATGTTCCAGCTGTTTAAGGCGCTTCCGTCCGTCTCTTTCCAGACGGGGCCTTGGGCGACTGCATGTCTTCCAGTCCCAGCATCTCCAGTACAACCAGTCCCAAGATGGAGCCGCCGCCATCGCCGCACGCCAACCGCAAAAAGCACCGGCGGAAGAAAAGCACCAGCAACTTCAAAGCGGACGGCCTCGCCGGTACCGCCGAAGGTAACACCGGCAGCGTCAGCCATCGTCCTCGCTTGTGTTTTGACACGTTTTGGCCATGAAGCTCAAAATCTGTTACACGCATGCAGAACAGATGTGCGAGCAGCCGTAGCAGATGTAATGTTGGCTTCCCCATCGAGCAGCTGACGAGGGAAATTATAGTCCGACAGACAAATTTACTAGTTTGTCTTTTGGTTATTTTCACCTCCTTCCTTCATCATCATTTCCTAATTTCATCACGTCTCCTCCTCCTGTTTCTGCTCTTTGTTCTCATTTCATCAGCGCGCTCTTCATCCCTCCCGAGAGAGGCTTAAGTGAAATATTATAAATAATCTGTGGTATTGAAATCTTTTATCCGCGGTGTCACTTCCATTATTCAATAAGCGATTCGTTACAGTCTTCCCAATTTAGCCATTAAGCAGCGAGCGCTCTCAGGCGGCCGCCGGCTCGCCGCCGCTTGTCACGCCGGGCGGGCGGGCGGACAGGTGGCTGAAGTATCGTCGTGTCAGAGCGAAGCCCGGCGTAATTCATGAGGGAGGAACGCCCTCTTGTCTCCCAGCTTCCCCTGATTAGACCCGCCGCAGTCAAAATTGAAGTTAACAATTGATTTGGTTACCAGAAGAAAAGCAGGCGTGACAGTTGCTGCTCAGTGGCAACGTTTGGGTCGCATTGGGAACGGTCTCGCTCCATCTCTCGCTAGTAACTTACAAGTAATACATGAAATTATTGTTTAGACGCACACAAAACATGGAGATGGAATAATTAATCGACTATTTTCTGAATGACAAGAATAGACGAACCATTATGACAAATGGACGTATGCAGTGTGTCATTTCTGGACCTTCAAATGTGTTAAGGAGACCCCAAAATAGCTAATGCGTCAATTGTTATTCGGGGGAAACCAAAGTGCATCACAAGGAGAATTTGTCAGTGGCAGTAGATGAAGAAAATGTCCGTTTTTCTTTTACAACCCCAAAATATTCTTTAGAAAATGTCCTTAAAGCTATTTATTCTCTATGCCGTACTGGGTAAAATGTAAAAAATAAAAAAAAACAGTCAAATATCTGGCTTAGGCACCAGGGAGATCTGAACATATTGCAGGGGGGCCCAGTGACCTCCCCGGCCCCCTCTCTAGCTCCGCCAGTGTGACAAGAAGTCTGCTTACGGCGCTTGGAGGTTATGGATATGGATATTAAACAAGTGTTGATTGTCAAACTGTAGAAAAGACAACATTTTGGCCAATTATCTGATTTCGAACCGATGACAGATGTAGTATGTGAGCGTTTGGATTTTGATGTCAACTGAGCGCTTTACACCTGGCCCGTGTCACACGACCTGTTGACCCCACCTCGCTTTTTCTGTGACCGAAAGGCGCGAAGGCACGCCAAGGATGTCAGGCGGCATTCTCCGAGCTGCGCTTTGTGTCCACGTGAGCGTTTGCGTTGCACTATTTTCCAGGTTATTAAAGTAGTAAAAGGCCGCTGATATGGAGAGTAATGACCTGTGTCGCAAAGCAATACTGTGCGCGCTGACATTTAAGCTTTTAATTTGTGTTTCCCCAGGCCCCGTTTGTGTCCCTCACACCTCCCCTCTCATTGCACCTGGCGGCCCGCTGTCACATACACAACACGCGCACAGTATGCATGCCGGCCCCTCCCCTCCCCCCCTCCCTGTATTTGGTTTGTTCTGTTTGTGCCGCTAAAGGTTGCCGGTGTCAGAGTTCACAAATTGCCTCGACGCCGCCTCTCTGCGTGAATGTCGCTCACAGTAGCCGAGAGCGCCGGCGGTAATTACCAATAGCGAGCGAGCGAGCGGCCGTCTGGCAGCACTCGGATACGCTCGTCGACGCCGCGCCGCCTCAAAACGGAGGATTTACTCGCAGCGCGAAACAAGGAGGCCCACTTGAAACTCATTTCCATCCGGCGTTTGCGGCACTTTCGGAATCGGCGAATCAAATCAAATATTTACGTCTCCAAAGATCATTTTCAGTCGTTGGAGTGGTTTCCATCAATGTGCTCATGTACTTTTAAGATTTTGAAAATGAAGATGGGCAAGTGCAGTTTGATGCAAAATGCACATTTTATTTACTTATTTTTGGTGGAGTTGCTCGAATGACTCTGACTCGATTCTCTCTTCCCCCAACAGAGCAAGAGGAGAACTTTGAGTTCACCATTGTATCACTTACGGGTCAAACGTGGCATTTTGAAGCCACTTCGTACGAGGAGCGAGACGCCTGGGTGCAGGTCATCGAGGGTCAGATCCTGGCCAGTCTTCAGTCCTGTGAGAGCAGCAAAAACAAGGTGGGTGCTTTTGTGAGCACCTCAGCAACGTGCGCTCACATTGGCGTCCTTCTTCCAGTCTCGTCTGACCAGCCAGACGGAGGCCATGGCGCTGCAGTCCATCCGAAGTATTCGTGGAAATAGCCGCTGTGCCGACTGTGACTCTCAAAGTGAGTAGAGAGGATTGTTTCCTTGAATGAACTCATCTTTAGATCGCGGGTCATGAGAGAAATAGAAAAAAAACAATTCTGGGTGGGTTTGAAACACAATCAGAGTTGCCACTAATGCTGCCACTTTGCAGACCCAGATTGGGCCAGCCTCAACCTCGGTGCCCTGATATGCATCGAGTGCTCGGGCATCCACAGGAACCTGGGCACCCACCTGTCCCGGGTACGCTCGCTGGACCTCGACGAGTGGCCGCTGGAACTCATCAAGGTCATGTCGGCCATCGGCAACGAGTTTGCCAACAGCGTGTGGGAGGCCAACTCGCAGGGTCACCTGAAGCCTGGACCGGATGCCAGCAGGTAGGCAAACCTGCTGCCGTTTCACCGGATGCTAGTAGGGGGCGCTGTTTGGGTGAGAGCTATTGACATGTTCAGAGAAGCAAGAGTACAAATGAGCGCAAAAGTGCACATGGCCGCGGTGGAAATGCTAATGAACATCCATCAGTCAGCCATCGACTGCGCGCGCGCACACACACTGAGCGTATTGACGTGTCATTAACCCTCGTCCATCAGAGCGCTAATGCTTTTATTGTTGCTCATGTTGCTATTTATTTATTAATCTGATGTATGTTTCCCCCTGAAAAGATTAGAGCAAGTCAATATTATCTCAATTTAGCTGCCACGCTCCACTGCGGCTGCATCCCTCTCCGGCCCGTCGATAGTATTTATCAGGCCATTCCTTAAGTGCCTTGATTTTCTCTCCCGCCCTGTTCATGACTTCTGTATCCATACCCTTCGGAACGTCATGCTCATTTCACGGCTGTGTGCTAGGAGAACCTTGGACTGAGCGAGAAATGCACGCGAGAAACACCAGCTACTTATCAATGGATGGAGAGCAATGGAAATAGCAGAAGATAATATTTATTGAAACTGATTTTAATTTGTTTTTGGTGGAGTGAGTAGAGGGGGAGGTCATTGTCACGGTCTTCAGCCGGGGCGCCGCATTTGGTCGAAATCATGGCTGAGGATGCCAGCCCTTGTTGTGCAGGCAGTTGAAAGGATCACAGGGAAGCCAAAGGGGAGGGGAGGGGGGGGAGACAGATAGATGGAACACTCACCCCACCCCCTCACATGGTCTCTCAAGTGAGTAATAGAGGCCGAAATTTCATTTTGCAAGTGGCTGATTTAATGATCCAAAGGGTAATTAATGGCCTGATTATCTTAATGTTAAATATGGCCAGCAGCAATTACACTGACCTCCTGTCTGTCAAGGTCTGCCCCCAACACGCTCACGCCTCCCAACCACATCCTGTTTGGAGCTTGGATGGAAAGTAGGAGACTCAGCAAAAGAGCAAAGGAGAGAAAACGAGAGAAGGTGGAAAGAAGGGAAGGTGAGCGGACGGAAGCCATCTAATGACCGAGCGAGAGGGAGCGGGGAAGAAATGATGCAAGAAAGGGAGTAGGTTGGTTGGAGCCCAGGGGGAAATGGAGGAGGGTTGGCCAAGGAGGTGCATTAGCATGGCTGCCTGTATTAAACACCTCCTCCTCACCTCCCCTCGCTGGTCTGGCCAGAGGGAGAAATTATGTTCATGGAGATCACGCCCCTGTCCGATGAGATATGTGACAGGCCGCTCTCCAGCTGTTGTCATCATCTCTTTATCAAGCTCCGCTTCGTACCCAGCGTTCACGGCCCGCCGTAAGCCCACCCACAACATTGTCTCGTCCGGGTCACATTAGCATCAGGGAAACGAAGACTCCGCTCCGAAGGACTCGGTCGCGCCGTCGGCTTCTTTTGCGAGGATTTCTCCGGAGCGCAAAAAAAGACTGCGCCATCCTCTAAACGTTCCCATTAACCCCTCCGACCGCCCGCGGTCAAGCGTCTTCACCTCAGCTGGCACGCTCGCCGGTATCGGCGCCACAGCTGATGCCACAGCTGAGGGGGCTGCTAAGTTTGGGCCGGCTGCCCGTGTTGGAGGGGGGGGGGGGGTGTCGGCCGCTTCAATCCGCACCGCTGCGGCAACCGTGCTTGTGGGCTTGGCGTCGCAGCTCATTGTTTTAATTATGTGCGGAGTGACACGCCAACACCAGCGCGCCCGCCCGGCCGGCCGGCACCCTGGGCCTCGTTGGGCTCCGCTTGACGCGGCGTGTTAAAAAGACAGCGGCGGACGGCAAGTGACAGCGCCGCTAAACCGGCCTCCTGCCTTCCAGACGACAGAGGTGACCATGTCGCTTCCTCCAAATAATGACCTTTGGCGGGTTTTCCCAGAGGCTGGCCTTGGCCTGGTTCTGCTCATGTTTCTGTGCATTCAAAACATGTGACTCCCCCACTTTGAGCCTCGCCAACCAAGCAAATGCTCAGACCAGCTTGGAAGGTGAAGTTGGTATCTCCAGACAGGAAGCATGACTTAACAGCGACCCATGCGTGTCAGATGCTGAGCCGCTATTAATTCTACGCGGTCCTGTCCGCAGGGACGTCAATGAATACAAGCTCAGAGTAATAATATGCTCCCCCCCCCCCCAATCCTAAAATGGCCATCCCGGCACCAACAGATTTCAAATGAGACCTGCTGCTTTTAATCTGAGGTGGGGTGTCAGGTGCGGTGGCCGCCACGGCAGGGTGGTGGGATTGGGCTCAGGGGACATGATGGGGGCGGCCAGGAAAAAGGGTGGGGGGGCCTCACAAGATAATTGTCCCCCAGGGTCAGAGCAGGGGGAGGAGGAGGGGATACTGCTGCTGCCGCTGTCCCGGTTCTCTGATCATACCACACATTGGTGCGAATTTCGTCACGCACATCGGAAAAGAAAGATTCAGAACCCCCCCCCCAGACGAGACTCGGCGGATTTGGAGCTGGATTTACTGGAGTACGTTTCATAAGTCACTCACAAACCAAGTGGCGTTTCTCTTTTCGCTGGAACGTACACAACTCGTGTGTCGCCGAGCTCCCCTTCCGCCCGACGGTGAGCGGGCCGGCCGCGGCCGCCCGTCTTAATCCCTCCGCCATTACGCGCGGCCCCCCGCTCTCGGCCTGCATTTTAAACAGCGCACGCTGGCAGAAAGAAGCCTCCTGACAGGCGGGCCAGTGCAAATAATTGGGCCTACATTCTAATTCATCCTTGATTAAATGAGTCCTAATAGACATTATTTTTTACATGACTGCCTCGCTGGCGCCCGCAGCCGCGTCCTCCGACTCTCCTAATGAGCCCTCCAATTTACTATTGACATTAAACCGGCTGACACGAGCCAATCAGATTCCCTTCATGTTTGGTCGTCAGCGAGAGGTTCCGCTAATGTGGGCTAAAAGCGCTTTTTTTTTTTTATACCTGACTCATCACGGCATGGTAACGAGTAAGTACATAACGGTCGCTACATGCACGACTCGGGCGGATCTCAATATATATATCTATACGTGTAATCTAATATGTGCGCCGCCGGTAAGCGTCCTCCCACCCTGTGGCTGATTGGCCCACTCAGCGAGTAGCTCATACCACGATGTTGGGGGGCGGGGGGGGGTCCCTCCTCGCGTTTGCGGGTAATACGTTTGGATTGAATGGGTTCACGAGCTGCTGATAAACACTTGAGACGTTTTTTATTTCGCCGTTTTTTTCCCTCATTGATGCAGACTTTCATGTTACCAAGGCAACACGCCCTCCCTGGTTTGTTAGCAAAAAAAAAAAAAAAAAAGCTCAAACTTTCAGTCGATGTTTCTTGTACTCATGTCTTACTTCCTTCTGCTGTGATCCAAAAAGGTTTCACGTCGCTTTCCACATCTGCTCGTTAAATTACCCTGAGAGAGATTCCGCCGACATGAATCGGTTTTTACTTTCTTTTTTTTTTCCCCCCCCCCCCCCGATTGTCTCTCTCCTCATTTGCATCGGTTAACCCGTCCGTCTCGTCGAGTTGCGCGGAGGACTCGCCCCCTCCCCCTACTCATCTCCTTTAATGATCCGTGCCTATCGGAGGGCAGCTAACGACCGTCCGGCAAAGGCTAATTGATTTCGGCCTCGTCCCCTTGTTCTTTGTCTTGACTTTTTTTTTTCCCCGGCACGGGTGAATTGATGTGCAGTAGGTTTGAGTGGAACATTCTGCGGCTCACCTTGTGACAAAAAAACGTGATGTGGTGATTCATCTCGACCGCGCATTAGCTCGGCAGTTAGCTGATGCTCTTTCCCATCTATTAATCTATTAATTAGAGGGCTAATTAGGCCAGAAGAGGAGCCACTGACACGGTGTCACTCTTAACCCTGTTTCCTACCGCTCATTACCTCTGACGCGGCGCGCGCACACCCTCTCCCACTGTAATTAATGATTGCCTTGAACAGAAGCCTATTAGCTCAAGTAGCAGCTTTTTTTTTTCAGGTTGTACCTTTTAACTCGTAAAGCTTTTACTTTGAAAGAGTAAATTGTGGCAAGTCGAAGGCCGCTTTTTTTATGGACTGTGGTTCAGAGTGGAACAGTGCAAATGTGAGTTTGCTCTGGACAATCGGGTGTTGTTGATGCCGCGGTGGATTGCGTTATCAAAATGCAGCGTACATATATGAATGTTGCTCGTTTTGGCGGTGATTGATTTTTGATTGACTCCACTATGCGAGAGAAGGCTGCGCTTTGAATGATGGTCAGGACGAAAAGGGCAACACAGGCTGAAGTCCTTCATTATTTTTTTATTTGAAAGTCAATACCCCTCAGTTATTCCCTTTTGCATTATTCGTTAGGTGTTTTGCTTTTGGATTCACGTGGAACAAGTCAGGTGATTGAGTGAGCTTTTGGAATTTAAGTGTTTGCAATGAAGAGGGGTAAATACGCTTTCTGTTATTTATTTTTTCTGCCTCTCAATATAAAAAATTAATACAAATTCAGAATAAATATTTGAATCGAAATAATAACAGTAACCTAATTACTTATTGATGGCATTTGGCAGACAAAAGAATACCAAAATTGTAAATAGTCACATCTGGACTTCCCATGTTGGAAAGATCAGTTAAAGTGGTGTTAAATTAATTTAGTGTGTAATTATGCTAATTAGCTGGGTGTGATTATCACTGTGTGTTTGAGGGTCATGGATAGGTGACCCCTTGAATCGCATCGAGGGGGCAGCCAAATGGCCTCTGGCCCCTGTTTGTGTGTGCCGTGTGTGTGTGCGCAAATGCAAAGGCACCTAGACAAAGGAGGTGCTCACAAGGAACATTTACACACACACACACAATGTGAGGAACAGGAAATGCGAAAATCTCAGTGGGCCCAGTGTGACCCTCAAAGCACTGGGATGGAATCACACGGCCTCCGCATCCACTGAGACAACAAAGCTGTCAGTCAACAGGTGGACGCTGCAAGCCAACCGATGTATCCAAAAAAAAATAAAAATTACACACAGAAGAAAAAAAAATGGAAAAAAGTCCAAGTCAGGCTGTGACAAGTAAGAGCCTCAATTGAGATTCATTAGACGGTCCAGACTCACTAGAGATACAGTAAACACATAAAATGGGGGCTTATATCCTCTGGGTGCATTATTTTTTTTTTTTTATATCATTAATTTAAATTACACGCACACTTTCCCCCTCTGGGCCTGTGTGTGTTTGCGTGCGCGCGCATGTATGCCTTCTCACCCATACTCATGTTTAATTATCTACCCAGCATGCCTGAGTGCAGGAAAACAGCGCTCTGCCTAATGGGATGTGAAAAGAGACACACATTAGCACACAGAAATATGAGGCCGCGCATTCACAAGATACACACGGACATATAAACACGCACACACACACACACTGTGGTTAATTAGTACAATTAGCCTCTCCACTGTCGAGAGCTGTGTGTTTTCAAGACTCGTTAGTTTGTAATGATGGAGTCACTGTGTACACGCACACACACACACACACACGCACAGAGGGTCTTAGCAACCGAGGTGGTGGGGGAAGGAAGGCATGCGTTTCCTGGTCCGCCGGCCTTCATTTGCCTTCTCGGAGACAGAAGGTCGGCCTCCCGCTGCGTGCAGGCACACACCGAGCGACCCCGCCCCCACCCCCGGGCTTTGTCCGGGGGTCACGGGCCGTGCTCTCGGCGGCCGGCCTTCCTGGACCGGAAGAGAAAGCCTCCGGGACATTCCGTGATGCTAGCCGCTATTGCTCGTCTCCGGGAAGTTAATGAGATTGGGGCGAGTTCCCACACGGAGTCTCAGCCTCGCTTGTTGGAATGTCACCTCAGCACACAAGTTGATTTGTCCGGTTCAGGTTGTTTTGTTTTATTCAGCCGAAGGTATCACAAGACGCTTAACGCACGGGAAAGTCCAGAGGCACACTTCTCATATGTTAAAAAAAAAAAAAAAAAAAAAAAACTGAAGTATGAGAATAGGACACTGGGTCAATAGAAGAGGAGAAAAAGGAATTAATTAATTAATGGGCAACTAACTGACTCAAATTAATCGGTATTTAATTTTTAAATTGATTCGAGTCATTTTTGAGAGATATTAAGTTCAAATTCTCTAAATCCTCCGAATTCCAGTTTTTTTGACAGTAAATATTTTGTTTCCCTCCATGAAAGCAGACCGATGAAAGTCGCGTTCCATCAAAATAAGATATTTGCAAATATTTGCTATCAGCAGTCATGTTTTCCTATTTTCTGACGTCGTGCAGACCAAAGCTGTAACTGAAATTAACCAGATTTTTTTTTTCACTGTCAATTTAAAATACTGTTTTTGAATGAAGAGATTTTTTTTATCTGATTGATTAAAAAGATAGTTGCAGGATTAGTAGATAGGGAAAAACTTTGGCAGCTGTATCAACAACAATAATATTACAATTATTAAAAGTGGCTTGACATGTTTTCTTTTTTTTTTCCCCCAATTAAATTTTTTATTTTAGTGCCATGACAATAATCCGTTCCTGACAGCACCATATGCTAAAGGAAATCAAAATTTTGTCGCATTTTGTCGACAGGATCAGACACTTTTGTGTTCCCCTTCATCTCCCGCCAGAGACACGTTTTCTAAAAAAAGGGGGGGGGGCTCAATGTCCCTAATCCCATGGGCCTGAATGTGTGGCTGTTTACACGGTAGGATTTAGGTAGATAATTGAAACCGGATTAAACACGGCAGCAGTTGATGACACTGGATTGGGAACAATGCTGTCCACGCTTGCTGCGTCTTATTTTAGCCACCGGGGATCTGACATGGAATAGCTAAGAATGCCATGACGTGCCACACGTGAACCCGAGCGTCTCGCTGTGTCTCGGCAGGGAAGAACGCGAACGCTGGATCCGGGCCAAGTACGAGCGGCGTGTGTTTTTGGCCTCGCTGCCGTGCGCCGAGCTGTCGCTCGGCCAGCAGCTTTTGCGAGCGACGGTGGAGGAGGACGTGCGCGCCGTCGTGCTGCTGCTGGCGCACGGCTCCAGGCAGCAAGTCAACGAGACGTGCGGCGAGGGAGACGGACGCAACGCGCTGCACCTGGGCAGCCACAAAGGCAACGTGGTCATCACGCAGCTTCTCATCTGGGTACGGTGGCGACGTTTTCAGGGCGAGAGGCGTATCTTGCGGATCTGATTGAAAAATGTTTTTTTGTGCCGTGTACAGTACGGTGTGGATCTGATGGCGAGGGACGCCCACGGCAACAGCGCCCTGGCGTACGCCCGACAAGCCAACAGCCAGGAGTGCGTGGACACGCTAGCCCAGTACGGCTGCCCGGATGAACGCTACCCGCTCATGGCCACGCCCAACCTGTCGCGCCGCAACGCCAACCGCAACAACAGCTGCAGCAGCACGGGCAGCGCCGCCGGCGGCAGCGCCTTCATCTGAGGCCTCGTTGGGAGAAGCGTCGTCGTCCTTTTGGGTAGCGCCCGCTACCTGCCGTGACTCTCGGCTCCGCCCGCCTCACCCGTCGGACTGGTTGAACCGGGTGACGAGCGCGGGGAGTACCCAAAGCATGCTGGGTACTGCACCGGCATCACTTTCACCTCAGACTCTGGATGGCCGGTGTCATCCTTCTCTTCACACACTACAAGGCCAGTTTGCTCTCAGGCAGCGTCACTTTCCCCGCCCAAGCATATCGTCTCCCGGCCCGCGCGGCACTCCCAGTCCCGTGTCCGCTCCATTTTTTCCTAACTTCTGTGAACTAATTTACCCGTGTTAAATGTGACAAATACGTACGCAACCTAAGGGGGAGAAATCTGGCATGTTTGGACTTTTTGCTATCTGGATTGCTGGACAGGGAATGTTGGATCAGGCTCAGGGGCACGGTGGTTCAGCGCTAGCGTGCAAATGGTGCTCGCACGTCTTCATGGTGAAGATGACCGCAAAGACTTCCTCCCAACGCGAGCGCGGCGCCATTTGAAAGGCAGAGGTGGAAGGGGCGGGGTTTGAGCTTGCTGTTTTGGAATGTGTGAATGTGGAATGGCAAAATGAGTGACTGAGCAAGATTGTAAGATATGACTTTGAAGAACTCGCTGCCAAGTAATAATGACTTGACTGGACTTGTCGATGAACGTCCTCCCACCTCTGCTTGAAGGTACTGTGCTCGTGTCCCAAAAAGCTCCAGCTTTAGCAAAAAGTCCCGTGCGTGGAGAATGCTAACCACTTTAGCATCATTTCGAAAACAACGCTCAAAAAGACTGATGATTTTTTTTTTTGGATCGACACACCGTCCCTTTAACACTCAGTGAGTTTGCGTGCTTTCATGTGTGTCCACTTGTTGGGTCACTTCCTTCTGGAGCAAAAAAGGGAATCTAACCTCTTCAGGTGTTTTTACACCAGGAAATCTTCTTGTAAGCTCCTGCTGGCCTTTCAGCTCGGAGCTAGGAAGGGCTTTTTCTTGTGTGCAAATTAATTTAAAAACAATGTTACCGGTCCTCCTTGAGATGTGCTGACAACCGCTAGACTGAAGGTGGTGCTCATTTATCCACGGCTTCAAGTTTAACCTCCAACCCGGAGACTATTTATTTATTTACTCGCTTCTATTTTGGCTTCACTGTGTCAGGTCTGACAACTAGGACGCAAGGCTGCATTAGTGGATGACTGAGGGCTACAAAGTGAGCTTAATGGCCAAAATAGTCTCGCATATCTCATTGATTTGACTGAATGTGCCGTTCCTTCGCTGTGTTTCCTCACCACGTGACTGCTGAGTAATGGAGGGAACCTTTTGTCTGTTTGCCAACTCAACCCTCAACCTGTGTATAAATCTTGAGCTGGGTACACACGTGCTTCTTATTAGAGAACAGCAAGTTGTGCAAATAGTACTGAAACACTGAATCATTTGGACCTGTGCATTCAAAAGTTTGCAATTCAAAGTTCACTTGGAAAGTAGCTACGTTTTACCTCATCCTAAAATCCTGAAACGCAAATGCTAATATCTGAGCAGTCTGTTCAACCATGACCTCTTAATAACTGCTTAGGTCACCCTATTTGGATGTGAATCATCTTGAAATACCTTGAAAGTCTCTACATAAATCTACAGTCTCCTCCTCTTGGTCCAGATGTATGTTGTAGTACCAACATTGGCCTGTGAGAGGTGCCACGGGGCATACAGGCTGCCGGATAATCTAAAGTTCTTTTGGATTCTCTATCTGGGTTAAGTATTTGTTTGTCTGCAAACACGGCCCGATTGGTATGTGTGTGCCCAGTTTAAAGTCACAGACACTCTAACGTTGATTTTTTTTTTGCCTTTGTTGTAACCCACCTGCCTTCCTTCAACCTGTGATCGTGGAAACCCCGCCCTCACCATGATGTCTCCTTAAAATAACTTTTATTTTATTATTTTATATTTTTTCATGCTATTTTATTTATGTCAAAAAAATGCACTAAATTCACTTAGCATTAGCGTGTAGCCTTGAGGCTATTTGCAATTGGATGCTTTTACTTTAAGTTTGGACAAGGTTAGCGGCTACCGTTGGCTTGAAGTACCCTTCGTTTTGTCTGTGCTGGACATTCTTCTACTATGCCAGCACAAGTTTAAAAAAAAAGCCAGCGTGAATAAACTTTTATGTGGGCCAACAAGAGAAGTGCAGCTAGCTCTCAGACAAAAGCCGTTTAACGCTAGCCGTGACCTCAAAGTTAGCTTGTTAGCTCGTCTCTCACGTGTATTTTGTATAGGTTGCCCCCCCCCCCCAACTCGTTCCAAGTCCATCCATGTTTTTAATATTCTGATTTCTCGTTCAGACACATTATTGATGTGCTTGTGGTTCTAATAATTGTTTAGTTGGATGTACAGTAAGATAACAGAGAATCTTCTACTGTAATGTGTCTCTTTTCAATAAAGACCAGAATGATGTTCACTCAATTTGGTTTCAAAATTCACCTGCAACGTTTACTTGGTCTCAAGAAGCCATCGACCGAGCTGGGCTGACTGGGCAAGTACATACAATAAAAATTATTCATAAAATTATTACAAATAAAGATTAGGTTTTTAAAAATCAAAAAAGTTAATATTGTTCTCTAGAGTAATTAATTTGGTGAGTTTATTCTTTTTCTTGTTCAATAAGAACGCATTTTGCCACTTGCCGTGTAAATGACGTCACGTTTGCGTTGTGCTCAGGTAGCGACCAATCACGACTCACCTGTGTTTGGGCATGGGATGTCTGCAAGCTGATTGGTTGTTACCTGTATTTTAGCCACCTTATTTCCGGTCAAATGTTCCCATTGGTTACAATGGAGCGGTGTTTTTGAACAGTTGCGTCACTCACCTTTTGAAGCGATCATTAGCCCTCATTGCATTGAAAATTGTCTGGCACGTGGAAAAATGCTGTTTTGAGCCACCAAAAATGCCACCTTCTACCCGCATTTGAGAAAAACTTAAATTAGTGTGAGAATCGTAAAAGTCCACCTCGACGTTGGACTTGCTTGGCTCCTTTTTTTCATTTCACGGACGAAAACACGATGCAGCACACGCATTGAACTTTGTGTTAATGCGTTTGCATTACAACACCGGAGAAAACTCGCCGGGTGAGTGCAACAATAACGTCGGTTATTGTTTAGATTTTTCTGGGTGACTTGTCAACCTGTGAAATTATTAGGGATCGCTGCAATATTTTTGTTTCTGGAGAGTACCTTTGTCAGTAAGCTGTAGTGTGGCGTGGAAGACGTTTTGCTCACACAACTCCAAATATTGTAGCCGAGCATTTTAATATTTGCAATATTAGTTGCAAACAGACACGTATTTTTGAAGCTTAATAAGACTGCATTTGTCCACCCTTTTTTAGTAACAAAACGTGACCAACGTCTTAGTAATTTACCATTCTTAGTAATTCACATTTGGAACAGGCCCACTGGCACCACGCATGCGTAAACATTTAGACGAGATGAGTTACATTCCCTTTGGGTTCATTTGTCATTTTTCAGCCGACTGACGTGATTGCCTCAAGCAAAAATTATCATCACGTCACGTTTACAAAATCCTCAACATGTCAATAAATGACTTAGGACAGCAACAAGAAATTTGATCAAGCTGGATCTGTCAAAAATTATCATGATTTATAATTGAAAATAAAATTAATAAAAGAATTGTTTCAATTGGCATAAAAAAAAAAGTCATTTCATCCAATATGATGGGGGATAAAGAGTCGCTTAAGTAAAATCGGCTTCTCTTTAATACAATTAAACACTGACACTACCGGTAACCAAAACAATAAATGATTTCCATATTTCGATGAGTATTTTCAGCGTTTAAAAAAGGCCTTCAACCCCAAACGTCCGGCGTGCGGTGTGCCTGCATTTGACGTCAGTTAGAGAGACTTTAACTTGTTCGTTTCATTTCGATTGTCATTTTCACGTGACTTGAATAGGATCCAAGTTTCCGCTCCTCTTTCCTCTCGGCGTGCACGCGTGAGCGCCTTGTGTTATTTGGCATACTGTCATATTATTATTTTAGGGATGGAATGTTTCACGTGACCCAATTTTGTTTATTTTTATTATTTAAGTGAAACATTTGTTGTCTGAATGTCATGGAATTTGTCGTTAGTTCATTTTTATTTAGGTACCGTTATCATTTTTCATTCTTTGTTACAGAACTAAATAAAGAAAATGTTAATCAAAAATTTATTTTTTTAAAAAACTATTTCTTTAAGAATAACGGCTATTATGTGACATTCCTGCCGTTGGATGATTTCATATATAGACAATGGGAAAATTGTCCATTTATTATTATTATTATTATTATTATCCTCTGGACATTTGAGGCCTTAAGCGCACTGGTCCTCTCAACTTTCATTTCTAAAATATTGACTTTGAAGTCCACATAAATGGATGCTGTTTAAAAACAAAACTGATGTGCACAAAGAAAAAACGAGACTTATTTGGGTTTTTTTTGATTGACACGTATTTATTTTTTATCGTCACTGGAATTCACTGAGCACACTAGGATTTAAATAAACTAGCAGCGTCTTGGGGAAAGAAGAAACCTCGTAAAAAACAATTCGATACTATTGTGTCATCAACATCATCATCCTCATCCTCCTTTCATGTTGGGAGTTGATTATATTTTGTTCAAATGTTGTCCCTTAAAATTAGAACATTAATGTCCTAAATGAATTTATTTAGATTCCATTGCACTTGTTTAAGAAAAAACGCATTTACATGTCTTGACTTAAGCTTTGGCCTGATTTTATTTTCTTTCTTCTTCTTCAAATTAAACGAGCGATAAGTGCGCTGAAGAGAGGCCAGTTCTCGACAGTTGTACTCGACAAAGTTCTCGAGGGTCCTAGGGTCGGCTCTGCTCCAGCTGCTGGTGCTGACTTCTTATTGCGAAGCGGCTGACGTGCACCGGGATGGGAACTACGATCTTGGGGTTCCGCGACGGTTCCCCGGACTTGTTGTTGACGTTGCCAGCTTTGACCCGTTTCCATTTGGCGCGCCGGTTCTGAAACCAGATCTTGACCTGCACCTCGCTCAGCTTGAGCGCATGCGCGATCTGGGAGCGCTCGGTGAGCGACAGGTACTTTTTGCAGTGGAACTCCTTCTCCAGCTCCAGCAGCTGCTCGCTGGTGAACGCGGTCCGCCGCCTCCGGTTCTTACCCCCGCCGCCGCCAGCTCCCCCTCCACCACCTCCCGGTGGGCCCGAGCCGGACCCGGCCGAACCGTGGAGGTGCAGGCTGTCGTCCAGCCCGGCCGCCGCGGAGCTCATCATGTTGTCGTCCGAGCTGTAGTCCGCGTCGCTGTCCATAGAGAAGCTCTCGTCTCTGCGCGCGCAATCGTCCTCTTTGGACTCGTCCGGACTCGCGTGTCCTCGCGCTGACACCATATCAAAAGTACACATTCGGAAAGTGACGTTAATATCCACCCATCCATTTTTTCATAAGCTCTCAAAATGCTGGGTCAAAATAACAATTGGACCAACCCGCTCTACGTGGGTCAATTTGACCCGATTTTCTGCAGTGTTTTGATACAGTGCCGTTTTAAAATATGCTGGCGTCCCACCCCCATACACTTAGTACAGCTGCGGAGGGCATCCTTAATAGTAAAATAATAATAATTAATAATAATTAATAATGACAATAACCATAATTCCTCATATTTCCTCAATAGCAACTGGCCTCCGTCTGTTAAACTAAATTACTGAATAATAACATCAATTTAGTAACTTCCCTCCAATTTCAAATCATAAAAAAAAAAAAAAAAAATCCCATGCTATCAGAATTTGTACCTGCGGCCGCTTGCACCGACGTATCCGCGTCTTCTTTGGCCGGCATCGAAGCCAAAGTCTTGGCGTCCTCAGCGTGCTTCCGGCCCGCGTCCTGGTGCTGCTGGCTTGGGGAAAATCCTCCGGGAAGCGAGGCCATGAGCGTGGAGGTGAGAGCCAGGCTGGAGCAGAAGCCGCCTTGCAGCGCCGGGATGTGCGAGTGCGGGTGCTGGGGATGTCCAGCCGGCTGCAGGGAAGCGGGCGGCGGAGGCGGAGGGGGCGGCGGTTGCAGCATCACGGAGCGGTACGGCATGAACATGGGGTAGCCCGTGTACACGAAGTGTCCCGGGCTGGGCTGCGGAGGCCCCCCGATGAGAGAGTCGATGCTGAAGGCGGAGCTGCTTCCGAGTGGCCGCTGCATCACCACGAACGGCGGGCTAGACGTCGCACTCATAGGAACGACGACGCCGGTGACAGGACGACGAGCAGTGTGCGCGGCGCGGCGGGCGGTGGAGGGGCCACGGAGCCCCGCGGGCTTTAGGGAAGCCCGGCACGCTTCGCTTGGAGCCCGGGAGGCTTCGGTCGGACGGACGGAGCCCGGGAAGCTTCAGGGGAGACGAACGTACACGCATTCCATCCGAGCCGCCGTCAACTTTCACCGTGGTCTCCCCCCAACCAAGTGGCTCCAAAAGGTTTCCGCTCTCCTCCACACCGCAAAGACGCGTCCGCTGACGTTTGGCGATTTCAATTTGCGCTCCCCGCTGTTGAATTGCGCTGGTTGATGCCACGCCCCTCCTCGCACAACGCCAGCCGACGATTGGCTAGGCGTCGTGACGTCACAACCGGCTATTGGCATTTGACAAGGATTTGGAACTGTTTTGAACTTGCACGTGCGTGTGAGCGTCGCTTGAAGTTGGGACATTTCACAGAGTGATTATTGATTGAAGAAGTTTCACTTCATCCATCCTTTCTTCATAATCTATACCGCTTATCTTCATTAATTTCCCATATTTATGAGTCCGTTTTCCTCTGCCCTTGCTGTAGTGCTTTGTTTTTAACTTGATCATTTTTCATTCTTTATGTTAAATTATGGCACAGTGTGCTCATGGCACATCCACCTCACAGTTGTGAGGTTGGGGGTTGGAATCCAAGCTCTAGCCTTCCAAGTCCAGTTCTATTTACCGTGTGTTTTCACAACGTGGACGCCAATAAGTCAGAGTGCTCGGCCAAACATGCAAACTCCACCCAGGAAGGACAAATTGGAAATGACACGTTTTAAACCCTCATTACATCTCAACTAACGGATTGAAGTGTCTGTCGGCTTCAAATGGTCGCCGACGCCACATTATCATATGTAGCCACATGACCTCCGACCCCGAGTGGATCTCCCAGTGGATGCCCCCACTCCTTTGATGGGCTGAGTCAAGGGCACGCTTGGACGCCCCCACCCCCCAAGGGTCACTGGGACACGATGTCATTAAAGGCGTCCTGATGTGTGGTGACATTAAATAGCAGTATTTTTCAATTAGCGCTGACAAATTCAATCAAAGTCGCATAGATTAGCAGGAACGAGCCGCGGCTCATTTACAGGCAATTTTAATTGCGCGGCCATTAGACGAGCAGAGCGCGGCCTCGCTCTCATTATCAATCATGCAGAGCATCAATAGTAAAAGGTTGGAAAGGGAGGGGAGGGCCAGCGGGCCTGCAAGTGTAGGCGTGCGCGCATGGCCAGCGCGCACGCCAATGTTCAGCCGCACTTCGCACAGCAGCTAATAAATAGTCGCTTTTGTACTTATAAATTATCCAGTTTAATTAACAACGTGGATTATGATTGGACGATGATTTAATTAAACCTTTCCTGCATGCAAGGCGAGTGCTGCCTTCATCCATTACAGAAAGAAAAGTGGCAAGGTGGCTGGGTGGGGGAGCTGGGGGGCATATGGAGGAACAGCTCTGAAAGGTGGGGCTTAATGCTTACCTGGTCTACATTACAGCGGTACCTTAGTTTAACACGTTTAATTCCTGTAATGCAAAGCATTATCATCATTGCATTGACTGGAAATGCCGTGATTCGCTTCCAGGCTCCAGAATAACAACAAAATAAAAATGTGCGTCTCACATTGTGCTGCTCTTACTGGTGTGAGTGCCTTGGCCACCAGGGGGCAGTATAATGTATACATAATACATACTCAAAGAAGACAGATGCAAATAAGATGCAGTAATTTTACTTATTTTTTGCAGAGGACAAAGAATATATGCTAGCGAGTATTGTTATATTGTTAGTGTTCATAACTATAGAAATATTGTTTTGTTGGCTAATGTGCTAACATAATTTACAAGATGACAAACTATAGTGTACAATTAGTCAATAGCCAGTGCCTTGGGTCTTTCAAGATAAGAGCTGTTGTTGAGACAATTATTTGCTTTTGAATAGTGAGCATAAATTTGGAATATAAGTGTTGGATGGTGGCAGTGAACTAATTTCAAGTCATTTCACAATAACCTGCAATAGGGAAGAACAATTCTTATAAAAGCGAGGCCTCAGTTTTTTTTTTTTTTTTTTTTTGCTGCTCTCAGTTGAAGTTTAGTGTCAAAATAAACATCCAAATAGCTTTGTCTTCGAAAAGTCTAATTAGCATTATGCCAACAAACAGTATGAACAGTTATGTATTAACATCAAGCTAGTAGATCTTTGTTAGGCAACATTATATGGTTTGGTAAAATACAAGTGTAATTCTCTCTGTTCTAAGATTAGTCTGACAGTTAACTTGAACCGGGAGAAACAGCTTCTTAAAACTGTTCACTGTCTAACTGCTTCTTGTTGTTCTCGTTTTCTCCCACCAACTTTTCGATCATCAGTCAAAGAAAAAAGATGATCAAGTCACAGGATGTATTTAAAAAATCTCATAAATGTGGTCACTTGTAAGTCGAGGCACCGCTGTGCGTTGAAATGGCTGTCTTTCCACCCCCCACCTATCCTGGCGTTTAAATCTACAACGAAATGGCACGTTCGCTCATATTACTGCATGTAAAGTGGCAAGGACGTGGCGGGAAAGCCATTAGCTAGCTCGGCCAGCTGATAGGAACAGATGCGTGAAGGGTCGGGTTGGGGGTGGGTTGGGGCGTGGGGGGGCGTCTTCGCCCTGAGCGCTGGTGCCACTCGCCGCTATTCAGTGAAAGCGTAGCAGCGTGGCGGTATCAAACCTTTTCATCAGCTTCCAAATGCCAGGCTGCGTTTACTCATACGCACGCCTGCTCCTGAATGCCGCCACACAGCGAGACGATGCTTCAGGCTTAAAAAATATAGTGAGTCAAAAGTGTACATTTACCAATGATAGGGAGTTTGAACATAAACACTCCACCCTGCTTACAAAGTGCCTCTGCCTTTACGATACGCGCAGACCGATAATCGGGCCGATTGGGAGCTCAACGACCTTTCTTAGGCCCAATCGTCAGATGATCGCTACCGATGATTTTGTGGTGTTGGATCTAAAGTGATTATTCCTCCTCAACCAGCTTAAAGTAATTGGTACCTGTTCGGTCTTTACAGTGTGTAGTTAATGTCCACACACTGTGGCAGTGTGCAAATGTGACGTGAAAGAAAACGATAGCCTGTTAGGAAGCGACCTTTTCACCATGATGCTACGCGTACTTTTGAGTGGCAAAACACACACTTGAATAATGATTTTAACCTTCTTCTTAACCACTGCCTGAAATAGCACACTATCTACTAGCTATTATGTTGTCCAAAATGAACCTAAGAAACAACCCAAGAAAACCTTTTATGCATAGCTGTGACCTTCCACAAACCCAAAGATGAAACTTTCCAGTCTGTCCCTTTAGAAGATGTTACTACATCTTGAAAGCTTCTCTGTCCAACCATTTAAAGTCCTTACTCACAGATTAAATGACTCTTTTAGGAGAATCTCAAATCGAAATCTTTAGGGGAATGTTTGTAAAACGTGTCTCCCATTTCATTAACCACAATAAAAAAAGACAAGACAACATGTTCGTGGTCGCTCAGTCATGTGACTATTTTAAGAGACTAGCCACCGGAGTGTCATCCGTAGCTTGAAAACAGGTGACAGTGCCCCCTGCTGGTCAATCGTAGGCCACATGCTAATTGCTGTGGGAACGCTATCTGTAATTCCCAACCGTTTATTGAATCAAGGCGCATGTTTTACATCAGGAAAATCTCACATGCACCTCCAAACAAAAATAGCACATTAAGTCAATGAAATAGTCTCAATTTACTCATAAATGTGAAATGAGGGACAGTTTAGTTCATTAAAACAAAGCTATTATTCTGTTGTATGATTGGCAATATATCTTAATTCTAGCCTCTTTTATTACATAAAAAAGAATTAAATTGTTCAGCCTATCACAGATAGATGCATTATTTGTTGAATATACGTACGTTAGCGGTTAGCATGGTGGTGGGATAGCTAGTCAAGGTGGTGACACTTTACGACATCCATCACCGTACATCAACTTTCCAAAAAGCAGCAAGCAGGTGTGCATTGGTCTGAATGACTGTAATTACACTCGGAACACAGCCGTCCCCCCTTTTTAGGCCGAAGAATGTCAAGGCACACTGCTCCACCTTTGACCACCGGCAGGTAAGTATAAGCTAGCGCCTGTGTTAAACCCAAAGAATTAGAGACATCCACGGCAGAGACAGACACCACTTGAAGCTTCCAGACGCTCAAACATGGACTCTGAGACAAGTAAATTAGATCTCAACTTGTCTCAAATGCTCGTTATCCAATTATTACCCACGGCCTCCGTCACACCAATAAGACGTGACGAGCTAAAATTGGGTTTGCGCCGCCTCGTCCCGTTGGCTTCCGCTGGCGTGAGCGCCAGATGAATAGTCGCCTTGTTTCACCATCTTTTCTCAGAAGAAACGTCTGAGAGCATGTTGAGCTGCAGGTGCCGTCCGACCGTGTGACCAATCGTTAACGAAGGCGCTCGCATTCGGGCATCCAGAGGGGCACGTTGACCCCCGGACACTCACTCGGGTCTTTGATGGAATGGCTAGCGCTGGTGAGAACTAAGCGAGCGCAGGCGTCCCCGCGCTGCGTCCGACATCATTAGCAGGGAAAGAGACGATGGCGGCTCGGCTAATGAGCTCTGGTGGCATAATTAGCGACGAGCTCGGCCCTCGGCCTGCTGCTCGCGGCTAATGGAGTGAACAAGGCGGAGAAGGCAAAGTGAAGACCGGGTGTGGATTCTGGATTGCCGTGTGAGATCTTCTGAAGAGCTTGGCTTACTCGCCATTTTGTTTTTCTGTTAGCTTATGACTGGATTTACACTGCAGGAGCAAGTGTAATTGCCCTCAATGATGTCGCCAGGTTGATGTGTAAAGAAAGGCAGTCCCCGCCCAAAAATAATGGGGGTTATTAAGATGTGCCAAATGTAGTCATAAAAATCACATTAAATCATTGCCGAGTTTTTAACCGGCTTGGATTTTAGCGCTGACATCATTTTTACATACCTCTTACATAAGTGCCAATGTTCAACCCAATCAACGTTCCCTTTAAACTGCTGTGATGTAAATCCAAATTGTGCCAGTTAAGAATAGACAAAAAAGTGAAATGCGTAACTCAAGCTGTACAATTTAAATCCATCCTACTCGTATGAGACGTCATTTAAATGTGACATCTTTGCTCTCTGTCAAAGGTCAAATCAAATGTCCCGAGTACTTGGCCGGATAAGAATCCGTCCCGTTGCGGAGGTATGCTGGAAGATGAAATGGGGGTTGCAATTTGGGTGTGTTTGATTTGGTCATGAGTGTCACCTATGTGGGAGATTGGTGCCAGGAGGCGGAGTCATGTAATGGCCACGGCTGGCAAGGTCAGCGAGGTGATTGGTCGCATGATCAGAGTAGGAGGGGGCAGGCTGGGTCGAGGTCGTGCTGATGACTGTTGTGATTCATTCCTCGCATGCAGGAGCACAACAATCACCAGAGAAAGCTTGCATTTCCAACGTCTGCTGATAACTGCTTGTTGTTCTGTGGTGTCTCTTTGAAGG
This sequence comes from Syngnathus acus, assembly GCF_901709675.1. NCBI lineage: Eukaryota > Metazoa > Chordata > Actinopteri > Syngnathiformes > Syngnathidae > Syngnathus > Syngnathus acus. The sequence continues at coordinate 23,330,513 of NC_051088.1, read as the reverse complement.
AAACCACTCAAGTGAACTCTCCCTCTGCAGCTAGCAGTGTCTAAAAATGGTGATGGTAGCTCACATTCTTTTTGTGACATGGCAGGCTGAGATCAGTCTGGAGGAGTTCTGTGTCTTTTGCTCGAAAACAGGTTAAGCACCATTAAATGGCAGCTGGTGGCTAATCACAAAGAGTGACGGCCCAGGAGGCTCCCACGTCTTCAGGGCTCCTCTGGAACCAGATTCACTTAGCACTCCTTCGCCCTTCCCACTTTTGTAGAAAGCTGTGAGAAACAGCTAACCTTTGGGAAAGTGTCAACGGCTAAACATCAACTAGCATGAGCTCACAGAATTGAGCATGGTGCAAATATCTTGGGAAGGTCTCGACTTCAGGATGTTATTGGAGATGACCTCACTGTTGGTTTCTATAGTGTGGAAACGTGGAGTCAACATTTTTGACAATGTCATTCAAACATACTGTAAAGTCGTTCAAACTCGTATAAACATAATATAGTCTTTCAAACGTATTTATTTATTTTTACCCATAATGCCACGAGGTATTAACTTGTGCATACAATAAACACAACCTGAAACCACAATGTCAGACATCTCACTGAGGAAATATTTGGCCTCAGGGATCCATAAACACGAATATGATGTACACGTGCATGTACACGCACACAAAGCAGCACTAATTACACGTCTCCAGGGAGCACAACTGGAGCGAACGTTGCGGCGTCTTCTTGCTTAAGGGTCTTTTTAAGGCGAAGAGGGCAGCGACGTGGACAATTGCTGAATAATTCGATTTAGAGCAGAAAAAAGGTGAGTTTGTGTCGGCTGACTGAGCCCACCTGGTCCAAGATGTACGACGGGCCAGCATTACCTTCCTGAAGGAGTGTGGAAGAATATCAGGTTAAACCTGAGAAATGTGAAGCTTCAAAATCAGGTCAGAATAGTTTTGATCATGTGACCTGAAGGAACCCTGGAGAACCATCCAACTCTCCCACCCCCCACTACCACTCATGTCTTGTTATTTGGGGTAGACGGATTGGAGAAGTGGGTCATTGTCTCATGTAAACATAAGCTAATTAGTCACTTGGACGCGGGACACATTGGCTGTCATACATGTGCATGTGTTCATTGATGCTGTGTTTCCCAACCTTAATTGAGCCACAGCAAATATTTTCTCTATATTTCCCCAAAACAAAAATGCCACAAAAAGTGGATGAACATGTCGATAATGTCCCTTCTGGAGTTTAGAGGAACAACATTTAATTGTTCTGCCTGTCACGATACGTTGCTACCATCGATAGACGAACAAGCAGTGCCAATGTACATCATTTGTACTAGTAAAGAAATATTTTTGGACCATGAGTGATGTGAATGCAATGAACAACCACTCTGGAACAGAACAGACTGATTCGCTTAGTCTGGACATATTGTACAAACAAATTATATCATTAATAATTAATAACAGTAATAGTGCAAATACATGTTTTCTATGGTATGTAACCTGTTTAGGATCGCAGGTGATTACATTTTATTGCAAATTATGACACCTCCATTCATTGAGACCACTGCAACGTTTTGCATGAGTAGTGTCATAAAGTGTCAACATTCAAAATTCGAGCAAGTTACAGTGTCAAAAATCAAGTTAGTCAAATGGGTTCCATGATCAATTTCGAGCAAATCGAATTAAGTCAGGACTTGGGTTAAGCAAATTGTCAGTTAAGGTGCGGGAGGTTCTTGACAGAGATTTCGACCAATTGCAATTTCCCGATAGAATTATTTGGTCCCTGCCTGCAATACTGTTCAGTTGTATTTGTTTTTAATTTTAATTTCCGTGGTATATACTACATACAACACAGTAAATGTTTGGGCGCCTTTCAGCAACACCTCACGGTCGTACGGCGCCATCTGCTGTCTAAATACATCTAGTTTAAGTGACTTTTTTTTTTAAATGTAAGATAATCAGGGAAATAATTTGACTTACGAGTGTGCAATCGCAGGCCTTGATGAACTGACTGGTAAAGGCTGAAAGGAGAGGAAGCACAAGATGCCACTAGGCCACATTTGAAACTTACACATTGCAACACACAAAGAGTCATTGAGAGTAACGCATTGCAAAAGTAAAAGTTTCCGTATGCGAACAAAGGTACGGCAGTACTTCAAGATCGTGTTATTATACCTGTCAAAATCTGGGTAACATGTAACAAAACAAAATAGAAATAATAAGTATCAAAATATCTTGCTGGCATTTTAAAATCAGGCAAATGGTGGAAGCGAATATGACAGTAACCATTTTAAATACCTGTTTTTAATGTTATTTTAATCTCAAAAGTTCCTAATTGAGTCACAAATGTCTGATAAACCACATACAGTTGGAAAATATGATAGAGGAGGAAACAGTGACACTAGAGGTCATTGGCGGTATTGCAGGCGGAAGCTGGCCACCTGTTGGGGACATTGAGGTGTACGTCGTCTCACCTCTTATGAATTCGTCCACCTAACTCCACCAACTCCTGGGAACTTTTTGGACACGTTGTTGCTTTTGTCGGCAGCAAGAGAGCAACTACATGGATAAACTGAAGAAGGTGCTGAGCGGTGAAGATGGGGATAATAACTCGGACGGGACCGGAATACTGGAGGTGATGTCAAGTCGCGCAGCTCTTTTTAGCTTCTTGTTAGCTTCTAAAGGCTAACCACTAATACAACCGTAACAGATGTTCATTTGGAATTGTTGCATGGTTGGTTCATTTGTCATTTTTATTGCAACCATTTGTTCAACTCGACCTAAGAGGAATTCACTCATCCATTCTCTATTACAGTGTGAGCCAATTGATTTTTTACAATAGTAAAATAGAGGTGATTTAAGTAGCCAAAAATTGTACTCAGGTAAGCGTACCGTTACTTTGGAGGAATATGACTTCAAAGTAAAAAGTTGATCTCTATATTATTATATCACTCGAACAAGAATAACCAGTATAGGAAAATCAGTCCCAAAAAAAAATCTGTTTTGAGTCAGCAAGTTGGAAGTTGGGTCAGTTTGATATTATAGCCACGTTGTAACATTTATTTCCTATCGTGTTGCTGAAATATCATTTATCTGAATGCAAATAACTTTAATTACAACAAATACTCTGTGTATGAAAAACCTGTCAGTAATAGGCCATAAATACAGAAGGAAGCAAAGCACTATGATAAAGAACTCTTAGGCTGCTGAGAAAGTGTGCCTCATTAATCGCTGTTCGTAGACTCGGAATGACATAATTAGCAAATACAATATTTGCATGGAAAACAGGCTAGAATTCCAAAACAATCAAAAGTAAAGTCATGGGAGACGGATAAGGATGTGCCTTATTTTGTCACATAACCACACATTCTCACTCGAGGCTCACTCGAGGCAGTTTTTTGGCTCAAAATGTCAGGATCGCTGAAAAACAACGACCCTCTGTCACTGTTATCGTTTTTCAAGGAAGTTGGAGCCTATCCCTCCTGGCTGCACTATGTACTTATTAACTTATTAATCTTATTATAGACGTATTAAACGCGGGATCTGATAGGTACATACGAGAAGGAATTTTGAATATTCAAACATTGAATTAACCTAACATGTTTTTCTGGCTTTGAGCTAACAGCCGCTGCAGTAGTAAATATTTTTGGAAATACTGAAAAAGCAGTATGATGCAAATGAGTTTCTGTAATTAATTGTGTTTAGTCGAAATAATGATGATGTCATCTCTTCCAGAGAGCCAATCAGGCTTCGACACTGTCTTGGGGGACAAGGATGAAAGGCTTCTTTTTCTGTTTCATTTTTGGGGTTCTGTGCTCCATTTTGGTGAGTAGATGTGCCTGCCTGTGATGTCATACTTGTCGTGGGTAGCTAAAAATCAGGCAGCGTAACGGAAATAGTTTGGACATCTCTGGTCAACCTTGTCCTCTTGCGCTGGTGTTTTGTTTCAGGGCACATGTATGCTGTGGTTGCCTTGGTTTGGTCTCATTGTGTTCGCTGTCCTGTACAGTGTGGGAAACATCTGCGCTTTATCCAGGTACACATTGTGCAATCACACCACCGCTGCTTTCATGATGCATCGTCCAACGTGCCTTTTTCTGGTGTGCTTTTAGCACCATGTTCCTGATTGGACCGATCAAACAGTTAAAGAACATGTTTGCCAAAGAACGAGCACTGGCCACAGTCATCATGCTGGTGAGATGAGATGTCATCTATAACTTGCTGGGATCATCATTAACTTTGTTGAAAACTGAAATAATAAATATATGTTTCTGTCTGCAGGTGTGTCTGGTGCTGACGTTGTGTTCAGCTTTCTGGGTGAGAAAGTCATCTAATTGTTTGGCAGGCATGACATAAATATATACACATTATTCTTTCTTGAGTTATTATATGAAAATATAGTTGGAGATTGAAAGCAGTATGGTAGTTGGAAACAGTATTTTTGGCAGGAAAATGAAATAAATACATTTGTTTTTTTAGCCCAGTTACAGAAAATCAGGCATATGTGAAAAATTCAATTCGTTAAATAACAAGAATTTAAAAAAAATGCCCAGCGGAGACCCAAAAAGGTTTCTTGAGAATATGATGACGGATGGCTTGCAATTTGGACACGTTGCATAAATTTACTGAAGTTTGTCTCCCTCTAGTGGAAGAGCAACGGCCTTGCACTGCTCTTCTGTGCCTTGCAGTTTATGGCGTTCACCTGGTAAGCTTTGGTGCACACGTACAATGAGATTTGGCGTGGTGGCTTCATGTTTCTCTCAGTGCTGAGTTGACAGCTAAGTTCAATAATAATACTTTATTTATATGACACATTTTAAGGGACCCTTAATAAATACATTGTTGACTCAAATCAGAGGTTCATCATTAGACATTGTCATTGACTGCATCTTCACTGCAAAAATGGAAACAAGACAGCTTCTTTCACAATTAAATGACAATTCTGCTTTTTTACCGCAGGTATGGCCTGTCTTACATCCCATTCGCCAGGTAACGTGCACATACATGCGTATATGTATCCAAGCTGTAAGTGGTCCAAAACACAAAAGTGAAATTTGTCGTCTTTGTGTATTTCAGGGACTGCATCCTCAAATGTTGTTCTGTGTGTTTCTAAAATGTCTGAGTGACCATTCAGGATGTTGGCCAGGTGTGGTTTCCATGGAGACAAATTGTATTTCCATATTCTGTATGTTACTTCCCCACCTGCTTTCAGCATAGAATGTTATTTTTTAAAATCTCCTCACTTTTTTTCCTCTGCATATTTCTGTTATTTATTATGATATCATGTTTTTACATTTTTGATCAAGTCTGTTTATTGGTTAATTGGCAATTTATTTAAGAGCAAACTGTATATCGTGGTAGGATAGAATTCTGATCTCAAAGTGCTTTATATAGTTGCTGGGGAATATATTCTCATTCAGCTTTACTGTCCAGATATTTCAGAGCAAATTTTCTTTTCTGTTTTTGTGAATATTTATATTTGTCTAAGAACATTTCAAAAATGACCCCAAAAAATTTCATGATCACTGAATGCTTAAAATGTGACTTGAGATTGTGACAAGTCCTCCAAAGCAAACCAAATAAAACAACAGCATTTCCTTGATGCTGAAATTTTTATTCAAATGCTTAAATTGGTCAATTTATTCCTTTCGATGTTGATGTGTGGCCTGCCGATGTTTTCCTGCCGCTTTAGTTCACGCCGTCTTCATGCCCGCCGACAGGCTAAGGCCACTAAATCTCCCCGCTGATTAAATCGCACACACGACACACATGCACATATCAGGTGTCGTGTGTTTCCAGATGTTTGACCTCTTGTCAGTTTCACACTTCTGCCCGCGTGTGCGCGCGTGTGTGGTTTCATTCAATATTCTCTGCTGACATTTAAATGTTGGTGTGTCCCTGCCGTTGATACTTAGAGAAAAAGCTAAATCAAGAGGAAGTCGTCTTTTCATCCTGTTGGAGCATCTCAACAAGTGGCACTGGCATGAAAGTAGGAGGACAAATTGTTTTTGTTTTTAACAAGTAGTCCTTTTTGGAATGTGATTTTTTTTTTTTTTTATTTGGCCACATAGATGCGCTCTTGAATCCATCATTGAATGTAATTGTTGGTGTGTTTGGAGCTTGAGGCGAGGGAGGGAGGAGCTTCGGCCGACGGATTATGTTCCGTCGCTCACTGCGCTCTTTCACATCTCCACCCAAACACTTGTTAGCGCTCATCTTTTTTAAGTCCATCTTCTTTGGGTGATTGTTTTTCTTCAGCACTCAGGTAAGTCTGATTTTTCTCGGCTGTTAAAATCTTCTAATGTGTTGAGACTTTTTTTTTTTTTAAATGACTACAATTTCTTCAAGTGCGGTCATCATTCACATGTATTTCTGTATATTCTATGTTTATGTTTTCATCAGTATCATCAAATGTTCTGTTTTTGTAGACTGTACTGTTCTGTAGATGAGGGACCAAATTTTGAAAATATTTTTTTTTCAGAAGCTTGATATATTATACAGTATATAAGTCCCAGTCAAAGCTTTAAACGTACTTTCTCATGCAAAGATTTGCCAAAAGTTACCAGGCAGTCACATACAAATGAATTCTGATATTCCGAAAGTCAGTTGGAGATGGAATTGGTGACTAAACTCTGCCATTGTGTCATGCAGATGAAAGTGGAACGGCGACAGGACGATGACGAAACCTCATCGCAGCCCTCCATATCGCGACTGCTGACCGCGGTGGAGAATGAGCTTCAGGCCGGGTGGGAAAAGGGCGACCCCACAGAAAGGGGACTCCAAGTCACTCTGGAGGACGCTGAGCTGTGGAGGAAGTTCCAACACATCACCAACGAGATGGTAGTCACCAAGACTGGCCGGTAAATAAGACTGAGAGCTCGAAAAGAAAAAAATGTACAAAATTAATTTTAGTACGGCTGAAGCTACATGGTAGTGAAAACTGCATTAGTCCGGAGGAATTTCACTTTATGGGTCCAAATATTTATTATTGTCTTGCTCGTTCATCTTGCCAATGATGTACAGTGACTGCAAGAACCATTACTGACATGCTCTGCAACTAGATGGGAGAAGGTGCCAGTAAAAAAAAAAAAAAAAAACACATTTATCTTGGAAGAACTTTAAATAGTAAATTATTCTATTATAGTTCTGGGAACTCTTATTAATTTGTTTCTACAAAAGCAAAACATTTAGTCGAATTAAAAGGATTATTAAAGTTTTTTACGTTGAAAATGTTATTCCACCTAACTTAATTGCAGTGTTTTCATTCGTCTAGTACGTCTTTCTTTTCTTTGACCACACCAATTATCTCGAAACATCTTCACCCATTCAAGGCTAAAAACACATCACAGTTTGCAAGTTAAAATTCACATATTGCAGCTCCAGCAAACACATTGTAACCTATAATAGCAAATGGGTATTTTCTTTTGCAAAACGCAGAGCAGACAAATTATATTAAACATTACCATGACTTGAATATTTAAAATATTTAAAAAAATGAGGGTCATCCAATTTATACCAACAACATTCATAAAGACCAAAAGCGATTTCTCATTTGCTCATTTGTCATGTGCTTGTCCCAGACGCATGTTCCCTGTCCTGAAGGTCAATGTGTCAGGTCTGGACCCGGGTTCCATGTACTCCTTCCTCCTGGACTTCATCCCGGCCGACAGCTGCCGCTGGAAATTTGTCAACGGCGAGTGGCTGACGGCCGGCCAGGCAGAAGGAGGCGGCGCGGCTCGGGACCACGCCGGCATCTACGTGCATCCGGACTCGCCCAACTTTGGAGCTCATTGGATGAAGGCGACGGTGGCCTTCAACAAGGTCAAACTAACCAACAAACGCAATGCGGGAGGACAGGTATCCAAGAATAACCTCACTGAGCCATTGTTTTTCTTTTTCATGCTTTTTCTAAGTATTTTAACCAATATCCACAATATGAATATATCAACGAATGAAGGGTTATCATAATAATTGTATAGCCATTTATTTATTTTGTGCTCTTGTTCCGCTGTTGTTGTATTGGAGTGGGAGAGAGCGCAATTCTTGTAATAATCCACTTTAGCAGCTCTTCTGACACACTTCACCTGCGTGCCGCCTCGTAATCACGGGAACGCCATAAACACATTTTAATTGGTTGGCTGCGGTTTAATGCACTTCCTGTGTTGAGGTTCTTCAGTGATCATCCCTCAGAATCCCGCACACACACTCAGACACACCGACCGGGCAGTAATGTGGGGTTGAAGTTGCACTGTAATTGAATAATTGCTCATCTTATTTTGTGCATTATGATAATTATAGTTTTTACTGGGAAATTAATTTACCCATCATGTCTGAGAGAGATGAGAGCGAAGGTAAACTAAATTCAAAGAGCCAACACTCCAGCTAACATGGTGGTGGTCTCTGGCACAGCAACAACAACAACAACAACAACAACAACAACAACAAGAAGGGTGCATTTGGAGCCAACCTCTCGAAACGAAAATTGTTTGTTCTTTTGTGTTGTGTTTTCTGAAAGGGCCCAGATTGATTAATTGGACAATTTTAGCATTGTATTTTCGGGCTTATTTCAAGAAAAGTATTTTGACTAAAAACCATGACTTTATCTGCATATGCAAACTTGTGTTTTTCTGTTTGTCTTCCAGATTATGTTAAACTCCCTTCATAAATACGAACCTCATCTGCACATAGTGTGCGTGGGCTCGCAGAATCGTCTCGTTTCTAACGTGTTCTTCGAAGAGACTCAGTTCATCGCCGTCACCGCCTATCAGAACGAAGAGGTACGGTTATGCGTGATGTGTCATTCAAAACCTGATAGAAAAAAATGCTCCGGAAAAGCATATGAAGTTTATGTGGGGTTGATGAGAGGCAGAAATGTGTCGTGATCACCATTGAACATGATTTGGATGTGTCTGCTGTATGCACCTCATAATATTGTTTGTCCTTCAAAATGCTTACTCTTTCTAATAAACACATCAGAAGATGTAGCCAGAAAAATTTACTTTTTTTTTTTTTTTTTTTTTTACAGCTCACAGCTCTGAAAATCAAACATAATCCTTTCGCCAAAGCATTCCTGGACACCAAAGACAGGTGAGAGTGAACAAACAAGTTGCCCTGTGTTTAACCCTTAGCATTTTCACCCAGGATGTTAACATACTATATGATTAACAAATGTTTTTTTTTTTCCATTATGCTGAACCCAGGAACCTGGGTGGGCGGGGCTTGGCAGAGCAAATGGACGGTAATGTTGGTATTCCACCGTGTGAGTTCCTAATTTCAGAATGAAAGTGTGAACACAATATTAGAGAATATGACCTATTTAGTATATTTATTCGATCTATATTTGTTCCATTCTGTGTGACATATCTCACAGTTGAAATGTAATCTCTGCCATAACTCATCAGGTTGGTCTCTGTGTTCACCGGGTGGAGGTGCAACTTTTTCTTATGGTGGGAGCCTTTCACTTCCATCCCATCATCAACACGGATACCAGCACCGTGGTTACGCTGGGCGACACTCTCCCTATCACTACCTGCCACACTGCTCGCATCCCTCAGGTAACTGCAATTAAATAGAATTTAAAAAAATCACAATTTAATGCTGCAATTCATTGTGCTGCTCCTTCTGGTGTGCCTGCCTTGGCCACCAGGTGGCAGTAGAATACTACGATCATGCGTTCACGAATTTCAAGAAAATAGGCCTCAGTATTGTGATATTATTTATCAGAATTTTTCAACATATATGATTTCCTGTATGTTAAGGTGTTCAGGTGTTATCAGAAGGGTGGAGCTCTACCTTCTCCGATCCCCCGACCAACAACATGCCTACAACTTTGGCCTCTAACAGCTCCAGGTGAGGCCCCGCCTACTATTTCAGATCACAATTTCATACTAACGCTTGTGTGTGTTCAGCCAGTATCCTTGTCTATGGACAACTGGCTGCGGTGAGATGAGCCCCTCCCCTTTGCCATGTGTGATTTTGCAAGGATCAATGAGCAACGAGTACGTCATGCAATCTCATAGTGGTAATCGAGCTGGTGGAGCATGGTGGGCTTCTGACCCTGCCCAGTCTCTCTAACAAGGCACATGATTGCTTGAACAAAATTCACCTTTGACCAATGGATGTCTATTATTTATCGCAGGCCTTATCTGTATTCATCATTAATCAGCATCTCTCATTAGTGTACACGCAAATTATGTTCATCTGGAAAAACTTAGTAGTCGTAAAGTAGTCAAGTAACACAGCACACCCTCACCCATTTTGCCAGCAAAAAGGCAGCAAGATGCCAGTGCACCAAACATAATTTCAAAGCCAGTAGGTAAGCAGACCTGCAGTTTAAGCACATACTGGATTTGTATTAGCTAACATTATACGAGCATTAGCTTGCTGTGATGTCATAATGCAGTTCGGCTAAGTTGTCGATGTCTATTTGTGTTTTGTGGTGTCATGTGGCATCCGCCTACATTATTTGACAAGTGTGATTCGGTGTCTTGGTAATGAAAATTGTCTGAAGAGAAGAGAAAATCAAAAATTTTTTGCACCAATATAGGCAGAAAATTAAGATGGAAGACTTGGTTACTAAAATACACAGTTAATGGGTGACCAAGAATGACCTGACTTTTTGGATACAATAAATTAAGTCATAGTTAAGTATAAGTATATATTTAGCTCGCGTACTGATGGTGTTGCACTTAGGAGCTTGATATCAGGGGTGGGTTAAAGTATGGGTACTTTCTTGTCAATCATTTGGTCCACTGAGCATTTCCATTTTAAAGAGTCTAGCAGCATTTGTGTGATTATACAAATGAGAATTATGTATTGGAATGAACCTGAATGTATTTGACATACACATTTTAACAAATTTATCTTGATCTCATTGACAAATCTGTCTGATTTAAAAATTAAACAGGGCCTCTGTGTACAAAGGTTTGCCCAGCCCTGCTCTAAATCAGTTTATTTAGTGTGCTTTTTTTAAAAAAAATTATGATGTTTGTCGTGTTTGTTGAAACCAGTTTAGCTGTTGCACAGTGCTTTCCCATGTTTCTATGGAATAAAATATAATGATAATAAATAAAATCTAATAACTGTGTTGAGTTATTGGTGTAGACTTTTACTTTACACAATGTGCATTTGTCCCAAGGAGATGCGACTCCGACGTCGTTTCAGAAGTAGGACTCGATGGAAATATAAAATAGTTGATGAAAATGTCCACTTTATCCGTGTCGTGTTTCCACTATTCGCCGATAGTGGCACTACTGTGCCCACAATGTCTCTAGGATGCGAAAAATCATCGAAGAAGATTTCTATACCGGAAGTCATATTAGTACGACCCGGATGATAATTCCGCGGAAACTTGATTTGAATACTTATTTTGTTCGATACAATGTTGGAATAAAGGTACGTTATAATATATATGTTCAACGAGTTTATGTTCATAGAGTTCAGATGTTCAAAATCGAGTGTAATTTGTTAATATTTCACTTGAAACAGTGAGATTATGTGCTAATTTAGCCTTTTAGCCGCTACTCTTTTAGGACACATGACCGCGCGACACTACCTCAACCCAAACAAAAAACGCTGACGAAGCTATCAATTAATATTTCAAATAACGTTGCTCTTTTCATAGCACCACCGTGCACGACAATCATCGCTTTCAATGATCGCTCTTATTTAACAGACCGTGTACATCGATTTTCATTCAGTCTATTTAAATTCAAACGTCGGTGGCCATTCAGTTGAATGAGAGATATTCCTTTTCCTATCCCTAACAGTTATGAAGAAATATAAAATAATACATAGTTATTCAATTTGAAATACCCTATGACACTCCGAATTATGTTTTGGCCATGGTTTTAATATGATTCTCCGTAGGTTCTTGGATGAAGGCATCATGGCTCACATCACTATCAACCAGTATCTCCAACAGGTGACGTCAACAACATGAAACCGAAGTACAGTACATTCATGGATGTATTTATCAACAAGCTTCTTGTCCTCCTTACAGGCATATGAAGCTATTGACAACCAGAAGGGGACACTCTGTGCTGAGCTGCTTTCCTTTAAACACCCCCACGTAGCCAACCCCCGACTCCAGGTGTGTTGAAATCTACAAATAGATGGATACAATAGAGCAGGGGTGTCAAATTTTTTTCGTGGGCCGCATTGTAGTCATAGCTTCTTTCGCAGGGCCATTATGACTGTCAACCCAAATAAATGTATGAGCACCTCGTATTATAGACAGTAAATCTACAAAACAAACTGACAAATAACTTGTTTTCAAATCAGATGAGTAAAAACTGGTCAAATATTTTAAAAAAAGATATTAAAAGTGAAGACAATTTGCAATTCTATTAATGACACACGAATTTGATGCACAATTTGTCTTCGCGGGCCACATATAATGATGTGGCGGGCCGTATCTGGCCCCCGGGCCTTGAGTTTGAAACCTGTGCAATAGAGACACCGATGAAAAACAGTTTCACAACTGACTCAGTCAGCTGCAGTCATGTTGACATGAATCATTTTTTGCTGAGGGTATAACATTTATACCTGTGAGGATTGCAATATTGTTTTATAATACAGTGACATTGATGCTGTTTGTTCGCCTGCTTATGTTGATTTGCATTGTGCGTTAGCATTAAGCTAGGACAGCTACCATTGTTAAGAAAAAGTCAATTTGTGAATGATAAAGTTAAATAGGCAGAGTTCACTGTACATCTATAATTGGTCAATGCTTGTGTTTGTGTTTTAGTTGGCCAATCCAGAGGACAAATGTCAACAGGTTCTTGAGCCGCCGTACGACGAGATGGTGGCTGCTCATCTCAGGTGGGCTGAGGTATTGGCTTCATGGCGTATTGAGAAATGATCATAGTCTGTATCTCACGGCAGTATTTTTCATTTGCCAGGTGTACATATGCAGTTGCTAATCATGACTTTGTCGAAGCCTACAAGTTCCAGACCATTGTCGTCCAATATCCTTTTTGACGGCATCAGCATTCAATCAATAATCAGTTATGATCTCGTCTCGCAAAAGTCACTGTCGCTTCCTTGACTTCTCACGTCCTTTTTGAGAGCATTTCAGTCACACAAAGAGGAAAACTGGTGAGTGGCAACTAAAGCAGGTTACGCATATAATAAGAATTAATCCCAGTTTAAGCATCTTCCCCCACCTCCTTCCCATCAATGTCGAGGCCCAATTGTCGGGTCATGTCTCTAAAAAGTGATTCTGACCAATTATTTTGTGGTGTGGTTTGTGTTAAGGTTGTTTTTTTTCCCCCTCTGATCAAACGTATTGTGCCTTCTCCCTTCCGCCTTTGTTTCTTTTAGGGCGCTGCCTGTAATGTTCACTGTCACTCTGGATCTCAGAATATTTGCCAACAATGTAAGTGAACATTTTAGCCCCCCCCAAAACTTTCTTTTTAATGAATTGAAAATGTTGTGGTCAATGTATTGATTCCGTTGAGCTTAATTGAAGCTGAACATCGACTGTATGTGGTTGCAGGCAGAGCAGCAGTTGCAACAAAAGGGCAAAGGTCAACCGGGCGAAATGCTGGAAAAAGCAGCCGAGCAACTTATGAGCTGCTTTCGAGTTTGTGCCAGTGACAAGTCAGTATTAATAATACATCAAACTTGTAGAGCTTTTTTTTTTATCAATTGTGTTCCATATTAAGGTAATGTTCCTTTAGGAAATCGAGACTTGTGTAGCTATGACCTGTGTTACTTTAAAGAACAAAAACTTGGAATTTGAACAGGGGTGTGTAGACTTTTTATATCCGCTGGATTTGGCATTCTCTCCCTACCTGGATCTCATCGCCGCATTCAACTTTTCCCTTGCAGTCGAGCCGGGATTGAGGATTCAAAGAAGTGGGGCATGATGTTTCTAAGCAACCAGCTCTTCAAGATCTACTTTAAGGTCTCAAGTCTTTTGCTTCTACATTTTTGACTGTGGCGTCGTATATTGATGCTTTGCAAATGTGTGTTTTGGGAATCAGATCAATAAACTGCATTTGTGCAAGCCACTCATCAGGGCCATCGACAGCTCCAACTTGAAGAACGATTACAGTCCCGCTCAGAAGGTCACCTACAAGTACTACGTGGGCCGCAAGGCCATGTTTGACAGTGATTTCAAACCAGGTAGCTTCAATCACGATGGCATTAGAGCAAATCAAGATAAGCGTCGGACGTAAAGGCAATTGTCATAACTGTGCCCCTCTCCCCCCCTGTAGCCGAGGAGTTTTTGTCCTTTTCGTTCCGCCACTGCCATCGTGCCAGTCAGAAGAACAAGAGAATGATTCTCATCTACCTGCTGCCTGTCAAGATGTTGCTGGTCAGAAGGCTTACCCCTTGAGCGACTTTGACAACTGTGGTCAGGAAGAGTCAAAAGAGTCTAACCGCCATTTGTTAACGTTTTAGGGCCACATGCCGACGCTTCAGCTCCTGGAGAAGTACGACCTCCTGCAGTTTGCACAAGTCACAAAAGCCGTCAGGTGGGTTGTGCGTTTATGGAATTAATACCGTACCTATTATAAACTCGCTAATAAGGCATTCGTTCAAAGGGTGACGGTAAACAGTCACCCAGGAATATAACAAATAAGGGGAAAAAATGATAAAGTAGCAGCACACAATATTAAATACTATAAATTGTCAACCATGAAATTAACAAATAAAAACAAATATGAAATAGTAACACACATTCTTCTTATTCTTATTCTGGACTTCCCAGAAACGCCCACGTGAGCCAGCTCAAATTGGTCTCTGAAAAATTTAAATTCAGTTTGAAAATGGACACCCTGGTTTACAATGGTAAAAGGATGGAAGCTCACAAAAAAAAAAATTCACATTCAAGCAATCCTTGATTGTCTCCTCACCTACATTTGCTAAGTACTCTTTGTATTCCATTTTGAACTAATTACCGTGTGTGTGTGTGTGTGTGTGTGTGTACATGTATCAGTGACGGGAACCTGCTGTTGCTGAACGAGACGCTGTCCAAACACGAGACCTTCTTCATCCGCTGTGGCATCTTCCTTATCCTAGAGAAGCTGAAGATCATCACGTACAGGAACCTCTTCAAGAAAGTGTGAGTCTCGCCGTCACTCTTGCGATGCGCTGAGAGAGAGCAACGTGAGCCCCCCCCCCCCCCCCGAGGGTGTGATTCCGAGCTCTACTTCTCATCTCTGGTCAGGTACTTACTGCTGAAGACCCACCAGTTGCCTCTGGACACATTCCTGGTGGCCCTGAAGATGATGAAGGTAGAAGATGTCGATGTGGATGAGGTGCAGTGTATCCTGGCGAACCTGATTTACATGGTGAGCGCACGCACGCACAGACACGGACGGACGTGGGAAGGAACGCTGACGCGGTTTCTCTGCTCTTAGGGTCACATCAAAGGTTACATCTCACATCAGCACCAGAAGCTCGTGGTCAGCAAACAGAATCCCTTCCCTTCATTGTCTTCGATCTCCTAACCTACATTAAGCTTAAACGCAACCCCAAAAAAACCCTTTTTTTTTTTTTTTTTTTGTAATGTGCTGTAAAACATGAAATGAAAGAGACTGCTTTGTATGTTCTGTGAGTTCCTCTTTCTTCAACATTATGACTTGAGGAATAGACATTTAACTTCATTATTGATTTAATGTTCAGGTTTTATTGTCTGGATTCAAACAGAGCAGGAACATCTTTCACGGTAATATTTTCTTTCCTTCAGTTTTGGGGAAAGAAAAAAGGCTATTCACATTTCACCATTTTGACTCTTCCGGACCACAATCTCCATCAGTCCTTCAAAAGTTTCATCATTTTATGTGGCCCGCTAAGCACATCACTTAGGTTTCAATCCATACAATTACAAATTGAGCTCACTTTTAAATGCATATTGCAAACAAGCAGATTTAAAAACTAGATTGAACAAACTGTTGTCCTTGACTTCTGATTTCGAGAGTTATCCAACAATTTGTTGTGTGTAGGATGAAAACTACAATTTGGCCAGTGACTAATGGATTTGCTCGTAATATACAGAAGAGGAGCTCCTTGATGATCAAATATGTGACACCAGAAGGTGAGCGGGTCCACTCATGAGTCGTCTCAGTTTAGTTTCTTTTGGACTGTTAGGTTGTTTGGTCATGTGACTGAACGGCCTCCAGGTGCTGTCTGATCCACACCAGGTGTCGGGACACTTTGGTAAAGACCAGCCCGTTCTCCTGACAGCCTTTAGGTGGCACGATGAGCAGCCCTGTGAGAAACGCCGTCCCTCGTTCCACCGTGGCGAGAGGCATAGCGGACAACAGGCCGCCGCCACATTGCGGAGCCGTTGATCTTAATCCGTCGCGACTAACAGTCTTGGTTGACTGCATCACTGTTTTTCCAGTCCGTCCCATCACGCAGAACATTTTATTGCTGAGGGCGAGCGAGACGTTGAGCCGGCCGCGACACTCGTCCAAACTCAGGTAGATGAGCTTCTGGTCCAGGTGTCGGTTCATGCTTGCCGCCAGCGCGGTTCTCCCGGAATACATGAGGATGTTTTCACTGAAATCCTTGGTGGGCAGACACAGGTGGCGTAGGAAGGGGCCGAGAGGCAACGGGCCGCTCAGCTCCAGGAAGGCCAGATCGTTGTCGTGCCGGTTGAGAACGAAACGTTTGTGAAGATGGATAGCCTTGACGGACATTGTTTTATCCGTGGCACCTAAGAGAAAAGAGCTAAACCTTAATCGGGCTTTGGAGGTATTTCGACGGACTTGACTGTTTTTTACCAGCGATGACAAAAAAATTGGAGGGCTGAGGGTCTGATTCCTGTAGGAGGCAGCTGGCAGCAGTTAGGACGGCGCGCCGACCCAACAAGACACCGGCACAAAGTTCCGTCCCGCCGCTTCCCAGCAGCAATGCCTGTGGACGGTCGATAATTTTAAAATGTTCCTCCATGATATATCGGCTGTACTATTGTAAGAAAAAAGGTGGTTGTGTTCATGTCACCTGCCAGGGACAGTGTCCATGGTGACACATGGATGCTCTCTGAGGCGAGATTGGGAGTCTTCCGCAGGGAAAGTCCGCTGAGGAAGACCAGATGTCAGATTGAGGTCAGAGGTCAAAAGTGTACGCGAGTGGTTGTTGCCGTTGAAGACCTTCAGGCAGGCAGCTTCGACCATCACTCTGCAGTTTGAATCCTGCCACGCAGGAGCACGTGAAGGCGTAAGAGGTCGACGTGCACAGCTGGTGACAAACATTTGGGCCTTCGCTGGGACACGGGAACCCTCCTAAAACACGGTACATGTTGAAGCAGAAGCATCTGAGAGGAGGAATTTTTCAACCATCCCTCAAGTTCACCTGCTACCACTTGCGGCGCTGATTGCAGGGTTCTTTCGTTTTCCTGGCTGTCTAGCGGGTCTTCCAGTTGGCATGTGATTCCGTGGTGGGGGGGCGGGCAGGAGCAGTGGAAGCCGATGGCCTTTTTTGTGCAATTCCCACCATGGAGGCAGGGGTTGGGTTTGCACTCATCCTTATCTGTCACAAACAAAAATGGCTAGAATTGGAAATAACAATGGCAAGATTGCAGTACTTGACAGTAGATATGAGAAAGTCATAAATGTGCTTGTTTTATAGCCAAGCAAGTCACGTGACCTCAGCCTGGCTGCAACCAATCAAGGCCAGTTTACCTGCCATGTTCAGGAAACAGGAAGTGCACATTCCGTATCCAGTTCAAACAACATGCATTGCTAGTTTGAAATAAGAAGAGAATGCTGTTGGATTCAGAAATCAATACTATATTAAAACTAGAAAATGATGTAAATATTGCTGTCTAATATATACCAATTCTATTGACTGGAAATATATAAGAAGAGTGATGATATCTGCAAACGTGCAGCCTTTTTGTTTCCAGCCGCTTGATTGACTTCTCAACAAGACTCGGTAAGCATTAGTTCTGTTATTTATTTTTTTTCATACATTTGCTTTGTTATATTTGGCTTTTGCTTCCCAAGCTGTTTAGTTCAGAGTCTCAGGTGCCACGTTATTAAGATGTCAATGTTTTCCCAATGGTCAAGAATTCATTTTCTCATAGTCCCCTCAGAGAAACTTCAACTTTTGCCACCTCAAAGTAGGTGTGACATCATTGTAAAACATGCTTTAACCATTTTTAACCCTCTCCTCCTAATTTTGACCTACCACCAGTCAGCAACGTTTCATGGTAATAAACTTACTCAGATAAGTGTCCCAGAACTTGTCCTGTGGAGAAACAAACATGTTGAAAAGTAGAAGCCGAAGACCCGCACAAGTGTTGCGCTGTACTACTGTTTGTGCTGACCGTCATGCCCTTGTCTTCAAAGTATTCCCTGGCCTCCTCGTAGGAGCAGCGTTCCTCGTGACATTCCCGCTCCAGGTTGCCCTGCAGGAACTCCTCCACAAAGAAGTGATTTGCTCGCTTGGAACGCAGGAAAACGCTTTGTGCGGCCGGCACATGCAGAAACACTGAAACGCCATGTGACAAAACGATGAGCATTTCAAAAGATTAGGTGAGATTTCCAACAATGGCGCCAAAAGAATCAATAATTGGAATGCGTTATTTGTAACAGACGCTTATGCACTGTGCGACGGTTCATACAAATCGTACTTTGCAAAGTGCTCGAAGGTTAATTAATACAAGAGTTGTAAAGCTGTGGCTTATTTGAGGACCAATTTATTTGAGGAACAAGCTACGGTAATGCTTATGTAATGCCAAAAGTAAACAATTTAAAAAAAAAACCAGTTCAACAAAAAAAAATTTACCTGGATTTTTTGTTTCTGTTTTTCTAGAACAGAAGAAACATGATAATCACCCAATATTTAAATATATGAAATTGGAGATAAAGCTTCCACTTGAACGGGAAGGATTGAAAAATAACTGCGGTGCTTGTGTCATGTTTTTAATTGGACAAGCACCAAGACGCTCCACGAAGTAACAAAAAGTTGTGTAACAAAATATGTAACACAAAGTTGAACTCTTACCGTCTGCTTTTCCGAGGACCTGAAGGACGCATGCCAGCGAGGTGAACGAGAGAAGACACACTCCAGGTAGCGCCATGACACCGAGTGCTCGACGAGTGTCGTCACATCCCGGTTGCGAAGCTCTCGCATGACCTCCGTGAGTCCCAGGGTCACCTGCTGAATGTTTGTCTGTCTCCATCACATGTTCACGTGTTGACATCAAGCGCAGCCTACGGGAAACGTTCTGTTCTTGGACTCCGACCTCCCAAAACAAGCAGCAGCTGTTTGTTTGTTCATTTTATTTGCGGAGGGGGGCAGCTCCTGATGGCAACCGAACAAGCACTTGGCTATTCTTCTTCTTAGAATGTCCTTAGTTCATATAAATACTATTCATTCACACACACGCTGTTGAAGACTTTATTTATGGGCTTTGAAAAATGCACAAAATTTAAACGCTTTGGTGTTCAAGCCAAACTGCATGATTTTACGACTTGTCTCCAAGGAAGCTGTGGCCGTCTTATAAATACAGCCTCCTGATTGGGTCACTTTGCCGCCTCACCCTGTCGGCGCCTTTGTCGTTGCGCAACAGCTTCTTGCTGGCATATCGGATCCATTTGATGAATTTGGAGACTTGAGTGTAGACGCCATATTTGCCTTCTTTTGCACAGCCTTCACCCCAGCTCACGACACCAGTGACAAAATAGGTGTTTTTGTACGCTGTAACGTGTGGACCGCCGCTGTCTCCTCGACACGAATCCATAGCTTTTTTGTCGTAGCCTGCGCAGAACATGTGTTCGGTGATAGTGAAACTGCTGGATTCTTTACAAGTCGGCTGAGGTACATAAGGTACAGTGAGGCGCTGCAGGATCTTGGATGATGGCAGATTTTGGGCAAGACGGCCAAAACCGCTAACCAAGCCATCCTTCTGCAGCATGAGAACCTGCAAGGAAAAGATGGAGCCCGCTTATAACAAACGTGCATTTACGTACACTACTCACAAAAAGTTCGGGATCTCTTCAACATGCTCTTTGCATATTATTGACCATGAAACCAAGACTATGCCAAAAAATTGATATGACAACAGCAGGCTTCAAACATTAGGTGACCTCTGTCACAGAGTGTCATCAAAGTTGTCGTATGGTGTTCCACAGGGTTCCATTTTGGAGCCCCTGCTGTTCTCATTGTATTTGCTGCCCCTGGATTCCAGGGAAACAGTGGATCAGTGGTAGAATTTGCGATCCCCGGCCATTGTGACCATGTCAAAGTATCCTTGACAAAATACTGAAGTTGCTCCTGATACTACGTCATCAGTAGGCCAATGTGAATTCAGGGTGAAGCACTTTGTGGCCCTTATATAAATTGCATAGTGGTTTTTAAATTGGGCAAGTGCTGTTTTTTTGAAATATCAGGCAGCTGGCTAAAGTAAAGCCACTCTTTTTATAACAACACTTAAAAACGGCAATCCATGCCTTTGTTATATTGCAGCGGGATTAGTGTAATGCAATTTAATTTGGAGTCAGCCAGTCCTCCCTCAAGCTGGAGAATGTAACTCCAATTCTGGCCTGACTGGTTCACAATACATTTTAGAGTTCATTGTAAGAACATTTACCTTCTCAGCAAAATCCGGATCAGGAAGACAGGCTGGCAGGATGTACCTGGAGAACTTGATGGGCGTAGCCAGTTTGAGGAGCGCAATGTCATTCTCCAAAGTGTCTTTGCGGTAGAGCCTGTGTGTTAGGGCCGAGTCCAGGTAGTGAGTGGCTTCGGTCCCCTCATTTACCAATAAGTCAAACTCACCTGGATGGACAGAAATTGTGTCATTTTATCACTAATCGTAAAGTTCGGACGGACTCCGATTGGTCAGTCGCACCCACCCAGCCTCACAGAGATGTAACGCGTGAAGTTCATGCAGTGCGCCGCTGTTAAGATGATGTATTCGTTGAGGATGGTACCGCCACAAAACCCTATGTCGTGTTCATCCATGAGAAGTGCCTGCATTGACAAAATGGAAGGGAAAAAGACTCACTACGGATTGACATCTCACATGGACAGACACCTATTGCGTGGAAACACTCTGGGCCTGATTTACTAAGATCCAAAATCGCGTGAAAGAATGTTTAGCGCACGGGTTTCAAACTCGTTTTTTTCACGGGCCACATTTTAGTCATAGTTTCTTTCGGAGGGCCATTATGACTGTCAACTCAAATAAATGTATGAGCACCTCATGTTATATACAGTATAAGCTACAAAACAAATTGAAAAATAACTCGTTTTCAAATCAGACGAGTAAAAACTGGTCAAATATTTAAAAAAAAAAAAAATTTAAAAGTGAAGACAATTTGCAATTCTAGTAATGACACACGAATTTGATGCACAATTTGTCTTCGGGGGCCACGTAAAATGTTGTGGCGGGCCGTATCTGGCCCCTGGGCCTTGAGTTTGACACCTGTGGTTTAGCGGCTTAGATAGCTCAGGTGATTTCTCCGTTATTCGGGAGAGTATAAAAAATCTTTACACAAGCGGAAACGATCAATTCTCGTCTCGCAATATCTGCCCGGTTAATCGATCATCTTAACGCAGTAAATCAGGCCCTTGGTATGTGAGTTGATCAACTGTCTGCACCTGCCATGGACATTCTCCTGGTGGACAGTTTTCCCCATTGACTATGCGGGTCATTCCTGCAACTTCAGAGGTGATATCTTCCTCCTCTCCATATTCAGACATCATTTGTTCACTGCTGACGTTGCCGGCAAGCGACATCGCCGTTAGATTGACAGCGGATGTGTCGTTGCCGTCAACGTGGGTCTGGTTGAACTCTGTGACGTTTCCCTCTGTGACGTTTGGGCGCCGGTACGTGAAAATGGTTCTGGTTTTGGTGGAAATTGTAACGCCACATTTGAAGGGCTCTGCAAGAGTTTTGTGGCGTGAGGAAGAGACTCAGAGTATCAGAATGTGACCCATGCCGAATGCTGCTCACCATAGGATTCACAGGATTTTTCATCCGAAGACAGAAAATAGCCATCGGCACATGAGCACTCAATGTTTCCTTGTTCCACCTTGCAGAAGTGCTGGCAACCTCCGTTTTGGTTCTCGCAGAGTTGAGGAATAACTGGGCGGAAACGAAATAGCGAGCAGATGGTTGGAAAGCTGTTCAGGGAGATGATGAGCACATCTACAGGCAGAGTCGTTCCGCACCAATTTCACAATTGGAACCATCGTAGCCGTGATCACAGTAGCACGTGTACCTGCCAATCCCGTCTTCGCAACGTCCCCTGTGCGCGCAGGGTATTGTAAGACACGCGTCGCCGTCTGGGTCAACCACATAACATTTGGATCAAAAAACAACAACAAACAACATTTTCTGCAAAGCCTCTCACTTCTTACCGTAGTATACGGCCCAGAATTTGTTCTGAAAATGAGCGAGATAAAATCAAAAAGCATTACTATCAAGTGTAAATTCAAGACAACTTTTGTCAAGTTACATTTAGTGCACAAAAAGGCAGTGCTACCTGGCTAGCAATAGCAACAATACTAGCTTACCGCAACAAGATTTCATCAGGTTACTCACACACACACGTTTAAACAAAAATGTTTTCCAACAGAATATTACTAATGGGCGAGTACCAGCTGATGGCGGTCTTATTTCAAGATATCGAGTACTCGCAAAGTCAGCCGATACCGATCACAGTCACTGACACAATTCTTCTCCCCATATCAGGAAGTAAATGGCATGCATAGCTGTCAGAACGATTTTTCAAATATCCATGTCAAGCCCATTAAAATTCAATTTCTGTAGCTATTTATGCTTAGTGGGCAATATTAGTGTCTTTCTGCCAAAATCTATACAGTTATTTGCCAACTCAATTTCTGCATAGTGTGTCTTACGATGTCCACCCTCCGCTAGCTAATGCTGTTGCTAAGCCTCAATAAGTTTGAGGTAGTTTGTGTGGAATATCTAACTTTTGAATATGGTGATTTATGGTACTGGGTGGTTTTATGATTGTGTATATGCTAGATGCGTGATGTTGGTACTTTATGATTATCTTCCTTTTTAGTGATTTGCTGCCATCTTGTGACATCGGTACACAATGGCAAACCCCTTTTGAGCGTATGTCAACTATTCGCGGTTGTCCACTATTTGCAGCAGGGCTAGTTCATGGACTTTAAAATATTTCAAAATATAAAAATGTTGAGTACCGTATTTTCCGCCCTAAAAGGCGCACCTAAAAACCTAAAATTTTCTCAAAAGCCGACAGTGCGCCTTATAGGCCAGTGCGCCTTATATATGGATCAACTGATGAATTTGTTGATCCATACTGGTTGTACACAGTGCTCTGCCAAAATGTTTCAGTACGTTTTAGTACGACTAGTAAATTACAAGGTCGCATCGCTTCCCAGCATTACGGCAACTGTAGTCAGGGGGCGTCACCGAATAGCTGTTGTACCCGCGAGGCTATTTCATGTCAAAATAGGCTGCTCTGTTAATGTTTCGAGTAAATCTACGGATCGATATGGAAGGGAAACATAGGTAAGTAGTACCAATGCGTTAGATCGAACTTTAGTCAGTTCCGATCATTTTATAGGAGATCGTTTGAGAAACGCGATTGTTTACACTTTGCTGAGGCTCATGGGAGATTGCGAGCTGAGGCTCGTGAGACTTTGCGGATGGCTAATGCTATTGCGATAGCTGCTATACGTACCAGGCTATTTCATGTCAAAATAGGCTGCTCTGTTAATGTTTCGAGTAAATCTACGGATCGATATGGAAGGGAAACATAGGTAAGTAGTACCAATGCGTTAGATCGAACTTTAGTCAGTTCCGATCATTTTATAGGAGATCGTTTGAGAAACGCGATTGTTTACACTTTGCTGAGGCTCATGGGAGATTGCGAGCTGAGGCTCGTGAGACTTTGCGGATGGCTAATGCTATTGCGATAGCTGCTATACGTACCAGGCTATTTCATGTCAAAATAGGCTGCTCTGTTAATGTTTCGAGTAAATCTACGGATCGATATGGAAGGGAAACATAGGTAAGTAGTACCAATGCGTTAGATCGAACTTTAGTCAGTTCCGATCATTTTATAGGAGATCGTTTGAGAAACGCGATTGTTTACACTTTGCTGAGGCTCATGGGAGATTGCGAGCTGAGGCGCGTGAGACTTTGCGGATGGCTAATGCTATTGCGATAGCTGCTATACGTACCAGGCTATTTCATGTCAAAATAGGCTGCTCTGTTAATGTTTCGAGTAAATCTACGGATCGATATGGAAGGGAAACATAGGTAAGTAGTACCAATGCGTTAGATCGAACTTTAGTCAGTTCTGATCATTTTATAGGAGATCGTTTGAGAAACGCGATTGTTTACAGAGGGCTCGTTGGTTATTGGCTAGTGGATGCATACCGCAACCCTAGTCAACCTCAGTTTGATGCAGTATAGCTTCTATTTTATGCGCCTTATAATCCGGTGCGCCTTATATATGGACAAAGTTTTAAAATGGGCCGTTCATTGAAGGTGCGCCTTATAACCCGGTGCGCCTTTTAGGGCGGAAAATACGGTATATAAAAAAGTTGAGTATTGTCAGAATAAGTGGTGGGTATTAACTATTTTAACGAGCAAATTTTTAAGGCTAGCAAAAAAGCTAGTATCTACATAAAGCTCATTATTTACCTAAGAGCTAGCAAGAGTTAGCAAGTAGCTTGCTAACTTTGAGATTGGCTTGTTTTAGGTTAGGTGTTAGTGTGTGTTTCTGGAATTGCATATACAGTTTTCTCATCATCTTCAAAAATCTCCCGCGCCTCCTCCCAACTGCAGCGTTCCTCTCGACACTCGCGCTCCATGTCGCCTTGCTTGAGCTCCTCAAAGTATTTGTTGGCTCGTCTGGCCCGCATCAACACCTGACTGGCCTCATCGTTGCCGAGGAACACTGAGGATGGCGAGAGAATGACATTTTAAGACGCACGGATGAGGATCAGTGCTGAAGATGATCAGACTTGTACGTCAATATGCGAATCTTTTTTTTTTTTTCTCATTTTTAATTTGTAACTAAAAATACAAGAATGATCAAAAATGGAAAAACGGTCATGTTAAGTTTGGTCAGGAGCATTAGCAAAGCTAGGTTAGCCTGTTAGCCACTACATTCAAGAAAGGCCACGACCTCCATCCAGCCATTATATAGTTATTGAAATCATCTTCATAAATTAGTCCAACACGGAGTCTCCACAGTACCGGAGAAAGGTCCTAACATCAGGCCGGATCCGGGGATTCAAACCCCGAACTTACACAAATGTGCTAACGACATTGCTCAAAGTCCAAAATTATGAAAAATTTAGCTTTTATGTGCATTTTAGACAAACACACACAAAAAAAAAAATCAAATCATCACTCTTTTTCAAGTCATACACTAATTGTAAACAGTTTGAGAATAATTTTGTCCATCAGGTGATCGACATTCATCAGGTGTGGCAACGCTGGATCATCACTCCATATTGTAAACATAGAAAGCATACAAAACAAACACACATACTTAACACACAAAGCACACGCTCATCCTACAGCCCCAACAGCCCTCGCCATTGAACATACCGTGAGCGGCAGCCAGGTGGAAAAACAGCACGCCGAGCGACACTGGCACCAAAACAAAACATTACGTCTGGTGGCGATTGACTAGAAGAAGTTCTTAGTGGCGGGGAATGATCTGAAGTCTGAATACACAGGCGAGGGGCAGGGAAGGGAGGGCCGATGACCTCTGTGGGGGGGAGGAAGGGGTGTCGACGTGTTCAAGTGGACCCATCTGGATGGGAGGAGATTGGCGTTGGCTTCACATACTGTTACAACTACCACACGCTGGAATCTGAGACTAATCAACGGAAAAGGAATGTTAGGACTGTAGAATAACAAAAAAATAATTATGTTTAAAATTATTATGATTATTACGAAACAAAGTTGCATACCATGTAGAAAAACCCTCAGGACAAAACACAGAAAGAGAAATTGAACCAGACTAATCTGCTGTCTGTTTTTGAGTTCTTTGTTTGTTCTATTGGACGAGAACATTTTGAACATAGTTCATAATATCGGCCGCATCCTTGTCAGCAAAAATCAGTGTTTTATTCTTTGAACAGATTATTGCAGTGGCAAACTCTTGTTTATCTCTATAAGACCGTTCAAATGCAACTTGAAGCATTTATTGCGGTTTTAGTAAATATAAAATCAGTTTGAAATGAACCGCGTTCAATCCTCAACTGGCCTTTTCTCGATTTGTGTTGAATTGGTGTTTTTGTGAGGAGTTCCGATCTAAACTTCAATAATTCAGAATAGCAAAACGCAGACAAAAGAACCGGAACAGAGTTGAGTCATTGGAAGTAGTCGGACTCGGTGTGCCAGAATTTCAAAAATGATCCATGGTCGCATTGTGGTCTTAAAATGTTTTGTGTATTTATTATACAGAAACATTTGGGCTGTCATGAAGGTCTTGTGTGTATTTTGTCATACAAGCAAAAAAAAAAAAAAATCCCTTTGTCGATTCCTAATTTTCATTTTATAGCTTTTTTTGTTTTCAAAATATAATAGGCACAAGACATTCAATGACCATATATTTTTTATTTTGGACCTGAAATTGTGTAACTATCAACAACACAATGACAAATCATTCCGTCTTAGACGGCTTCTGTTGCAGCATGTCAGGTGCCATTGTGTTCCCAGACTCCACCCAGTCAACAAACTTGGCCACATTAGTGTAAACACCAAAGTAACCCCGGATGGTGCAGCCTTTCCCCCATCCCACCACACCTGAAAGGAAGTGGGTGGTGCCATAGAGAGTGGTCATGGGGCTCCCGTCATCTCCACGGCAGCTCTCCTGGTCACCCGCCAGGTAGCCGGCGCAGAGCATGTTGTCGGTGAAGTTGAACCGGGAACTCTCGGAGCACCGGGAATTCTGGATGATGGGTACAGACATCTTGCGGAGGATGGGCGAAATGGGAACCCCCCGCGGACACGATGCCTTGGTTGTTTCCCTCCAATGGTCCTCTTGCCCCAACCGGACACGGTGTGGTAGCGTAGCAGCAGTAGCTCACGCTCTGCCAATTCTTTGGTGGGCAGGCAGATGGTTATCACGTTGCTATTTAGCGACACGTTTCTACTCAGATGCAGGAGTGCGATGTCGCTGTCTCCCGTCGCTGGTTCGTAATTCTCATGAACGATCACCGTCGAAACGGGGATTCTTTGTTCCGTGCCGTCGTCAGCGTCCAGGTTGTGTTCCCCTGGAAACACAATCAGTCAAGTCAAATGTGTTCTGCCATTCGCCAAGTTGAGATGAAAGCATAGCAAGAAGACACGAGGAAAGGAAGTTCTATCAAAGAGAAACAATAATTTGCTCAAACGGATTCTTGGTTTGGGACGACATCATGTAGTTGCCTTTACCTGCCACCACAATAAGTTTGTCAGGCTTGATGTTGGAGACACAGTGAGCAGCGGTAAGGACTCTGTCGGGACGGATCAGAACGCCTCCACAGTGACTGGCTCCGTTCAATTGAATCAGAACCTAATCGGAAAAAAAAAACGCCACTATCGTTATAGCGTAACGCTATCTTCAAAATGCAGCAATTTCTCAGTGTCATGTGATCGACTGTCGTATGGCCCACTTAACGCCAAAGGTCTGGTTCAGACCTCGTGTCAGTCATACTTTACGACGAGAGCCTCTACCTGCCAGGGTAACTCTCCTTTGGTACCATGATTGGATCCGACAAGCCTCGTCTGATCCATCATGCTCTGATTGTTTGGAGCCAGCTGACCACACGGAAACTCCACTGAAAGACAGAAAGACAATTTCAAATAGAGCTACAGGAACCGCTGCAAAACATTTGTGGCTCGTAAGCACGGGTCAAAAGTTCCCAACGAGGGTACCGTATTTTCCGCACTATAAGGCGCACCGGATTATAAGGCGCACCTTCAATGAATGGCCCATTTTAAAACTTTGTCCATATATAAGGCACACCGGATTATAAGGCGCACCTTCAATGAATGGCCCATTTTAAAACTTTGTCCATATATAAGATATATACATTTGGCCCGCGGGCCGGACTTTGGACACGCCTGCTTTAGTGGCTCAATATTGGTCCATATATAAGGCGCACCTGATTATAAGGCGCACTGTCGGCTTTTGAGAAAATTTGAGGTTTTTAGGTGCGCCTTATAGTACGGAAAATACGGTCCATGACTGCTTTCGAACGGACTGCTAAATGAGCACCATGTTTTTGGGCAGTGTTCAACGCTCGTGATTCAGCTCATGTTGTCTGTTTCTTAGCGGAACTTCAAATTCTTTGTCACTTTTTTTGAAAAATAGTAGTTGGAAAAAGTGGCTAAATCTAGCCAGCAAGTGGCTAAAATGCTTTTGTGAACTAGCGCTAATGTTTGGTAACCGTTTTGCTAGTGTAAGCTAGCAATGATGGAATATCAAATTTGATTGGTTAAGATGATTTCCTTTCAACAGGTCATTGGTTGAAATGTTCAAATTATTCCCAGACGCCCACCCTGAGCAATGCACTGTCGTTCATCTTCGCCCAGCATGTAGCCATCAGCGCAGGAACATTTGCGGCGTTTCCCCGAGCCGTCGCAAAAGTGCTGACATTGGCCGTTGTGGTAGATACACTTGAGCGAGTCTTCAAACACTGAAAGATGAGAAAGAGGTTCGGCAAAATGAGCAAGGACATCGCCACGCATACGGGACAAACTTCATTATTTCCTGCAGTACCCATCTGACAGAAGCGTCCTTCAAAGCCTTCGGCACATTGACACCGGAAGCCCGTCTCAGTGTTGACGCACACGCCTTTGTTAAAACACGGGTTGACTTTGCAGGGGTCCCGACCTGACACCGAAATAATTCAGAACACCAAAATCAGCCAAAAAGAACAGGAAGAGAAATTAGTCATTAGAGTTAAGCGCAACTTACCGGCATATGTATCCCAGAATTGCCTCTGTGGAAACAAAGAACAACAAAAACACGGCAATTATATCTTCAGAATAAAATCTTCGTAATGTTTCTCAAGTCTGATGCGAAATCATTCGTACAATAACATTAGAATAAACTGATGTAAGCAATTGAAGGTCAAAGGCAACAACCACCGGCTGACCGTCAGGGTTTCGTCCTCAAACACTTCTCTGGCCTCCTCGTAGTCGCAGATCTCCTCGACGCATTCCCTTTCCAGGTTGCCCTGCTTGAGTTCCTCCAAGAATCCAGTGTTTGCTCGTCGCCATCGGCTCAGCACCGCGTCCGCCGCCTGCTTCTCCACAAACACTGATACCAAATGCGTACGGTCAAATGATGGATCATAAACTAGGCGAAGTTGTTAGCACAGTACGTTAGCTAGGCAGGAACAAGTACGTATCCATGTAACGATGGCATCTTTTTGCATTATATGAGACAAACCTCCAGCTGCAGCGATGTCAAACAGCAGAATCAACAAATAGCAGATTCTCGCCAACATGATGTCCACCGTTTGGCTCCCAAAAATCTAGGCTCAGATCCGCTCGAACCAGAGGCAGAGCCTTTAAACGAGAACTCCCTTACGACCCTCGGACTCGGCAAAACAAACACGTTCCTCTTTTTGCATGAGGTCTGTAAACAAAGCAGAGGTCAACTGGATTTGGATTTTTGCTCATCAAACTGGGAGTCAAAAATATCGCTCCACAAAAACATTAGCAGAACATTCGGCCGTCAGATCTTGAAGGTCTGCTGTGTTATTTTATCGTACCGCGGAAAAGATTCAATCGTCTTTGCTGATTCCTCATTGGCCAATTTGGGTGCTGACACATTTGAAGAACCATACATGATATTTGGACAGAGATGGAAAATGCAGGTCCAGAAAGTTGTCCGTCTCTGTATTTGAATGATTTTGGTGGTTAGCGTGTCTGTCTCACAGTCGATAGGTTGGAATCATGGCCTGGACTTCTTGTATGCTCCTTGAGGTTCTTCCCATCCTTACAAACCGCAAACCTTTTACATAATTTCCCTTAAAAATAAATGGCTTCGATTATTTTAAAATGAATATGCAACAGAAGTGTGTGTCCCGAAGTATGCTTGCCATGACCTTCCACTAAGAAGCCAAACTAAAGTTAGCTCATCCCTAATGTCTGTAAATGTATGTTTCTTTCCTCGATTACTATTTTCCTAATACTAGTTGTGTGTTTTACTGCTTACCTGTTGCTTGGAGTCGGACATTTCCATTTTTGGCTCGATGTAGTATTAGCCAGGACACTCCCAGTCACTTTCTATCAACCTCAACCTCCTCTCCTAAATACCGAGATGTCCTATTTCAATGGCCTTGAAAACCTGTCATGTGAACTTTTATCCTTCCCACTCTTCAAGCAGGTGCAAATTCCCCATCCAAGGATTTATTTCATGAAGATAAGTTTACATATTTTGCGGCCGCATATACTGCACAAAGCAGAAACTGCCTCTGTTGGTGCCATCTTAAAACATTTCAAAAAGTGCAAAAAAATATGAGAACGAAACCGTGGAAGAGGCCATATTGAGAAAAAGCATGGATCAGCTTGATAAAGTTGAGAACCAAACAGGACGAACGACAACGAGGAATTGAGCGCTTAGGTCATAGGTGTCAAACTCAAGGCCCGGGGGCCAGAAACGGCCCACCACATCATTTTATGTGGCCCGGGAAGACAAATTTTCCATCGACTTTGTGTCATGACTAAAATGACATTGTTTTCACTTTTGAAAAAAATTGCAATTTTTACGACCATTCATCTTATTAAAATATTTGAACAGTTTTTACTAATCTCTGATTTCAAAAGTATTATTATAGTCATCAGTTTATTTTGTAGCCTATACTGTATCTAGAATACGTTGTCAATCGTAATGGGAAACTCTGACTACGATGTGACCCGTGACAAACATAGTTTGGCACCCCTGGCTTAAGTGGTTCGGTTGTACAGTGGAAGTTGCGTGTCGTTCGTGAGCTGTATTGGCGTCGTCATGCCGTCGTGTATCCACGGCAGGTAGTTGGAGACGCGAGCGTAGATCCCGTAGTGGCCCGGCCGGGCACAACCCTTCCCCCAGCTCACGATACCCAGCAGAAACGTGGTCTTCTTATACTGGGTCACCAGAGGCCCGCCGCTGTCACCTTTACACGAGTCCGCCTGGCCCGTAAGGTATCCGGCGCAAAACATGTTTTCGGTGAGCTGCACACCGCTCTCCTGGATACACTGTTGCGTCCGTATCCGAGGCACCCTGAGGCGGCGCAGCAGATGCGAGGTGGGCCCGTTCTCGGCTCGCCGCCCCCAGCCGCTCACCGTGTGAATGCTGATTGCCCACAGATCGCGTTCAGCTAAGGATTTTGTGGGCAGGCAGACCGGCACGGCGTACGCCGTGTAAACCACGGGAGAGGCCAGTCGCAGTAGGGCGATGTCGTTGTCGGCCGTTTTCTTTTCGTAGCTCTCGTGCATGAGGATTTGAGTCACTCGGATGATCTGCTCTGTTCCCTCCTCCACCATGGTGTTGTGCTCACCTGTCAAATAGAAAGCAGATAGCGAGCCGTATACAAAACGTCATCCTTTGGGCCACGAGTTTGCTTGAGAAGGTTGTTGATGATTTGTGGCCTCTTGTGCCAACCTAGAAACTAAAAGCTTCCGGCACTCAAAATGATTCTTTCGTGGAAAAAACACAATTGATTGTAAAACCTGTTTGTTGTCAGCGCTACTTTTCTCATCGTCGTCGTTCTGGCTGACAGGTCACCATGTTAGCCAGCCAGCCTAAAATATTATACCTGCAACCACGTTTAGAAACTGGGCATCGGCATCTTCCAGGCAGTGAGACGCTGTGAGGATCCACGTGGGTTTAATAATTACTCCGCCACAGAAACCTTTGCCTTTATAAACCAGCAACACCTACAAGAAGCACCAAGAAACGCGGTTAAGTTCACAAGACCTGCGAGAATCTCACGCTTCTGCGCAGAAGCATTCAGTACCTGCCAGGGACATTCTCCTTTGGGACACTCAATTCCACCCACAATCCGAGCGCGAGGGTCAACTTGATTGGCTCTGTTTGGATCTTGAAGGATTGGGGTCATGCCACACGCTATTGAGTCTGAAGCAAATCATATGTACTTGATAGGACGCTTGACGATGACATCACATAAAACGTAACTTTGCAAATACTAACTAACCACCTTTAGCTATGCAGCCCTGACCATCTGCATGCAGCAAGTATCCATCTGCACAGGAGCAGTTGAGTCTTTCTCCCCTCTCATCTTCATTACAGAAATGCTCACAGCCTCCGTTTTCTAGCAGACATGAGTTTGGCCTGGCACGGTCGTCTACAGAGTACAACGAGATTCTAGATTGACTCAATCAAGGACGCGTGTGAGGTAGCCTTACCCAGCTCGCAGTTGAGACCACTGAAGGGAGGTGGGCACAAGCAGTTGTAAGACGTCGGCAGGACCGAACAAGTCCCCCCGTTCAAGCAAGGACCCGATTCACAGCTGTCTGGAACTGAGAGATGTCACTTGCTGGGGTCACTTGTTCATAGCAAGTCAAGACTAGCAAATACCACGCCATATTAAACTGGTGTCAAACTCAAGGCCCGGGGGCCGGCTACGGCCCGCCACATCATTGTATGTGGCCCGTGAAGACAAATTGTGCATCAAATTCGCGTGTCATTACTAGAATTGCAAATTGTCTTCACTTTTAATAATATCTTTTATTTAAATATTTGACCAGTTTTTACTCGCATGATTTGAAAACGAGGTTTTTGTCAGTTTGTTTTGTAGCTTTTAATGTATATAATGAGGTGCTCATACATTTATTTGGGTTGACAGTCAGAATGGCCCTCCGAAAGAAGCTATGACTACAATGCGGCCCGCCAAAAAAAATGAGTTTGACACCCCTGCCATATTGTGTCAAAGGCAGTTCTGTAAAGGCAAATTGTTCAAGAGGAACAAACTCATCCAATGGAAACGTTTTTTGGTATTGAAAAGTCCACAACGTTGTCTTCTCGTTAAAGTGTAGCAACATGCTAGCCATGTCAGTCGTTGGCTATGCTAATGCACTCGCGAATACTGAACAGAGGCGTTGACTACTTAACAAATGTGCCATTTAATATCGTAATATTTATATTGATGGTATTTTTGTGTTGATACATTTCGAATTTGACAACTCTGGACGCAGTAGCAAATTGTTAAATTTGCACCATTGTTAGCACTGATGCTACAAGAGTTGTACCGGTGTTTTGAAATATTGGCATAATTTGACACCATTTTCTACCTCCAAAATTGTCGTCATGTAAAATAATGTTGAATAATGTTTTAGCAATTTCAATGGGCTTGATAACAAAGTATTGATTCTGCTTACTGCTGTATGTCCTCCAGAACTCGTCCTGAGGAAACACAAAGCCATGGTTAATTGAATCAACACTTGGTTGGAGATGAAGTTGAATTGGGTATGGAAAAAAAAAAAAAGCAGGATATGCCAACCGTGGTCTCTTGATGCTCAAAGACCTCACGTGCTTCCTCATATGAGCACTTCTCCTCCAGACACTCCCTCTTCAGATCACCCTTCTGCAGCTCCTCCAGCCAACCTGAGTTGAACCTTTTGCTGCGCACCAACACGCTGCGTGCTTCATCTGGATCCAGGAAGACTAAGGAGCAAGCACACTACAGGTTTGAAAAGTCGAACTGGTTCAGGATGAGATTACACTAATGCTTCCTGGACTTCTTCTCTGACCTGAGGCCAATGATGGCGAGCTTAAGACGATGAGCAAGTTTACGAAGACGCTCAAGCGCGCTGTTGACGCCATGGGAACGCCGGTTGCACTGTATGGGGCTGAAGTCCATCAACCCCAACGTTGGTCAAAAACTGATGGGCCTGATGAGAAGACTCCGCCTCCTTTATCGTAGCTGTTTGGGAAACTTTCTCCGTGCCCTCTGCTGGTGAGCATTAAACACTACTGTCACAATGTCTTCAAATTCTTCCATGTTTTTTATTGATTGACACGGCAACACATATGTAGAGCTGAAATATGATTGGATAAAAAAAAAAAGCTAATCTCTGCATTCATGTAGAAGCAGGGTAGATAAGAGAAATGCTAGGGAAAGGAAAGAAGGCTTTGCTAGCACTGATCTCGCACCACCATCAAGATTTTAGCATTTTTACCTGGACAAAATTAGAGCAAACAGTTGACAACCAACAGGAGAAAAAAAAATGCTTGTTTGTTAGTTTATTGAAACAAAAGTCACCAGTTGAAAGCAAATATCATGTTGTCGGTTGGCAAATTAGTTTTACCATCTGCTCATTTGATTTTGGATCCAGTCCAGGTAGTTGCTGACTTTGGTATAAATGCCGTACATGTTGTTGTCAGCGCAGCCGTTCCCCCAGCTCACCACACCGGTCAAAAACCAAGTTTTCTTGTAGCGTGTCACCAGAGGGCCGCCGCTGTCGCCCTTGCATGCATCTTGACCGCCCTTTTGGAAGCCGGCGCAGATCATGTTTCGCGTGACGTTAAGTTTGGTGTGCAGGCGACACTCTTGCAGCGGGACCCGTGGTAGCGTCAAGCGCTGGAGCAATCTTGCCGTGGATCCGTGCAGCGACAGGCGACCCCATCCTGACACGATGTTCTGCCGCATTGCCGCCAGCGTGCGGACGAACGAGCTGTTCTTAGCCGGAAGACAAATAGGGACCACGTAAAGTCCCATTTTGATGGGACGGTGGAGCTTCAGCATGGCCAGGTCGCTGTCGTAGCTGGACTTGTTATAACTGCGGTGGATCAAGACTTTAGATACTCGCCGCTTCTGCTCCGTCTTCTCATCTGTCTCAAGGTCATGCTCGCCTTCAGAGGAGCAAAAAGAAGACAAGATTTCCTGAGCAAGCGGCTCCAAGCTTTGCTTTGGATCGATCGTCTTACCCACAACCACGTGTAAGATGTTATTTGGTTTCTTCCATACGCAATGAGCCGCCGTCAGCATCCATTGATCGGATAAGACGATGGCGCCGCAGGAATGTTGGTGGTTCTCAGTCAGGAGAGCCTGAACAGGAGGTCGTCGTTTTTTATCGTCTTTCATTTGTCACTATGAAGGATGAATCCCACCTGCCAGGGACAATGTCCTTTGGGACAAATCTCTCCGTTGACAACTCTCGGCCCAAAGTGGACCAACGGTCGTCCACACGGGACAGCCTCTAGGACAGAGCCAAACATTTAGCGCCAATCTGAAATCATCTTAAAGCAACGTTAGCAATCTGCTCTGACCTTGTGGAGTACAGGTACTATTGTCCTGATCCAAACGGTATCCTGGTGCGCAAAAACAAATGTATGTCCGGTCGGGAAACTCTTTGCAGAAGTGTTCACACCCCCCATTCCTATAGCGACACCCATGGGCGGTCACGCGTGCTACCAAGAAATAGACACACATTATACATCAGTTCGTAATCAATCACGCCTGTGCCGGTGGCGCCTTGCCTTTGTCACAAGTGGATCCGTGAAATCGAGACGTGCATTGGCAGACAAAAGTGTCGAGCTTGCGAGTGCAAGTGCCGCCGTTCTTACAGGGAGATGACAGGCAGTGATTCTCGGCTAGAAACCAAAAACATCAGGAAGCTTATCCAAAGCAAGCTTCAAGCTGCGTTCAAAGCGACTTACCTGTGTACATTCTCCAGAAGACCTCCTACAGAACAAATGCGGCACATGAGTTGAAGGCAATGGATAAAAACATCTCCTGATAGAAGTAGACTGACCAGCTGCTGCGGGAGAGCAAAGATCTCCTTTGCTTCTTCATATGAACATTTCTCCTCGAGACATTCCCGCTCCAGGTTGCCTTGTTTCAGCTCCTCCCAGAAATAGTTAGCTCGACGAGTTCGATGAAGGAAAACGCTGGCGTTGGGTTTCTCCAAAAACATGCCTGTGTCAACACACCGGATAGTTACAGCAGAACGGAAATATTTGAAATCCCTTTGATGCTAACCGTCTGAGCCTTTGATGCTAACCGTCTGAGATGCGAGAGTCACATCTGTCATTCGTAAGTCTTAACCAAGTTCGCGCTATTCTTGTTTCTGGCTTAAAGGAAGCTGGATCATCTAAACTGATCTCGGGTGAGTACACCTTGTACTCGTCCGCGTATCAATGTCACCGATGTTTCATCCAACACTCGGTTGAACATCAACGTGATCGATCTGCTTTCTAACACAAGATTTCAGCCACGTTTCAATCAAATAAAAAAAAGGAGGAAGATAAAGGATAGTTGGAAAGGTTGAGAAGGCGGAGGACTGACCTTCAGGAAGCCCAATGCATGCTGGGATACAAGCCAAGACTAACCCTAAGAAGAAGAGCGGCTTAGTGTGTCTGCTTGTTGTCGCCATTTTTATTCTGATCTGGACAAAGGTCAAAAAATGACTTGAAAGAGGAGAACACCGTCGTGTGTGTAAACTGCCCAAATATGGCTCGGCTTTGTTAGTTTTGTCTTTTTGGACTTTGGACTTTTCTGCTAATCTGTTTTTGTCATTGCATCAAAGAAGTCACTCAAAGCGATTGGAAAAAAAAAAAAAAACATCAGCTTGATTTCTCCTTTATTATTGACATTTTTGATTCACTCATGACTACAATGGAAATGTATACTTGAAGTGGTTTCACACGGAATCAGTAAAAGAATCCAATCTGATCCTTCCATTTGTAAACCAAAAGAGAAAATGGAATGGGCAAACTCCTGTCGTGGTTTCTTTGGATTTTCAGTACTTCAGACATTTAAGGATGTCTGGGATATAATCCTGAGCATCCCTTAACTGGTCCTTCCAGTCCTGCGGGATGGTGGAATTGGTGTAGGCTCCTCCCGCTCCGAGCAGGGCCCCCAGTGCAGCTCCTCGGTTACAGTTCTCTCCTGAAAATGAACATAAATGTCTCATAATTGTCACAATGTGATCCAGATTATATTTTAGTTCTTAAAAAGGATTTTCAAACCTCCACAGTTAGTATTGGCCAAGATTCCTGCTGCAGGGTCATCATGAAACTGGTGGGCAAGGTAAAACATGCTGGAAAGAGCTCCTGGAGGGTCACGAAAAATATTACAGAAACAAGATCACATTTAGGAAAGACAACAGGAGGAAAATGATCAGGAGTGGCCCACTGGTACCTTTTGTGTAGCACGCCAGGCCAAGGCTACTGACGGCATTTTGATGGACCTGCAGTCGTTCTTCAGATGCTTCTGGAAATCTAAAGAAAATAACAAATGGACATATGATCAAATGAAACCTTTTCTGGAAGCCGGACCAAAACCAAAACTAGATCTGCAGTTGTCGGTGCACACCTAGCAGCTTGCCGACTGAACTTCTCGCAGGCGTCCCACACACCCAGCGTCCTGAGGGCGAGCTCGGCCTGTTGGCGGACACCGGCACCCCCCAGCACGGCGTGAAGTGCTCTGCTGTAGATAGATACGTACTCGGGCACGGATGGGTGGGGGTGGGAGAGCTTCACAAAATCCGCTGCAGCACGGACCTGGAGAAGCAGACTCATGAGTCATTTAATGTAACATAATGGCTAACGTCCATTTGCATTCCCGTATCAAAAGAGCAGCATGCCCGTACCATTAATCCAAACAACAAAGATTCCATGAATTAGCCAGTCATGTTAATTACCATCACGTCAATACGTGAACCCGTTGAAATGTGAATTACAGTTTGCATCCTGTCCCCTTTTTAAGTACTTTATTTTCCATAACATCTTTTGGATTGAAATTGAACACATTCACACTATGGTGGTAGAAAGGTTTTACCACCCGGGTGTGCATGCGTTTGACCTCACGGTGCTTGTGTGGTACGCACAGCTTGCTCCTCATTGGCCGAGGCCGACAACAGAACGAAGGGAAGGCTCATGGGGAGGCAACCGATTGCATCCAACTGGCTGTCCGGGGGTGATTTTAGCTTCTTCTTGGAGCGCTCCTCCGCGAACAATAGAACCTTTCGAGAACACAGAGTTGAGGGTCCGGTGTAACAGTCTACATATCTGAAGTCATTCTCATTCATTTTCAGCTGCCCAGCCATCGATTGAGCGTGAACTTCCCCGAGGGCAGATGTTGTACCTCCTGGCTGGAAGTCGGTCTGCTGTCCTGCCATTCAGAAAAGAAGGACCGGTGGTAGGACTCGGCGTAGGTGTCGCAGTGCGTGCCGCGTGTGGTCAAGAAGTGAACGTAGTCCGCTAGGACGGCGGCTCGAGCGTCCGGATGCGAGATGTCGGTAAATTCACCGCTGGCCAGCGTGTGAGCGGCTCGCAGGGCGCACAGGACATTTAGCGTGTTGTTGCCTGCCTTCAAACCTGGAAGATACCACCAATTCACAATTTTTGGAAATAATAATGGGAGATACTTCCAGGTGCCAGAAAGCCTGTGTTCCATCTTCCTTCCCAAAATTTGACCTCACTTAACTTTTTTGTTTTTTACAAAGCCTTCATATAATTCAAACTACCGTATTTTCCGGACTATAAGGCGCACCGGACTATAAGGCGCACCTTCAATGAATGGCCCATTTTAAAACTTTGTCCTTATATAAGGCGCACCGGACTATAAGGCGCACCATTAATGCATCATGTCAGATTTTTCATCCAAATCAAATCATTCTCCATTTTATCTTTTTTATTTCAACTTCAGATGCAACAAAATAATGATCCATAGTCTTTTTGATTCGTGATTCATAGTCTTCAGCGGGCCACTTATGATTGATTTCATGACACAATGCTTCGGGCCGGTTTAAATTTAGGAATTTGGTCCATATATAAGGCGCACCGGACTATAAAGTCGGCTTTTGAGAAAATTTTAGGTTTTTAGGTGCGCCTTATAGCCCGGAAAATACGGTACACCAGCAGCAAATAAGCCCAAAGTTAGTACTCAATCCGGTCATTT